>NC_090923.1:80962868-81265898 GCF_040938575.1 Ambystoma mexicanum
CAGGACAAGGGCCGGCATGGGCTGGGGACAAGCGCAGAACCTTCCAGGGACCAGGACATGGCTGGCATGGGATGGGGACCAGTGCTGCACCTGCCAGGGACCAGGACATAGGCTGGCAGTGGCTGGGGATCAGTGCTGAATCTGCCAGGGACCAGGACAAGGGCTGGCATGAGCTTGGGGCCAGCGGTGAACCTTCCAGGGAACGGGACAAGGGCTGGCATGGGCGGGGGTTCAGCGCTGAACCTGCCAGGGACCAGGACATGGCTGGAATGGGCTGGGGACTAGTGTTGAACCTGCCAGGGACGAGGACAAGGGCTGGCATGGGCTGGGGACAGCGCTGAACCTGCCAGGGACCAGGACAAGGGCTGACACTGACCAGGATTGGGCTGGCATGGGCTAGGGACCAGCGCTGAACCTGCCAGGGATCAGGACAAGGGCTGGCATGGGCTGGGGACCAGTGCTGAACCAGCCAGGGACCAGGAATGGGCTGGCATGGGCTAGGGACCAGCGCTGAACCTTCCAAGGACCGGGACAAGGGCTGGCATAGGCTGGGGACCAGTACTAAACCTGCCAGGGACCAGGAATAGGCTGGAATAGGCTGGGGACCAGTGCTGAACCTGCCAGGCACCAGGACAAGGGCTGGCATAGGCTGGGGGCCAGCGCTGAACCTTCCAGGGACCAGGACATAAGCTGGCAAGGGCTAGGGACCAGCGCTGAACCTGCCAGGGACCGGAACAAAGGGCTGCCATAGGCTGGGGACCAGCGCTGAACCTGCCAGGGACCAGAACAAGGCTGGCATGGGCTGGGGACCAGTGTTGAACCTGCCAGGGACCAGGACAAGGGCTGACATGGACCGGGGACAGCGCTGAACCTGTCAGGGACCACAACAAGGGCTGGCATGGGCTGGGGAAAAGCGCTGAACCTGCCAGGGACCAGGACATAGGCTGGCTATGGATCAGCGCTGAACCTGCCAGGGACCAGGACATAGGCTGGCTAGGGATCAGCGCTGAACCTGCCAGGGACCAGGAATAGGCTGGCATGGGCTAGGGACCAGCACTGAACCTGCCAGGGACCAGGACAAGGTCTGGCATGGGCTAGGGACCAGTCACAAACCTGGCAGGGACCAGGACATAGGCTGACTACGGATCAGTGCTGAACCTGCCAGGGACCAGGACAAGGGCTGGCATGGGCTGTGGGCCAGTGCTGAACCTGCCAGGGACCAGGAATAGGCTGGCATGGGCAAGGGACTAGTGCTGAACCTGTCAGGGACCAGGACATAGGCTGGCATGGGCTAGGGATCAGCGCTGAACCTGCCAGGGACCGGGACAAGGGCTGGCATAGGCTGGGGACCAGCACTGCACCTGCCAGGGACCAGGAGAAGGATGGCATGGGCTGGGGACCAGTGCTGAAACGCCAGGGACAAGGACATAGGCTGGCATGGGCTGGGAGCCAGTGGTGAACCTGCCAGGGACCAGGACAAGGGCTGGCATGGGCTAGGGACCAGTCACGAACCTGGCAGGGACCAGGACATAGGCTGACTACGGATCAGCGCTGAACCTGCCAGGGACCAGGAGAAGGGCTGGCATGGGCTGTGGACAGTGCTGAACCTGCCAGGGACCAGGAATAGGCTGGCATGGGCTAGGGACTAGCGCTGAACCTGCCAGGGACCAGGACATAGGCTGGCATGGGCTAGGGATCAGCGCTGAACCTGCCAGGGACCGGGACAAGGGCTGGCATATCCTGGGGACCAGCACTGCACCTGCCAGGGACCAGGAGTAGGATGGCATGGGCTGGGGACCAGTGCTGAACCGCCAGGGACAAGGACATAGGCTGGCATGGGTAGGGGGCCAGTGGTGAACCTGCCAGGGACCAGGACAAGGGCTGGTATGGGCTGGGGACCAGCACAGAACCTGACAGGGACCAGGACAAGGCTGGCATGGGCTGGGGACCAGTGCTCAACCTGCCAGGGACCAGGACAAGGGCTGGCATGGGTTTGGGGCCAGCGGTGAACCTTCCAGGGAACGAGACAAGGGCTGGCATGGGCGGGGGTTCAGCGCTGAACCTGCCAGGGACCAGGACATGGCTGGAATGGGCTGGGGACTAGTGTTGAACCTGCCAGGGACCAGGACAAAGGCTGGCTAGGGATCAGCGCTGAACCTGCCAGGGACCTGGGCAAGACTTGCAGGGACTGGGGACCAGTGCTGAACCTGCCAGGGACCAGGACAAGGGCTGGCATGGGCTGGGGACTAGTGTTGAACCTGCCAGGGATCAGGACATAGGCTGGCTAGAGATCAGCGCTGAACCTGCCAGGGACCAGGACAAGGGCTGGCATAGGCTGGGGACCAGCGCTGAACCTGCCAGGGACCAGGACAAGGCTGGCATGGGCTGGGGACCAGTGCTGAACCTGCCAGGGACCAGGACATAGGCTGGCATGGTCTGGGGACCAGTGCTGAGCCTGCCAGGGACCAGGACAAGGGCTGGCATAGGCTGGGGACCATCACTGAACCTGGCAGGGACCAGGACAAGGCTGGAATTGGCTGGGGACCAGTGCTGAACCTGCCAGGGAGCAGGACATAGGCTGGCATGGGCTGGGGACCAGTGCTAAACCTGCCAGGGACCAGGACATAGGCTGGCAGTGGCTGGGGACCAGTGCTGAACCTGCCAGGGACCAGAACAAGGGCTGGCATGAGCTTGGGGCCAGCGGTGAACCTTCCAGGGAACGGGACAAGGGCTGGCATGGGCGGGGGTACAGCGCTGAACCTGCCAGGGACCAGGACATAGGCTGGAATGGGCTGGGGACTAGTGTTGAACCTGCCAGGGACCAGGACAAGGGCTGGCACTGCCAGGGACCAGGATTGGGTTGGCATGGGCTAGGGACCCTGCCAGGGACCAGGAAAAGGGCTGGCATGGGCTGGGGACCAGTGCTGAACCTGCCAGGGACCAGGAATAGGCTGTCATGGGCTAGCAACCAGTGCTGAACCTACCAGGGACCAGGAATAGGCTGGCATGGGCTAGGGACCAGGGCTGAACCTGCCAGGGATCGGGACAAGGGCTGGCATATCCTGGGGACCAGCACTGCACCTGCCAGCGACCAGGAGTAGGATGGCATGGGCTGGGGACCAGTGCTGAACCGCCAGGGACAAGGACATAGGCTGGCATGGGCTGGGAGCCAGTGGTGAACCTGCCAGGGACCAGGACAAGGGCTGGTATGGGCTGGGGACCAGCACAGAACCTGACAGGGACCAGGACAAGGCTGGCATGGGCTGGGGACCAGTGCTCAACCTGCCAGGGACCAGGACAAGGGCTGGCATGGGTTTGGGGCCAGCGGTGAACCTTCCAGGGAACGAGACAAGGGCTGGCATGGGCGGGGGTTCAGCGCTGAACCTGCCAGGGACCAGGACATGGCTGGAATGGGCTGGGGACTAGTGTTGAACCTGCCAGGGACCAGGACAAAGGCTGGCTAGGGATCAGCGCTGAACCTGCCAGGGACCTGGGCAAGACTTGCAGGGACTGGGGACCAGTGCTGAACCTGCCAGGGACCAGGACAAGGGCTGGCATGGGCTGGGGACTAGTGTTGAACCTGCCAGGGACCAGGACATAGGCTGGCTAGAGATCAGCGCTGAACCTGCCAGGGACCAGGACAAGGGCTGGCATAGGCTGGGGACCAGCGCTGAACCTGCCAGGGACCAGGACAAGGCTGGCATGGGCTGGGGACCAGTGCTGAACCTGCCAGGGACCAGGACATAGGCTGGCATGGTCTGGGGACCAGTGCTGAGCCTGCCAGGGACCAGGACAAGGGCTGGCATAGGCTGGGGACCATCACTGAACCTGGCAGGGACCAGGACAAGGCTGGAATGGGCTGGGGACCAGTGCTGAACCTGCCAGGGAGCAGGACATAGGCTGGCATGGGCTGGGGACCAGTGCTAAACCTGCCAGGGACCAGGACATAGGCTGGCAGTGGCTGGGGACCAGTGCTGAACCTGCCAGGGACCAGAACAAGGGCTGGCATGAGCTTGGGGCCAGCGGTGAACCTTCCAGGGAACGGGACAAGGGCTGGCATGGGCGGGGGTACAGCGCTGAACCTGCCAGGGACCAGGACATAGGCTGGAATGGGCTGGGGACTAGTGTTGAACCTGCCAGGGACCAGGACAAGGGCTGGCACTGCCAGGGACCAGGATTGGGTTGGCATGGGCTACGGACCCTGCCAGGGACCAGGAAAAGGGCTGGCATGGGCTGGGGACCAGTGCTGAACCTGCCAGGGACCAGGAATAGGCTGGCATGGGCTAGCGACCAGTGCTGAACCTACCAGGGACCAGGAATAGGCTGGCATGGGCTAGGGACCAGGGCTGAACCTGCCAGGGATCGGGACAAGGGCTGGCATAGGCTGGGGACCAGCGCTGAACCTGCCAGAGACAAGGACAAGGCTGGCATGGGCTGGGGACCAGTGCTGAACCTGCCATGGACCAGGACATAGACTGACATGGGCTGGGGACCAGTGCTGAACCTGCCAGGGACCAGGACAAGGGCTGACATGGGCTGGGGACCAGCGCTTAACCTTCCAGTGACACAGACATGGCTAGCATGGGCTGGGGTCCACTGCTGAACCTGCCAGGGACCAGGACATAGGCTGGCATGGGCTGGGGACCAGTGCTGAACCTGCCAGGGACCAGGACAAGGGCTGGCATGGGCTGGGGACCAGCGCTGAACCTTCCAGGGACCAGGACATGGCTGGCATGGGATGGGGACCAGTGCTGAACCTGCCAGGGACCAGGACATAGGGGACCAGTGCTGAACCTGCCAGGGACCAGGACAAGGGCTGGCATGGGCTGGGGACCAGCGGTGAACCTTCCAGGGACCTGGACAATGGCTGGCATTGGCGGGGGACCAGCGCTGAACCTGCTAGGGACCAGGACAAGGGCTGGCACTGCCAGGGACCAGGAATGGGCTGGCATGGGCTAGGGACCAGCGCTGAACCTGCCAGGGACCAGGACAAGGGCTGGCATGGGCTGGGGACCAGTGCTGAACCTGCCAGGGACCAGAAGATAGGCTGGCATGGGCTAAGGACCAGCACTGAACCTGCCAGGGACCAGGACAGGGCTGGCATGGGCTGGGGACCAGTGCTGAACCTGCCAGGGACCAGGACATAGGCTGGAATGGGCTGGGGACCAGTGCTGAACCTCCCAGGGACCAGGACAAGGGCTGGCATGGGCTGGGGACCAGTGCTGAACCTGCCAGGTACCAGGACAAGGGCTGGCATGGGCTAGGGACCAGCGGTGAACCTTCCAGGGACCGTGACAAGGGCTGGCATGGGTGGGGGAGCAGTGCTGTACCTGCCAGAGACCAGGACAAGGGCTGGCACTGCCAGGGACAAGGAATGGGCTGGCATGGGCTAGGGACCAGGGCTGAACCTGCCAGGGACCAGGACGAGGGCTGGCATGGGCTGGGGACCAGTGCTGAACCTGCCAGGGACCAGGACATAGGCTGGCAAGGGCTAGGGAGCAGAGCTGAACCTGCCTGGGACCGGGACAAGGGATGCCATAGGCTGGGGACCAGCGCTGAACCTGCCAGGGACCAGGACAAGGCTGGCATGGGCTGGGGACCAGTGTTGAACCTGCCAGGGACCAGGACAAGGGCTGGCATGGCCGGTTAAAGCGCTGAACCTGCCAGGGACCAGGACAAGGGCTGGCATGGGCTGGGGACCAGCGCTGAACCTTCCAGGGACCAGGACATAGGCTGGCTAGGGATCAGCACTGAACCTGCCATGGACCAGGACATAGGCTGGCTAGGGATCAGCACTGAACCTGCCAGGGACCAGGAATAGGCCGGCATGGGCTAGAGACCAGCACTGAACCTGCCAGGGACCAGGACAAGGGCTTGCATGGGCTAGGGTCCAGTCACGAACCTGGCAGGGACCCAGACATAGGCTGGCTACGGATCAGCGCTGAACCTGCCAGGGACCAGGACAAGGGCTGGCATGGGCTGTGGACCAGTGCTGAACCTGCCAGGGACCAGGAATAGGCTGGCATGGGCTAGTAACCAGCGCTGAACCTGCCAGGGACAGGACATAAGCTGGCATGGGCTAGGGATCAGCGGTGAACCTGCCAGGGACCAGGACATAGGCTGGCATGGGCTGGGGACCAGTGCTGAACCTGCCAGGGACCAGGACGAGGGCTGGCATGGGCTGGGGACCATCACTGAACCTGACAGGGACCAGGACAAGGCTGAAATGGGCTGGGGACCAGTGCTGAACCTGCCAGGGACCAGGACATAGGCTGCCATGGGCTGGGGACCAGTGCTGAACCTGCCAGGGACCAGGACAAGGGCCGGCATGGGCTGGGGACCAGTGCAGAACCTTCCAGGGACCAGGTCATGGCTGGCATGGGCTGGGGACCAGTGCTGAACCTGCCAGGGACCAGGACATAGGCTGGAATGGGCTGGGGACTAGTGTTGAACCTGCCAGGGACCAGGACAAGGGCTGGCATGGGTTTGGGACAGCGCTGAACCTGCCAGGGACCAGGACAAGGGCTGGCACTGCCAGGGACCAGGATTGGGCTGGCATGGGCTAGGGACCAGCGCTGAACCTGCCAGGGACCAGAACAAGGGCTGGCATGGGCTGGGGACCAGTGCTGAACCTGCCAGGGACCGGGACAAGGGCTGGCATAGGCTGGGGACCAGAACTAAACCTGCCAGGGACCAGGAATAGGCTGGAATAGGCTGGGGACCAGTGCTGGACCTGCCAGGGACCAGGACAAGGGATGGCATGGGCTGGGGACCAGTGCTGAAGCGACCAGGCACCAGGACAAGGGCTGGCATGGGCTGGGGACCAGCGCTGAACCTTCCAGGGACCAGGACATAAGCTGGCAAGGGCTAGGGACCAGCGCTGAACCTGCCAGGGACCGGGACAAGGACTGCCATAGGCTGGGGACCAACGCTGAACCTGCCAGGGACCAGAACAAGGCTGGCATGGGCTGGGGACCAGTGCTGAACCTGCCAGGGACCAGGAATAGGCTGGCATGGGCTAGGGACCAGCACTGAACCTGCCAGGGACCAGGACAAGGGCTGGCATGGGCTAGGGACCAGTCACAAACCTGGCAGGGACCAGGACATAGGCTGGCTAGGGATCAGCGCTGAACCTGCCAGGGACCAGGACATAGGCTGGCTAGGGATCAGCGCTGAACCTGCCAGGGACCAGGAATAGGCTGGCATGGGCTAGGGACCAGCACTGAACCTGTCAGGGACATAGGGGACCAGTGCTGAACCTGCCAGGGACCAGGACAAGGGCTGGCATGGACTGGGGACCAGTGGTGAACCTTCCAGGGACCCAGACAATGGCTGGCATTGGCGGGGGACCAGCGCTGAACCTGCTAGGGACCAGGACAAGGGCTGGCACTGCCAGGGACCAGGAATGGGCTGGCATGGGCTAGGGACCAGCGCTGAACCTGCCAGGGACCAGGACAAGGGCTGGCATGGGCTGGGGACCAGTGCTGAACCTGCCAGGGACCAGAACATAGGCTGGCATGGGCTAAGGACCAGCACTGAACCTGCCAGGGACCAGGACAGGGCTGGCATGGGTTGGGGACCAGTGCTGAATCTGCCAGGGACCAGGACATAGGCTGGAATGGGCTGGGGACCAGTGCTGAACCTCCCAGGGACCAGGACAAGGGCTGGCATGGGCTGGGGACCAGTGCTGAACCTGCCAGGGACCAGGACAAGGGCTGGCATGGGCTGGGGACCAGTGCTGAACCTGCCAGGGACCAGGACAAGAGCTGGCACTGCCAGGGACCAGGAATGTGCTGGCATGGGCTAGGGACCAGCGCTGAACCTGCCAGGGACCAGGACAAGGGCTGGCATGGGCTGGGGACCAGTGTTGAACCTGCCAGGGACCAGGACATAGGCTGGCAAGGGCTAGGGAGCAGAGCTGAACCTGCCTGGGACCGGGACAAGGGCTGCCATAGGCTGGGGACCAGCGCTGAACCTGCCAGGGACCAGGACAAGGCTGGCATGGGCTAGGGACCAGTGTTGAACCTGCCAGAGACCAGGACAAGGGTTGGCATGGCCGGGTAAAGCGCTGAACCTGCCAGGGACCAGGACAAGGGCTGGCATGGGCTGGGGACCAGCGCTGAACCTGCCAGGGACCAGGACATAGGCTGGCTAGGGATCAGCGCTGAACCTGCCAGGGACCAGGACATAGGCTGGCTAGGGATCAGCACTGAACCTGCCAGGGACCAGGAATAGGCCAGCATGGGCTAGGGACCAGCACTGAACCTGCCAGGGACCAGGACAAGGTCTTGCATGGGCTAGGGACCAGTCACGAACCTGGCAGGTACCCGGACATAGGCTGGCTACGGATCAGTGCTGAACCTGCCAGGGACCAGGACAAGGGCTGGCATGGGCTGTGGACCAGTGCTGAACCTGCCAGGGACCAGGAATAGGCTGGCATGGGCTAGGGACCAGCGCTGAACCTGCCAGGGACCAGGACAAGGGTTGGCATGGCTGGGTAAAGCGCTGAACCTGCCAGGGACCAGGACAAGGGCTGGCATGGGCTGGGGACCAGCGCTAAACCTGCCAGGGACCAGGACATAGGCTGGCTATGGATCAGCGCTGAACCTGCCAGGGACCAGGACATAGGCTGGCTAGGGATCAGCACTGAACATGCCAGGGACCAGGAATAGGCCAGCATGGGCTAGGGACCAGCACTGAACCTGCCAGGGACCAGGACAAGGGCTTGTATGGGCTAGGGACCAGTCACGAACCTGGCAGGGACCCGGACATAGGCTGGCTACGGATCAGCGCTGAACCTGCCAGGGACCACGACAAGGGCTGGCATGGGCTGTGGACCAGTGCTGAACCTGCCAGGGACCAGGAATAGGCTGGCATGGGCTAGGGACCAGCGCTGAACCTGCCAGGGACAGGACATAAGCTGGAATGGGCTAGGGATCAGTGCTGAACCTGCCAGGGACCGGAACAAGGGCTGGCATAGGCTGGGGACGAGCAGTGAACCTGCCAGGGACCAGGACAAGGCTGGCATGGGCTGGGGACCAGTGCTGAACCTGCCAGGGACCAGGACATAGGCTGGCATGGGCTGGGGACCAGTGCTGAACCTGTCAGGGACCAGGACGAGGGTTGGCATGGGCTGGGGACCATCAGTGAACCTGACAGGGACCAGGACAAGGCTGTAATGGGCTGGGGAACAGTGCTGAACCTGCCAGGGACCAGGACATAGGCTGGCATGGGCTGGAGACCAGTGCTGAACCTGCCAGGGACCAGGACAAGGGCCGGCATGGGCTGGGGACCAGTGCAGAACCTTTCAGGGACCAGGTCATGGCTGGCATGGGCTGGATACCAGTGCTGAACCTGCCAGGGACCAGGACATAGGCTGGAAAGGGCTGGGGACTAGTGTTGAACCTGCCAGGGACCAGGACAAGGGCTGGCATGGGCTTGGGACAGCGCTGAACCTGCCAGGGACCAGGACAAGGGCTGGCACTGCCAGGGACCAGGATTGGGCTGGCATGGGCTAGGGAACAGCGCTGAACCTGCCAGGGACCAGGACAAGGGCTGGCATGGGCTGGGGACCAGTGCTGAACCTGCCAGGGACCAGGAATGGGCTGGCATGGGCTAGGGACCAGCGCTGAACCTTCCAAGGACCGGGACAAGGGCTGGCATAGGCTGGTGACCAGTACTAAACCTGCAGGGACCAGGAACAGGCTGGAATAGGCTGGGGACCAGTGCTGAACCTGCCAGGGACCAGGACAAGGGATGGCATGGGCTGGGGACCAGTGCTGAAGCGACCGGGCACCAGGACAAGAGCTGGCATGGACTGGGGACCAGCGCTGAACCTTCCAGGGACCAGGACATAAGCTGGCAAGGGCTAGGGACCAGCGCTGAACCTGCCAGGGACCGGGACAAGGGCTGCCATAGGCTGGGGACCAGCGCTGAACCTGCCAGGGACCAGAACAAGGCTGGCATGGGCTGGGGACCAGTGTTGAACCTGCCAGGGACCAGGACAAGGGCTGGCATCGGCCGGGGACAGCGCTGAACCTGCCAGGGACCAAGACAAGGGCTGGCATGGGCTGGGGACCAGCGCTGAACCTGCCAGGGACCAGGACATAGGCTGGCTAGGGATCAGCGCTGAACCTGCCAGGGACCAGGAATAGGCTGGCATGGGCTAGGGGCCAGCACTGAACCTGTCAGGGACCAGGACAAGGACTGGCATGGGCTAGGGACCAGTCACGAACCTGGCAGGGACCAGGACATAGGCTGACTACGGATCAGCTCTGAACCTGCCAGGGACCAGGACAAGGGCTGGCATGGGCTGTGGACCAGTGCTGAACCTTCCAACGACCAGGAATAGGCTGGCATGGGCTAGGGACTAGCGCTGAACCTGCCAGGGACCAGGACATAGGCTGGCATGGGCTAGGGATCAGCGCTGAACCTGCCAGGGACCGGGACAAGGGCTGGCATAGGCTGGGGACCAGCACTTAACCTGCCAGGGACCAGGAGAAGGCTGGCATGGGCTGGGGACCAGTTCTGAACCATCAGGGACGAGGACATAGGCTGGCATGGGCTGGGGGCCAGTGGTGAACCTGCCAGGAACCAGGACAAGGGCTGGCATAAGCTGGGGACCAGCGCTGAACCTGCCAGGGACCAAGACAAGGCTGGCATGGGCTGGGGACCAGTGCTGAACCTGCCAGGGACCAGGACATAGGCTGGCATGGGCTGCGGACCAGTGCTGAACCTGCCAGGGACCAGGACAAGGGCTGGCATGGGCTGGGGACCATCAGTGAACCTGACAGGGACCAGGACAAGGCTGGAAGGGGCTGGGGACTAGTGCTGAACCTGCCAGGGACCAGGACATAGGCTGGCATGGGCTGGGGACCAGTGCTGAACCTGCCAGGGATCAGGACAAGGGCCGGCATGGGCTGGGGACAAGCGCAGAACCTTCCAGGGACCAGGACATGGCTGGCATGGGATGGGGACCAGTGCTGCACCTGCCAGGGACCAGGACATAGGCTGGCAGTGGCTGGGGATCAGTGCTGAATCTGCCAGGGACCAGGACAAGGGCTGGCATGAGCTTGGGGCCAGCGGTGAACCTTCCAGGGAACGGGACAAGGGCTGGCATGGGCGGGGGTTCAGCGCTGAACCTGCCAGGGACCAGGACATGGCTGGAATGGGCTGGGGACTAGTGTTGAACCTGCCAGGGACGAGGACAAGGGCTGGCATGGGCTGGGGACAGCGCTGAACCTGCCAGGGACCAGGACAAGGGCTGACACTGACCAGGATTGGGCTGGCATGGGCTAGGGACCAGCGCTGAACCTGCCAGGGATCAGGACAAGGGCTGGCATGGGCTGGGGACCAGTGCTGAACCAGCCAGGGACCAGGAATGGGCTGGCATGGGCTAGGGACCAGCGCTGAACCTTCCAAGGACCGGGACAAGGGCTGGCATAGGCTGGGGACCAGTACTAAACCTGCCAGGGACCAGGAATAGGCTGGAATAGGCTGGGGACCAGTGCTGAACCTGCCAGGCACCAGGACAAGGGCTGGCATAGGCTGGGGGCCAGCGCTGAACCTTCCAGGGACCAGGACATAAGCTGGCAAGGGCTAGGGACCAGCGCTGAACCTGCCAGGGACCGGAACAAAGGGCTGCCATAGGCTGGGGACCAGCGCTGAACCTGCCAGGGACCAGAACAAGGCTGGCATGGGCTGGGGACCAGTGTTGAACCTGCCAGGGACCAGGACAAGGGCTGACATGGACCGGGGACAGCGCTGAACCTGTCAGGGACCACAACAAGGGCTGGCATGGGCTGGGGAAAAGCGCTGAACCTGCCAGGGACCAGGACATAGGCTGGCTATGGATCAGCGCTGAACCTGCCAGGGACCAGGACATAGGCTGGCTAGGGATCAGCGCTGAACCTGCCAGGGACCAGGAATAGGCTGGCATGGGCTAGGGACCAGCACTGAACCTGCCAGGGACCAGGACAAGGTCTGGCATGGGCTAGGGACCAGTCACAAACCTGGCAGGGACCAGGACATAGGCTGACTACGGATCAGTGCTGAACCTGCCAGGGACCAGGACAAGGGCTGGCATGGGCTGTGGGCCAGTGCTGAACCTGCCAGGGACCAGGAATAGGCTGGCATGGGCAAGGGACTAGTGCTGAACCTGTCAGGGACCAGGACATAGGCTGGCATGGGCTAGGGATCAGCGCTGAACCTGCCAGGGACCGGGACAAGGGCTGGCATAGGCTGGGGACCAGCACTGCACCTGCCAGGGACCAGGAGAAGGATGGCATGGGCTGGGGACCAGTGCTGAAACGCCAGGGACAAGGACATAGGCTGGCATGGGCTGGGAGCCAGTGGTGAACCTGCCAGGGACCAGGACAAGGGCTGGCATGGGCTAGGGACCAGTCACGAACCTGGCAGGGACCAGGACATAGGCTGACTACGGATCAGCGCTGAACCTGCCAGGGACCAGGAGAAGGGCTGGCATGGGCTGTGGACAGTGCTGAACCTGCCAGGGACCAGGAATAGGCTGGCATGGGCTAGGGACTAGCGCTGAACCTGCCAGGGACCAGGACATAGGCTGGCATGGGCTAGGGATCAGCGCTGAACCTGCCAGGGACCGGGACAAGGGCTGGCATATCCTGGGGACCAGCACTGCACCTGCCAGGGACCAGGAGTAGGATGGCATGGGCTGGGGACCAGTGCTGAACCGCCAGGGACAAGGACATAGGCTGGCATGGGTAGGGGGCCAGTGGTGAACCTGCCAGGGACCAGGACAAGGGCTGGTATGGGCTGGGGACCAGCACAGAACCTGACAGGGACCAGGACAAGGCTGGCATGGGCTGGGGACCAGTGCTCAACCTGCCAGGGACCAGGACAAGGGCTGGCATGGGTTTGGGGCCAGCGGTGAACCTTCCAGGGAACGAGACAAGGGCTGGCATGGGCGGGGGTTCAGCGCTGAACCTGCCAGGGACCAGGACATGGCTGGAATGGGCTGGGGACTAGTGTTGAACCTGCCAGGGACCAGGACAAAGGCTGGCTAGGGATCAGCGCTGAACCTGCCAGGGACCTGGGCAAGACTTGCAGGGACTGGGGACCAGTGCTGAACCTGCCAGGGACCAGGACAAGGGCTGGCATGGGCTGGGGACTAGTGTTGAACCTGCCAGGGATCAGGACATAGGCTGGCTAGAGATCAGCGCTGAACCTGCCAGGGACCAGGACAAGGGCTGGCATAGGCTGGGGACCAGCGCTGAACCTGCCAGGGACCAGGACAAGGCTGGCATGGGCTGGGGACCAGTGCTGAACCTGCCAGGGACCAGGACATAGGCTGGCATGGTCTGGGGACCAGTGCTGAGCCTGCCAGGGACCAGGACAAGGGCTGGCATAGGCTGGGGACCATCACTGAACCTGGCAGGGACCAGGACAAGGCTGGAATTGGCTGGGGACCAGTGCTGAACCTGCCAGGGAGCAGGACATAGGCTGGCATGGGCTGGGGACCAGTGCTAAACCTGCCAGGGACCAGGACATAGGCTGGCAGTGGCTGGGGACCAGTGCTGAACCTGCCAGGGACCAGAACAAGGGCTGGCATGAGCTTGGGGCCAGCGGTGAACCTTCCAGGGAACGGGACAAGGGCTGGCATGGGCGGGGGTACAGCGCTGAACCTGCCAGGGACCAGGACATAGGCTGGAATGGGCTGGGGACTAGTGTTGAACCTGCCAGGGACCAGGACAAGGGCTGGCACTGCCAGGGACCAGGATTGGGTTGGCATGGGCTAGGGACCCTGCCAGGGACCAGGAAAAGGGCTGGCATGGGCTGGGGACCAGTGCTGAACCTGCCAGGGACCAGGAATAGGCTGTCATGGGCTAGCAACCAGTGCTGAACCTACCAGGGACCAGGAATAGGCTGGCATGGGCTAGGGACCAGGGCTGAACCTGCCAGGGATCGGGACAAGGGCTGGCATATCCTGGGGACCAGCACTGCACCTGCCAGCGACCAGGAGTAGGATGGCATGGGCTGGGGACCAGTGCTGAACCGCCAGGGACAAGGACATAGGCTGGCATGGGCTGGGAGCCAGTGGTGAACCTGCCAGGGACCAGGACAAGGGCTGGTATGGGCTGGGGACCAGCACAGAACCTGACAGGGACCAGGACAAGGCTGGCATGGGCTGGGGACCAGTGCTCAACCTGCCAGGGACCAGGACAAGGGCTGGCATGGGTTTGGGGCCAGCGGTGAACCTTCCAGGGAACGAGACAAGGGCTGGCATGGGCGGGGGTTCAGCGCTGAACCTGCCAGGGACCAGGACATGGCTGGAATGGGCTGGGGACTAGTGTTGAACCTGCCAGGGACCAGGACAAAGGCTGGCTAGGGATCAGCGCTGAACCTGCCAGGGACCTGGGCAAGACTTGCAGGGACTGGGGACCAGTGCTGAACCTGCCAGGGACCAGGACAAGGGCTGGCATGGGCTGGGGACTAGTGTTGAACCTGCCAGGGACCAGGACATAGGCTGGCTAGAGATCAGCGCTGAACCTGCCAGGGACCAGGACAAGGGCTGGCATAGGCTGGGGACCAGCGCTGAACCTGCCAGGGACCAGGACAAGGCTGGCATGGGCTGGGGACCAGTGCTGAACCTGCCAGGGACCAGGACATAGGCTGGCATGGTCTGGGGACCAGTGCTGAGCCTGCCAGGGACCAGGACAAGGGCTGGCATAGGCTGGGGACCATCACTGAACCTGGCAGGGACCAGGACAAGGCTGGAATGGGCTGGGGACCAGTGCTGAACCTGCCAGGGAGCAGGACATAGGCTGGCATGGGCTGGGGACCAGTGCTAAACCTGCCAGGGACCAGGACATAGGCTGGCAGTGGCTGGGGACCAGTGCTGAACCTGCCAGGGACCAGAACAAGGGCTGGCATGAGCTTGGGGCCAGCGGTGAACCTTCCAGGGAACGGGACAAGGGCTGGCATGGGCGGGGGTACAGCGCTGAACCTGCCAGGGACCAGGACATAGGCTGGAATGGGCTGGGGACTAGTGTTGAACCTGCCAGGGACCAGGACAAGGGCTGGCACTGCCAGGGACCAGGATTGGGTTGGCATGGGCTACGGACCCTGCCAGGGACCAGGAAAAGGGCTGGCATGGGCTGGGGACCAGTGCTGAACCTGCCAGGGACCAGGAATAGGCTGGCATGGGCTAGCGACCAGTGCTGAACCTACCAGGGACCAGGAATAGGCTGGCATGGGCTAGGGACCAGGGCTGAACCTGCCAGGGATCGGGACAAGGGCTGGCATAGGCTGGGGACCAGCGCTGAACCTGCCAGAGACAAGGACAAGGCTGGCATGGGCTGGGGACCAGTGCTGAACCTGCCATGGACCAGGACATAGACTGACATGGGCTGGGGACCAGTGCTGAACCTGCCAGGGACCAGGACAAGGGCTGACATGGGCTGGGGACCAGCGCTTAACCTTCCAGTGACACAGACATGGCTAGCATGGGCTGGGGTCCACTGCTGAACCTGCCAGGGACCAGGACATAGGCTGGCATGGGCTGGGGACCAGTGCTGAACCTGCCAGGGACCAGGACAAGGGCTGGCATGGGCTGGGGACCAGCGCTGAACCTTCCAGGGACCAGGACATGGCTGGCATGGGATGGGGACCAGTGCTGAACCTGCCAGGGACCAGGACATAGGGGACCAGTGCTGAACCTGCCAGGGACCAGGACAAGGGCTGGCATGGGCTGGGGACCAGCGGTGAACCTTCCAGGGACCTGGACAATGGCTGGCATTGGCGGGGGACCAGCGCTGAACCTGCTAGGGACCAGGACAAGGGCTGGCACTGCCAGGGACCAGGAATGGGCTGGCATGGGCTAGGGACCAGCGCTGAACCTGCCAGGGACCAGGACAAGGGCTGGCATGGGCTGGGGACCAGTGCTGAACCTGCCAGGGACCAGAAGATAGGCTGGCATGGGCTAAGGACCAGCACTGAACCTGCCAGGGACCAGGACAGGGCTGGCATGGGCTGGGGACCAGTGCTGAACCTGCCAGGGACCAGGACATAGGCTGGAATGGGCTGGGGACCAGTGCTGAACCTCCCAGGGACCAGGACAAGGGCTGGCATGGGCTGGGGACCAGTGCTGAACCTGCCAGGTACCAGGACAAGGGCTGGCATGGGCTAGGGACCAGCGGTGAACCTTCCAGGGACCGTGACAAGGGCTGGCATGGGTGGGGGAGCAGTGCTGTACCTGCCAGAGACCAGGACAAGGGCTGGCACTGCCAGGGACAAGGAATGGGCTGGCATGGGCTAGGGACCAGGGCTGAACCTGCCAGGGACCAGGACGAGGGCTGGCATGGGCTGGGGACCAGTGCTGAACCTGCCAGGGACCAGGACATAGGCTGGCAAGGGCTAGGGAGCAGAGCTGAACCTGCCTGGGACCGGGACAAGGGATGCCATAGGCTGGGGACCAGCGCTGAACCTGCCAGGGACCAGGACAAGGCTGGCATGGGCTGGGGACCAGTGTTGAACCTGCCAGGGACCAGGACAAGGGCTGGCATGGCCGGTTAAAGCGCTGAACCTGCCAGGGACCAGGACAAGGGCTGGCATGGGCTGGGGACCAGCGCTGAACCTTCCAGGGACCAGGACATAGGCTGGCTAGGGATCAGCACTGAACCTGCCATGGACCAGGACATAGGCTGGCTAGGGATCAGCACTGAACCTGCCAGGGACCAGGAATAGGCCGGCATGGGCTAGAGACCAGCACTGAACCTGCCAGGGACCAGGACAAGGGCTTGCATGGGCTAGGGTCCAGTCACGAACCTGGCAGGGACCCAGACATAGGCTGGCTACGGATCAGCGCTGAACCTGCCAGGGACCAGGACAAGGGCTGGCATGGGCTGTGGACCAGTGCTGAACCTGCCAGGGACCAGGAATAGGCTGGCATGGGCTAGTAACCAGCGCTGAACCTGCCAGGGACAGGACATAAGCTGGCATGGGCTAGGGATCAGCGGTGAACCTGCCAGGGACCAGGACATAGGCTGGCATGGGCTGGGGACCAGTGCTGAACCTGCCAGGGACCAGGACGAGGGCTGGCATGGGCTGGGGACCATCACTGAACCTGACAGGGACCAGGACAAGGCTGAAATGGGCTGGGGACCAGTGCTGAACCTGCCAGGGACCAGGACATAGGCTGCCATGGGCTGGGGACCAGTGCTGAACCTGCCAGGGACCAGGACAAGGGCCGGCATGGGCTGGGGACCAGTGCAGAACCTTCCAGGGACCAGGTCATGGCTGGCATGGGCTGGGGACCAGTGCTGAACCTGCCAGGGACCAGGACATAGGCTGGAATGGGCTGGGGACTAGTGTTGAACCTGCCAGGGACCAGGACAAGGGCTGGCATGGGTTTGGGACAGCGCTGAACCTGCCAGGGACCAGGACAAGGGCTGGCACTGCCAGGGACCAGGATTGGGCTGGCATGGGCTAGGGACCAGCGCTGAACCTGCCAGGGACCAGAACAAGGGCTGGCATGGGCTGGGGACCAGTGCTGAACCTGCCAGGGACCGGGACAAGGGCTGGCATAGGCTGGGGACCAGAACTAAACCTGCCAGGGACCAGGAATAGGCTGGAATAGGCTGGGGACCAGTGCTGGACCTGCCAGGGACCAGGACAAGGGATGGCATGGGCTGGGGACCAGTGCTGAAGCGACCAGGCACCAGGACAAGGGCTGGCATGGGCTGGGGACCAGCGCTGAACCTTCCAGGGACCAGGACATAAGCTGGCAAGGGCTAGGGACCAGCGCTGAACCTGCCAGGGACCGGGACAAGGACTGCCATAGGCTGGGGACCAACGCTGAACCTGCCAGGGACCAGAACAAGGCTGGCATGGGCTGGGGACCAGTGCTGAACCTGCCAGGGACCAGGAATAGGCTGGCATGGGCTAGGGACCAGCACTGAACCTGCCAGGGACCAGGACAAGGGCTGGCATGGGCTAGGGACCAGTCACAAACCTGGCAGGGACCAGGACATAGGCTGGCTAGGGATCAGCGCTGAACCTGCCAGGGACCAGGACATAGGCTGGCTAGGGATCAGCGCTGAACCTGCCAGGGACCAGGAATAGGCTGGCATGGGCTAGGGACCAGCACTGAACCTGTCAGGGACATAGGGGACCAGTGCTGAACCTGCCAGGGACCAGGACAAGGGCTGGCATGGACTGGGGACCAGTGGTGAACCTTCCAGGGACCCAGACAATGGCTGGCATTGGCGGGGGACCAGGGCTGAACCTGCTAGGGACCAGGACAAGGGCTGGCACTGCCAGGGACCAGGAATGGGCTGGCATGGGCTAGGGACCAGCGCTGAACCTGCCAGGGACCAGGACAAGGGCTGGCATGGGCTGGGGACCAGTGCTGAACCTGCCAGGGACCAGAACATAGGCTGGCATGGGCTAAGGACCAGCACTGAACCTGCCAGGGACCAGGACAGGGCTGGCATGGGTTGGGGACCAGTGCTGAATCTGCCAGGGACCAGGACATAGGCTGGAATGGGCTGGGGACCAGTGCTGAACCTCCCAGGGACCAGGACAAGGGCTGGCATGGGCTGGGGACCAGTGCTGAACCTGCCAGGGACCAGGACAAGGGCTGGCATGGGCTGGGGACCAGTGCTGAACCTGCCAGGGACCAGGACAAGAGCTGGCACTGCCAGGGACCAGGAATGTGCTGGCATGGGCTAGGGACCAGCGCTGAACCTGCCAGGGACCAGGACAAGGGCTGGCATGGGCTGGGGACCAGTGTTGAACCTGCCAGGGACCAGGACATAGGCTGGCAAGGGCTAGGGAGCAGAGCTGAACCTGCCTGGGACCGGGACAAGGGCTGCCATAGGCTGGGGACCAGCGCTGAACCTGCCAGGGACCAGGACAAGGCTGGCATGGGCTAGGGACCAGTGTTGAACCTGCCAGAGACCAGGACAAGGGTTGGCATGGCCGGGTAAAGCGCTGAACCTGCCAGGGACCAGGACAAGGGCTGGCATGGGCTGGGGACCAGCGCTGAACCTGCCAGGGACCAGGACATAGGCTGGCTAGGGATCAGCGCTGAACCTGCCAGGGACCAGGACATAGGCTGGCTAGGGATCAGCACTGAACCTGCCAGGGACCAGGAATAGGCCAGCATGGGCTAGGGACCAGCACTGAACCTGCCAGGGACCAGGACAAGGTCTTGCATGGGCTAGGGACCAGTCACGAACCTGGCAGGTACCCGGACATAGGCTGGCTACGGATCAGTGCTGAACCTGCCAGGGACCAGGACAAGGGCTGGCATGGGCTGTGGACCAGTGCTGAACCTGCCAGGGACCAGGAATAGGCTGGCATGGGCTAGGGACCAGCGCTGAACCTGCCAGGGACAGGACATAAACTGGCATGGGCTAGGGATCAGTGCTGAACCTGCCAGGGACCGGGACAAGGGCTGGCATAGGCTGGGGATGAGCAGTGAACCTGCCAGGGACCAGGACAAGGCTGGCATGGGCTGGGGACCAGTGCTGAACCTGCCAGGGACCAGGACATAGGCTGGCATGGGCTGGGGACCAGTGCTGAACCTGTCAGGGACCAGGACGAGGGCTGGCATGGGCTGGGGACCATCAGTGAACCTGACAGGGACCAGGACAAGGCTGAAATGGGCTGGGGAACAGTGCTGAACCTGCCAGGGACCAGGACATAGGCTGGCATGGGCTGGGGACCAGTGCTGAACCTGCCAGGGACCAGGACAAGGGCCGGCATGGGCTGGGGACCAGTGCAGAACCTTCCAGGGACCAGGTCATGGCTGCCATGGGCTGGGGACCAGTGCTGAACCTGCCAGGGACCAGGACATAGGCTGGAATGGGCTGGGGACTAGTGTTGAACCTGCCAGGGACCAGGACAAGGGCTGGCATGGGCTTGGGACAGCGCTGAACCTGCCAGGGACCAGGACAAGGGCTGGCACTGCCAGGGACCAGGATTGGGCTGGCATGGGCTAGGGACCAGCGCTGAACCTGCCAGGGACCAGGACAAGGGCTGGCATGGGCTGGGGACCAGTGCTGAACCTGCCAGGGACCAGGAATGGGCTGGCATGGGCTAGGGACCAGCGCTGAACCTTCCAAGGACCGGGACAAGGGCTGGCATAGGCTGGGGACCAGTACTAAACCTGCCAGGGACCAGGAATAGGCTGGAATAGGCTGGAGACCAGTGCTGAACCTGCCAGGGACCAGGACAAGGGATGGCATGGGCTGGGGACCAGTGCTGAAGTGACCAGGCACCAGGACAAGGGCTGGCATGGGCTGGGGACCAGCGCTGAACCTTCCAGGGACCAGGACATAAGCTGGCAAGGGCTAGGGACCAGCGCTGAACCTGCCAGGGACCGGGACAAGGGCTGCCAAAGGCTGGGGACCAGCGCTGAACCTGCCAGGGACCAGGACAAGGGCTGGCATCGGACGGGGACAGCGCTGAACCTGCCAGGGACCAGGACAAGGGCTGGCATGGGCTGGGGACCAGCGCTGAACCTGCCAGGGACCAGGACATAGGCTTGCTAGCGATCAGCGCTGAACCTGCCAGGGACCAGGACATAGGCTGGCTAGGGATCAGCGCTGAACCTGCCAGGGACCAGGAATAGGCTGGCATGGGCTAGGGACCAGTGCTGAACCTTCCATGGACCAGGAATAGGCTGGCATGGGCTAGGGACTAGCGCTGAACCTGTCAGGGACCAGGACAAGGGCTGGCATGGTCTAGGGACCAGTCACGAACCTGGCAGGGACCAGGACATAGGCTGACTACGGATCAGCGCTGAACCTGCCAGGGACCAGGACAAGGGCTGGCATGGGCTGTGGACCAGTGCTGAACCTTCCATGGACCAGGAATAGGCTGGCATGGGCTAGGGACTAGCGCTGAACCTGCCAGGGACCAGGACATAGGCTGGCATGGGCTAGGGATCAGCGCTGAACCTGCCAGGGACCGGGACAAGGGCTGGCATAGGCTGGGGACCAGCACTGAACCTGCCAGGGACCAGGAGAAGGCTGGCATGGGCTGGGGACCAGTTCTGAACCTGCCAGGGACCAGGACATAGGCTGGCATGGGCTGGGGACCAGTGCTGAACCTGCCAGGGACCAGGACAAGGGCTGGCATAAGCTGGGGACCAGCGCTGACCCTGCCAGGGACCAAGACAAGACTGGCATGGGCTGGAGACCAGTGCTGAACCTGCCAGGGACCAGGACATAGGCTGGCATGGGCTGGGGACCAGTGCTGAACCTGCCAGGGACCAGGACAAGGGCTGGCATGGGCTGGTGACCATCACTGAACCTGACAGGGACCAGGACAAGGCTGGAATGGGCTGGGGACCAGTGCTGAACCTGCCAGGGACCAGGACATAGGCTGGCATGGGCTGGGGACCAGTGCTGAACCTGCCAGGGATCAGGACAAGGGCCGGCATGGGCTGGGGACAAGCGCAGAACCTTCCAGGGACCAGGACATGGCTGGCATGGGATGGGGATCAGTGCTGAACCTGCCAGGGACCAGGATAAGGGCTGGCATGAGCTTGGGGACAGCGGTGAACCTTCCAGGGAACGGGACAAGGGCTGGCATGGGCGGGGGTTCAGCGCTGAACCTGCCAGGGACCAGGACATGGCTGGAATGGGCTGGGGACTAGTGTTGAACCTGCCAGGGACGAGGACAAGGGCTGGCATGGGCTGTTGACAGCGCTGAACCTGCCAGGGACCAGGACAAGGGCTGGCAATGCCAGGGACCAGGATTGGGCTGGCATGGGCTAGGGACCAGCGCTGAACCTGCCAGGGACCAGGACAAGGGCTGGCATGGGCTGGGGACCAGTGCTGAACCTGCCAGGGACCAGGACAAGGGCTGGCATGGGCTGGGGACCATCACTGAACCTGACAGGGACCAGGACAAGGCTGGAATGGGCTGGGGACCAGTGCTGAACCTGCCAGGGACCAGGACATAGGCTGGCATGGGCTGGGGACCAGTGCTGAACCTGCCAGGGATCAGGACAAGGGCCGGCATGGGCTGGGGACAAGCGCAGAACCTTCCAGGGACCAGGACATGGCTGGCATGGGATGGGGATCAGTGCTGAACCTGCCAGGGACCAGGATAAGGGCTGGCATGAGCTTGGGGACAGCGGTGAACCTTCCAGGGAACGGGACAAGGGCTGGCATGGGCGGGGGTTCAGCGCTGAACCTGCCAGGGACCAGGACATGGCTGGAATGGGCTGGGGACTAGTGTTGAACCTGCCAGGGACGAGGACAAGGGCTGGCATGGGCTGTTGACAGCGCTGAACCTGCCAGGGACCAGGACAAGGGCTGGCAATGCCAGGGACCAGGATTGGGCTGGCATGGGCTAGGGACCAGCGCTGAACCTGCCAGGGACCAGGACAAGGGCTGGCATGGGCTGGGGACCAGTGCTGAACCTGCCAGGGACCAGGAATGGGCTGGCATGGGCTAGGGACCAGCGCTGAACCTTCCAAGGACCGGGACAAGGGCTGGCATAGGCTGGGGACCAGTACTAAACCTGCCAGGAACCAGGAATAGGCTGGAATAGTCTGGGGACCAGTGCTGAACCTGCCAGGGACCAGGACATAGGCTGGCTAGGGATCAGCGCTGAACCTGCCAGGGACCAGGACATAGGCTGGCTAGGGATCAGCACTGAACCTGACAGGGACCAGGAATTAGCTGGCATGGGCTAGGGACCAGCACTGAACCTGCCAGGGACCAGGACAAGGGCTGGCATGGGCTAGGGACCAGTCACGAACCTGGCAGGGACCAGGACATAGGCTGACTATGGATCAGCGCTGAACCTGCCAGGGACCAGGACAAGGGCTGGCATGGGCTGTGGACCAGTGCTGAACCTGCCAGGGACCAGGAATAGGATGGCATGGGCTAGGGACTAGTGCTGAACCTGCCAGGGACCAGGACATAGGCTGGCATGGGCTAGGGATCAGCACTGAACCTGCCAGGGACCGGGACAAGGGCTGGCATAGGCTGGGGACCAGCACTGCACCTGCCAGGGACCAGGAGAAGGATGGCATGGGCTGGGGACCAGTGCTGAAACACCAGGGACAAGGACATAGGCTGGCATGGGCTGGGGGCCAGTGGTGAACCTGCCAGGGACCAGGACAAGGGCTGGCATGGGCTACGGACCAGTCACGAACCTGGCAGGGACCAGGACATAGGCTGACTACGGATCAGCGCTGAACCTGCCAGGGACCAGGAGAAGGGCTGGCATGGGCTGTGGACAGTGCTGAACCTGCCAGGGACCAGGAATAGGCTGGCATGGGCTAGGGACTAGCGCTGAACCAGCCAGGGACCAGGACATAGGCTGGCATGGGCTAGGGATCAGCGCTGAACCTGCCAGGGACCAGGACAAGGGCTGGCATAGGCTGGGGACCAGCACTGCACCTGCCAGGGACCAGGAGAAGGATGGCATGGGCTGGGGACCAGTGCTGAACCGCCAGGGACAAGGACATAGGCTGGCATGGGCTGGGGCCAGTGGTGAACCTGCCAGGGACCAGGACAAGGGCTGGTATGGGCTGGGGACCAGCACAGAACCTGACAGGGACCAGGACAAGGCTGGCATGGGCTGGGGACCAGTGCTCAACCTGCCAGGGACCAGGACAAGGGCTGGCATGGGTTTGGGGCCAGCGGTGAACCTTCCAGGGAACGAGACAAGGGCTGGCATGGGCAGGGGTTCAGCGCTGAACCTGCCAGGGACCAGGACATGGCTGGAATGGGCTGGGGACTAGTGTTGAACCTGCCAGGGACCAGGACAAAGGCTGGCTAGGGATCAGCGCTGAACCTGCCAGGGACCTGGGCAAGACTTGCAGGGACTGGGGACCAGTGCTGAACCTGCCAGGGACCAGGACAAGGGCTGGCATGGGTTTGGGCCAGCGGTGAACCTTCCAGGGAACGGGACAAGGGCAGGCATGGGCGGGGGTTCAGCGCTGAATCTGCCAGGGACCAGGATATGTCTGGAATGGGCTGGGGACTAGTGTTGAACCTGCCAGGGACCAGGACATAGGCTGGCTAGAGATCAGCGCTGAACCTGCCAGGGACCAGGACAAGGGCTGGCATAGGCTGGGGACCAGTGCTGAACCTGCCAGGGACCAGGACAAGGCTGGCATGGGCTGGGGACCAGTGCTGAACCTGCCAGGGACCAGGACATAGGCTGGCATGGTCTGGGGACCAGTCACGAACCTGGCAGGGACCAGGACATAGGCTGACTACGGATCAGCGCTGAACCTGCCAGGGACCAGGACAAGGGCTGGCATGGGCTGTGGACCAGTGCTGAACCTTCCATGGACCAGGAATAGGCTGGCATGGGCTAGGGACTAGCGCTGAACCTGCCAGGGACCAGGAATAGGCTGGCATGGGCTAGCGACGAGTGCTGAACCTACCAGGGACCAGGAATAGGCTGGCATGGGCTAGGGACCAGGGCTGAACCTGCCAGGGATCGGGACAAGGGCTGGCATAGGCTGGGGACCAGCGCTGAACCTGCCAGAGACAAGGACAAGGCTGGCATGGGCTGGGGACCAGTGCTGAACCTGCCATGGACCAGGACATAGACTGACATGGGCTGGGGACCAGTGCTGAACCTGCCAGGGACCAGGACAAGGGCTGACATGGGCTGGGGACCAGCGCTTAACCTTCCAGTGACACAGACATGGCTAGCATGGGCTGGGGTCCACTGCTGAACCTGCCAGGGACCAGGACATAGGCTGGCATGGGCTGGGGACCAGTGCTGAACCTGCCAGGGACCAGGACAAGGGCTGGCATGGGCTGGGGACCAGCGCTGAACCTTCCAGGGACCAGGACATGGCTGGCATGGGATGGGGACCAGTGCTGAACCTGCCAGGGACCAGGACATAGGGGACCAGTGCTGAACCTGCCAGGGACCAGGACAAGGGCTGGCATGGGCTGGGGACCAGCGGTGAACCTTCCAGGGACCTGGACAATGGCTGGCATTGGCGGGGGACCAGCGCTGAACCTGCTAGGGACCAGGACAAGGGCTGGCACTGCCAGGGACCAGGAATGGGCTGGCATGGGCTAGGGACCAGCGCTGAACCTGCCAGGGACCAGGACAAGGGCTGGCATGGGCTGGGGACCAGTGCTGAACCTGCCAGGGACCAGAAGATAGGCTGGCATGGGCTAAGGACCAGCACTGAACCTGCCAGGGACCAGGACAGGGCTGGCATGGGCTGGGGACCAGTGCTGAACCTGCCAGGGACCAGGACATAGGCTGGAATGGGCTGGGGACCAGTGCTGAACCTCCCAGGGACCAGGACAAGGGCTGGCATGGGCTGGGGACCAGTGCTGAACCTGCCAGGTACCAGGACAAGGGCTGGCATGGGCTAGGGACCAGCGGTGAACCTTCCAGGGACCGTGACAAGGGCTGGCATGGGTGGGGGAGCAGTGCTGTACCTGCCAGAGACCAGGACAAGGGCTGGCACTGCCAGGGACCAGGAATGGGCTGGCATGGGCTAGGGACCAGGGCTGAACCTGCCAGGGACCAGGACGAGGGCTGGCATGGGCTGGGGACCAGTGCTGAACCTGCCAGGGACCAGGACATAGGCTGGCAAGGGCTAGGGAGCAGAGCTGAACCTGCCTGGGACCGGGACAAGGGCTGCCATAGGCTGGGGACCAGCGCTGAACCTGCCAGGGACCAGGACAAGGCTGGCATGGGCTGGGGACCAGTGTTGAACCTGCCAGGGACCAGGACAAGGGCTGGCATGGCCGGTTAAAGCGCTGAACCTGCCAGGGACCAGGACAAGGGCTGGCATGGGCTGGGGACCAGCGCTGAACCTTCCAGGGACCAGGACATAGGCTGGCTAGGGATCAGCACTGAACCTGCCATGGACCAGGACATAGGCTGGCTAGGGATCAGCACTGAACCTGCCAGGGACCAGGAATAGGCCGGCATGGGCTAGAGACCAGCACTGAACCTGCCAGGGACCAGGACAAGGGCTTGCATGGGCTAGGGTCCAGTCACGAACCTGGCAGGGACCCAGACATAGGCTGGCTACGGATCAGCGCTGAACCTGCCAGGGACCAGGTCAAGGGCTGGCATGGGCTGTGGACCAGTGCTGAACCTGCCAGGGACCAGGAATAGGCTGGCATGGGCTAGTAACCAGCGCTGAACCTGCCAGGGACAGGACATAAGCTGGCATGGGCTAGGGATCAGCGGTGAACCTGCCAGGGACCAGGACATAGGCTGGCATGGGCTGGGGACCAGTGCTGAACCTGCCAGGGACCAGGACGAGGGCTGGCATGGGCTGGGGACCATCACTGAACCTGACAGGGACCAGGACAAGGCTGAAATGGGCTGGGGACCAGTGCTGAACCTGCCAGTGACCAGGACATAGGCTGCCATGGGCTGGGGACCAGTGCTGAACCTGCCAGGGACCAGGACAAGGGCCGGCATGGGCTGGGGACCAGTGCAGAACCTTCCAGGGACCAGGTCATGGCTGGCATGGGCTAGGGACCAGTGCTGAACCTGCCAGGGACCAGGACATAGGCTGGAATGGGCTGGGGACTAGTGTTGAACCTGCCAGGGACCAGGACAAGGGCTGGCATGGGTTTGGGACAGCGCTGAACCTGCCAGGGACCAGGACAAGGGCTGGCACTGCCAGGGACCAGGATTGGGCTGGCATGGGCTAGGGACCAGCGCTGAACCTGCCAGGGACCAGAACAAGGGCTGGCATGGGCTGGGGACCAGTGCTGAACCTGCCAGGGACCGGGACAAGGGCTGGCATAGGCTGGGGACCAGAACTAAACCTGCCAGGGACCAGGAATAGGCTGGAATAGGCTGGGGACCAGTGCTGGACCTGCCAGGGACCAGGACAAGGGATGGCATGGGCTGGGGACCAGTGCTGAAGCGACCAGGCACCAGGACAAGGGCTGGCATGGGCTGGGGACCAGCGCTGAACCTTCCAGGGACCAGGACATAAGCTGGCAAGGGCTAGGGACCAGCGCTGAACCTGCCAGGGACCGGGACAAGGACTGCCATAGGCTGGGGACCAACGCTGAACCTGCCAGGGACCAGAACAAGGCTGGCATGGGCTGGGGACCAGTGCTGAACCTGCCAGGGACCAGGAATAGGCTGGCATGGGCTAGGGACCAGCACTGAACCTGCCAGGGACCAGGACAAGGGCTGGCATGGGCTAGGGACCAGTCACAAACCTGGCAGGGACCAGGACATAGGCTGGCTAGGGATCAGCGCTGAACCTGCCAGGGACCAGGACATAGGCTGGCTAGGGATCAGCGCTGAACCTGCCAGGGACCAGGAATAGGCTGGCATGGGCTAGGGACCAGCACTGAACCTGTCAGGGACATAGGGGACCAGTGCTGAACCTGCCAGGGACCAGGACAAGGGCTGGCATGGACTGGGGACCAGTGGTGAACCTTCCAGGGACCCAGACAATGGCTGGCATTGGCGGGGGACCAGCGCTGAACCTGCTAGGGACCAGGACAAGGGCTGGCACTGCCAGGGACCAGGAATGGGCTGGCATGGGCTAGGGACCAGCGCTGAACCTGCCAGGGACCAGGACAAGGGCTGGCATGGGCTGGGGACCAGTGCTGAACCTGCCAGGGACCAGAACATAGGCTGGCATGGGCTAAGGACCAGCACTGAACCTGCCAGGGACCAGGACAGGGCTGGCATGGGTTGGGGACCAGTGCTGAATCTGCCAGGGACCAGGACATAGGCTGGAATGGGCTGGGGACCAGTGCTGAACCTCCCAGGGACCAGGACAAGGGCTGGCATGGGCTGGGGACCAGTGCTGAACCTGCCAGGGACCAGGACAAGGGCTGGCATGGGCTGGGGACCAGTGCTGAACCTGCCAGGGACCAGGACAAGAGCTGGCACTGCCAGGGACCAGGAATGTGCTGGCATGGGCTAGGGACCAGCGCTGAACCTGCCAGGGACCAGGACAAGGGCTGGCATGGGCTGGGGACCAGTGTTGAACCTGCCAGGGACCAGGACATAGGCTGGCAAGGGCTAGGGAGCAGAGCTGAACCTGCCTGGGACCGGGACAAGGGCTGCCATAGGCTGGGGACCAGCGCTGAACCTGCCAGGGACCAGGACAAGGCTGGCATGGGCTAGGGACCAGTGTTGAACCTGCCAGAGACCAGGACAAGGGTTGGCATGGCCGGGTAAAGCGCTGAACCTGCCAGGGACCAGGACAAGGGCTGGCATGGGCTGGGGACCAGCGCTGAACCTGCCAGGGACCAGGACATAGGCTGGCTAGGGATCAGCGCTGAACCTGCCAGGGACCAGGACATAGGCTGGCTAGGGATCAGCACTGAACCTGCCAGGGACCAGGAATAGGCCAGCATGGGCTAGGGACCAGCACTGAACCTGCCAGGGACCAGGACAAGGTCTTGCATGGGCTAGGGACCAGTCACGAACCTGGCAGGTACCCGGACATAGGCTGGCTACGGATCAGTGCTGAACCTGCCAGGGACCAGGACAAGGGCTGGCATGGGCTGTGGACCAGTGCTGAACCTGCCAGGGACCAGGAATAGGCTGGCATGGGCTAGGGACCAGCGCTGAACCTGCCAGGGACAGGACATAAACTGGCATGGGCTAGGGATCAGTGCTGAACCTGCCAGGGACCGGGACAAGGGCTGGCATAGGCTGGGGATGAGCAGTGAACCTGCCAGGGACCAGGACAAGGCTGGCATGGGCTGGGGACCAGTGCTGAACCTGCCAGGGACCAGGACATAGGCTGGCATGGGCTGGGGACCAGTGCTGAACCTGTCAGGGACCAGGACGAGGGCTGGCATGGGCTGGGGACCATCAGTGAACCTGACAGGGACCAGGACAAGGCTGAAATGGGCTGGGGAACAGTGCTGAACCTGCCAGGGACCAGGACATAGGCTGGCATGGGCTGGGGACCAGTGCTGAACCTGCCAGGGACCAGGACAAGGGCCGGCATGGGCTGGGGACCAGTGCAGAACCTTCCAGGGACCAGGTCATGGCTGCCATGGGCTGGGGACCAGTGCTGAACCTGCCAGGGACCAGGACATAGGCTGGAATGGGCTGGGGACTAGTGTTGAACCTGCCAGGGACCAGGACAAGGGCTGGCATGGGCTTGGGACAGCGCTGAACCTGCCAGGGACCAGGACAAGGGCTGGCACTGCCAGGGACCAGGATTGGGCTGGCATGGGCTAGGGACCAGCGCTGAACCTGCCAGGGACCAGGACAAGGGCTGGCATGGGCTGGGGACCAGTGCTGAACCTGCCAGGGACCAGGAATGGGCTGGCATGGGCTAGGGACCAGCGCTGAACCTTCCAAGGACCGGGACAAGGGCTGGCATAGGCTGGGGACCAGTACTAAACCTGCCAGGGACCAGGAATAGGCTGGAATAGGCTGGAGACCAGTGCTGAACCTGCCAGGGACCAGGACAAGGGATGGCATGGGCTGGGGACCAGTGCTGAAGTGACCAGGCACCAGGACAAGGGCTGGCATGGGCTGGGGACCAGCGCTGAACCTTCCAGGGACCAGGACATAAGCTGGCAAGGGCTAGGGACCAGCGCTGAACCTGCCAGGGACCGGGACAAGGGCTGCCAAAGGCTGGGGACCAGCGCTGAACCTGCCAGGGACCAGGACAAGGGCTGGCATCGGACGGGGACAGCGCTGAACCTGCCAGGGACCAGGACAAGGGCTGGCATGGGCTGGGGACCAGCGCTGAACCTGCCAGGGACCAGGACATAGGCTTGCTAGCGATCAGCGCTGAACCTGCCAGGGACCAGGACATAGGCTGGCTAGGGATCAGCGCTGAACCTGCCAGGGACCAGGAATAGGCTGGCATGGGCTAGGGACCAGTGCTGAACCTTCCATGGACCAGGAATAGGCTGGCATGGGCTAGGGACTAGTGCTGAACCTGTCAGGGACCAGGACAAGGGCTGGCATGGTCTAGGGACCAGTCACGAACCTGGCAGGGACCAGGACATAGGCTGACTATGGATCAGCGCTGAACCTGCCAGGGACCAGGACAAGGGCTGGCATGGGCTGTGGACCAGTGCTGAACCTTCCATGGACCAGGAATAGGCTGGCATGGGCTAGGGACTAGCGCTGAACCTGCCAGGGACCAGGACATAGGCTGGCATGGGCTAGGGATCAGCGCTGAACCTGCCAGGGACCGGGACAAGGGCTGGCATAGGCTGGGGACCAGCACTGAACCTGCCAGGGACCAGGAGAAGGCTGGCATGGGCTGGGGACCAGTTCTGAACCTGCCAGGGACCAGGACATAGGCTGGCATGGGCTGGGGACCAGTGCTGAACCTGCCAGGGACCAGGACAAGGGCTGGCATAAGCTGGGGACCAGCGCTGAACCTGCCAGGGACCAAGACAAGACTGGCATGGGCTGGAGACCAGTGCTGAACCTGCCAGGGACCAGGACATAGGCTGGCATGGGCTGGGGACCAGTGCTGAACCTGCCAGGGACCAGGACAAGGGCTGGCATGGGCTGGGGACCATCACTGAACCTGACAGGGACCAGGACAAGGCTGGAATGGGCTGGGGACCAGTGCTGAACCTGCCAGGGACCAGGACATAGGCTGGCATGGGCTGGGGACCAGTGCTGAACCTGCCAGGGATCAGGACAAGGGCCGGCATGGGCTGGGGACAAGCGCAGAACCTTCCAGGGACCAGGACATGGCTGGCATGGGATGGGGATCAGTGCTGAACCTGCCAGGGACCAGGATAAGGGCTGGCATGAGCTTGGGGACAGCGGTGAACCTTCCAGGGAACGGGACAAGGGCTGGCATGGGCGGGGGTTCAGCGCTGAACCTGCCAGGGACCAGGACATGGCTGGAATGGGCTGGGGACTAGTGTTGAACCTGCCAGGGACGAGGACAAGGGCTGGCATGGGCTGTTGACAGCGCTGAACCTGCCAGGGACCAGGACAAGGGCTGGCAATGCCAGGGACCAGGATTGGGCTGGCATGGGCTAGGGACCAGCGCTGAACCTGCCAGGGACCAGGACAAGGGCTGGCATGGGTTGGGGACCAGTGCTGAACCTGCCAGGGACCAGGAATGGGCTGGCATGGGCTAGGGACCAGCGCTGAACCTTCCAAGGACCGGGACAAGGGCTGGCATAGGCTGGGGACCAGTACTAAACCTGCCAGGGACCAGGAATAGGCTGGAATAGGCTGGGGACCAGTGCTGAACCTGCCAGGGACCAGGACATAGGCTGGCTAGGGATCAGCGCTGAACCTGCCAGGGACCAGGACATAGGCTGGCTACGGATCAGCACTGAACCTGACAGGGACCAGGAATTAGCTGGCATGGGCTAGGGACCAGCACTGAACCTGCCAGGGACCAGGACAAGGGCTGGCATGGGCTAGGGACCAGTCACGAACCTGGCAGGGACCAGGACATAGGCTGACTACGGATCAGCGCTGAACCTGCCAGGGACCAGGACAAGGGCTGGCATGGGCTGTGGACCAGTGCTGAACCTGCCAGGGACCAGGAATAGGATGGCATGGGCTAGGGACTAGTGCTGAACCTGCCAGGGACCAGGACATAGGCTGGCATGGGCTAGGGATCAGCACTGAACCTGCCAGGGACCGGGACAAGGGCTGGCATAGGCTGGGGACCAGCACTGCACCTGCCAGGGACCAGGAGAAGGATGGCATGGGCTGGGGACCAGTGCTGAAACACCAGGGACAAGGACATAGGCTGGCATGGGCTGGGGGCCAGTGGTGAACCTGCCAGGGACCAGGACAAGGGCTGGCATGGGCTACGGACCAGTCACGAACCTGGCAGGGACCAGGACATAGGCTGACTACGGATCAGCGCTGAACCTGCCAGGGACCAGGAGAAGGGCTGGCATGGGCTGTGGACAGTGCTGAACCTGCCAGGGACCAGGAATAGGCTGGCATGGGCTAGGGACTAGCGCTGAACCAGCCAGGGACCAGGACATAGGCTGGCATGGGCTAGGGATCAGCGCTGAACCTGCCAGGGACCAGGACAAGGGCTGGCATAGGCTGGGGACCAGCACTGCACCTGCCAGGGACCAGGAGAAGGATGGCATGGGCTGGGGACCAGTGCTGAACCGCCAGGGACAAGGACATAGGCTGGCATGGGCTGGGGCCAGTGGTGAACCTGCCAGGGACCAGGACAAGGGCTGGTATGGGCTGGGGACCAGCACAGAACCTGACAGGGACCAGGACAAGGCTGGCATGGGCTGGGGACCAGTGCTCAACCTGCCAGGGACCAGGACAAGGGCTGGCATGGGTTTGGGGCCAGCGGTGAACCTTCCAGGGAACGAGACAAGGGCTGGCATGGGCAGGGGTTCAGCGCTGAACCTGCCAGGGACCAGGACATGGCTGGAATGGGCTGGGGACTAGTGTTGAACCTGCCAGGGACCAGGACAAAGGCTGGCTAGGGATCAGCGCTGAACCTGCCAGGGACCTGGGCAAGACTTGCAGGGACTGGGGACCAGTGCTGAACCTGCCAGGGACCAGGACAAGGGCTGGCATGGGTTTGGGCCAGCGGTGAACCTTCCAGGGAACGGGACAAGGGCAGGCATGGGCGGGGGTTCAGCGCTGAATCTGCCAGGGACCAGGATATGTCTGGAATGGGCTGGGGACTAGTGTTGAACCTGCCAGGGACCAGGACATAGGCTGGCTAGAGATCAGCGCTGAACCTGCCAGGGACCAGGACAAGGGCTGGCATAGGCTGGGGACCAGTGCTGAACCTGCCAGGGACCAGGACAAGGCTGGCATGGGCTGGGGACCAGTGCTGAACCTGCCAGGGACCAGGACATAGGCTGGCATGGTCTGGGGACCAGTCACGAACCTGGCAGGGACCAGGACATAGGCTGACTACGGATCAGCGCTGAACCTGCCAGGGACCAGGACAAGGGCTGGCATGGGCTGTGGACCAGTGCTGAACCTTCCATGGACCAGGAATAGGCTGGCATGGGCTATGGACTAGCGCTGAACCTGCCAGGGACCAGGACATAGGCTGGCATGGGCTAGGGATCAGCGCTGAACCTGCCAGGGACCGGGACAAGGGCTGGCATAGGCTGGGGACCAGCACTGAACCTGCCAGGGACCAGGAGAAGGCTGGCATGGGCTGGGGACCAGTTCTGAACCATCAGGGACAAGGACATAGGCTGGCATGGGCTGGGGGCCAGTGGTGAACCTGCCAGGGACCAGGACAAGGGCTGGCATAAGCTGGGGACCAGCGCTGAACCTGCCAGGGACCAAGACAAGGCTGGCATGGGCTGGAGACCAGTGCTGAACCTGCCAGGGACCAGGACATAGGCTGGCATGGGCTGGGGACCAGTGCTGAACCTGCTAGGGACCAGGACAAGGGCTGGCATGGGCTGGGGACCATCACTGAACCTGACAGGGACCAGGACAAGGCTGGAATGGGCTGGGGACCAGTGCTGAACCTGCCAGGGACCAGGACATAGGCTGGCATGGGCTGGGGACCAGTGCTGAACCTGCCAGGGATCAGGACAAGGGCCGGCATGGGCTGGGGACAAGCGCAGAACCTTCCAGGGACCAGGACATGGCTGGCATGGGATGGGGATCAGTGCTGAACCTGCCAGGGACCAGGACAAGGGCTGGCATGAGCTTGGGGACAGCGGTGAACCTTCCAGGGAACGGGACAAGGGCTGGCATGGGCGGGGGTTCAGCGCTGAACCTGCCAGGGACTAGGACATGGCTGGAATGGGCTGGGGACTAGTGTTGAACCTGCCAGGGACGAGGACAAGGGCTGGCATGGGCTGTTGACAGCGCTGAACCTGCCAGGGACCAGGACAAGGGCTGGCAATGCCAGGGACCAGGATTGGGCTGGCATGGGCTAGGGACCAGCGCTGAACCTGCCAGGGACAGGACATAAACTGGCATGGGCTAGGGATCAGTGCTGAACCTGCCAGGGACCGGGACAAGGGCTGGCATAGGCTGGGGATGAGCAGTGAACCTGCCAGGGACCAGGACAAGGCTGGCATGGGCTGGGGACCAGTGCTGAACCTGCCAGGGACCAGGACATAGGCTGGCATGGGCTGGGGACCAGTGCTGAACCTGTCAGGGACCAGGACGAGGGCTGGCATGGGCTGGGGACCATCAGTGAACCTGACAGGGACCAGGACAAGGCTGAAATGGGCTGGGGAACAGTGCTGAACCTGCCAGGGACCAGGACATAGGCTGGCATGGGCTGGGGACCAGTGCTGAACCTGCCAGGGACCAGGACAAGGGCCGGCATGGGCTGGGGACCAGTGCAGAACCTTCCAGGGACCAGGTCATGGCTGCCATGGGCTGGGGACCAGTGCTGAACCTGCCAGGGACCAGGACATAGGCTGGAATGGGCTGGGGACTAGTGTTGAACCTGCCAGGGACCAGGACAAGGGCTGGCATGGGCTTGGGACAGCGCTGAACCTGCCAGGGACCAGGACAAGGGCTGGCACTGCCAGGGACCAGGATTGGGCTGGCATGGGCTAGGGACCAGCGCTGAACCTGCCAGGGACCAGGACAAGGGCTGGCATGGGCTGGGGACCAGTGCTGAACCTGCCAGGGACCAGGAATGGGCTGGCATGGGCTAGGGACCAGCGCTGAACCTTCCAAGGACCGGGACAAGGGCTGGCATAGGCTGGGGACCAGTAGTAAACCTGCCAGGGACCAGGAATAGGCTGGAATAGGCTGGAGACCAGTGCTGAACCTGCCAGGGACCAGGACAAGGGATGGCATGGGCTGGGGACCAGTGCTGAAGTGACCAGGCACCAGGACAAGGGCTGGCATGGGCTGGGGACCAGCGCTGAACCTTAAAGGGACCAGGACATAAGCTGGCAAGGGCTAGGGACCAGCGCTGAACCTGCCAGGGACCGGGACAAGGGCTGCCAAAGGCTGGGGACCAGCGCTGAACCTGCCAGGGACCAGGACAAGGGCTGGCATCGGACGGGGACAGCGCTGAACCTGCCAGGGACCAGGACAAGGGCTGGCATGGGCTGGGGACCAGCGCTGAACCTGCCAGGGACCAGGACATAGGCTTGCTAGCGATCAGCGCTGAACCTGCCAGGGACCAGGACATAGGCTGGCTAGGGATCAGCGCTGAACCTGCCAGGGACCAGGAATAGGCTGGCATGGGCTAGGGACCAGTGCTGAACCTTCCATGGACCAGGAATAGGCTGGCATGGGCTAGGGACTAGCGCTGAACCTGTCAGGGACCAGGACAAGGGCTGGCATGGTCTAGGGACCAGTCACGAACCTGGCAGGGACCAGGAAAGAGGCTGACTAAGGATCAGCACTGAACCTGCCAGGGACCAGGACAAGGGCTGGCATGGGCTGTGGACCAGTGCTGAACCTTCCATGGACCAGGAATAGGCTGGCATGGGCTAGGGACTAGCGCTGAACCTGCCAGGGACCAGGACATAGGCTGGCATGGGCTAGGGATCAGCGCTGAACCTGCCAGGGACCGGGACAAGGGCTGGCATAGGCTGGGGACCAGCACTGAACCTGCCAGGGACCAGGAGAAGGCTGGCATGGGCTGGGGACCAGTTCTGAACCATCAGGGACAAGGACATAGGCTGGCATGGGCTGGGGGCCAGTGGTGAACCTGCCAGGGACCAGGACAAGGGCTGGCATAAGCTGGGGACCAGCGCTGAACCTGCCAGGGACCAAGACAAGGCTGGCATGGGCTGGAGACCAGTGCTGAACCTGCCAGGGACCAGGACATAGGCTGGCATGGGCTGGGGACCAGTGCTGAACCTGCCAGGGACCAGGACAAGGGCTGGCATGGGCTGGGGACCATCACTGAACCTGACAGGGACCAGGACAAGGCTGGAATGGGCTGGGGACCAGTGCTGAACCTGCCAGGGACCAGGACATAGGCTGGCATGGGCTGGGGACCAGTGCTGAACCTGCCAGGGATCAGGACAAGGGCCGGCATGGGATGGGGACAAGCGCAGAACCTTCCAGGGACCAGGACATGGCTGGCATGGGATGGGGATCAGTGCTGAACCTGCCAGGGACCAGGACAAGGGCTGGCATGAGCTTGGGGACAGCGGTGAACCTTCCAGGGAACGGGACAAGGGCTGGCATGGGCGGGGGTTCAGCGCTGAACCTGCCAGGGACCAGGACATGGCTGGAATGGGCTGGGGACTAGTGTTGAACCTGCCAGGGACGAGGACAAGGGCTGGCATGGGCTGTTGACAGCGCTGAACCTGCCAGGGACCAGGACAAGGGCTGGCAATGCCAGGGACCAGGATTGGGCTGGCATGGGCTAGGGACCAGAGCTGAACCTGCCAGGGACCAGGACAAGGGCTGGCATGGGCTGGGGACCAGTGCTGAACCTGCCAGGGACCAGGAATGGGCTGGCATGGGCTAGGGACCAGCGCTGAACCTTCCAAGGACCGGGACAAGGGCTGGCATAGGCTGGGGACCAGTACTAAACCTGCCAGGGACCAGGAATAGGCTGGAATAGGCTGGGGACCAGTGCTGAACCTGCCAGGGACCAGGACATAGGCTGGCTAGGGATCAGCGCTGAACCTGCCAGGGACCAGGACATAGGCTGGCTAGGGATCAGCACTGAACCTGACAGGGACCAGGAATTAGCTGGCATGGGCTAGGGACCAGCACTGAACCTGCCAGGGACCAGGACAAGGGCTGGCATGGGCTAGGGACCAGTCACGAACCTGGCAGGGACCAGGACATAGGCTGACTACGGATCAGCGCTGAACCTGCCAGGGACCAGGACAAGGGCTGGCATGGGCTGTGGACCAGTGCTGAACCTGCCAGGGACCAGGAATAGGATGGCATGGGCTAGGGACTAGTGCTGAACCTGCCAGGGACCAGGACATAGGCTGGCATGGGCTAGGGATCAGCACTGAACCTGCCAGGGACCGGGACAAGGGCTGGCATAGGCTGGGGACCAGCACTGCACCTGCCAGGGACCAGGAGAAGGATGGCATGGGCTGGGGACCAGTGCTGAACCGCCAGGGACAAGGACATAGGCTGGCATGGGCTGGGGCCAGTGGTGAACCTGCCAGGGACCAGGACAAGGGCTGGTATGGGCTGGGGACCAGCACAGAACCTGACAGGGACCAGGACAAGGCTGGCATGGGCTGGGGACCAGTGCTCAACCTGCCAGGGACCAGGACAAGGGCTAGCATGGGTTTGGGGCCAGCAGTGAACCTTCCAGGGAACGAGACAAGGGCTGGCATGGGCGGGGGTTCAGCGCTGAACCTGCCAGGGACCAGGACATGGCTGGAATGGGCTGGGGACTAGTGTTGAACCTGCCAGGGACCAGGACAAAGGCTGGCTAGGGATCAGCGCTGAACCTGCCAGGGACCTGGGCAAGACTTGCAGGGACTGGGGACCAGTGCTGAACCTGCCAGGGACCAGGACAAGGGCTGGCATGGGTTTGGGCCAGCGGTGAACCTTCCAGGGAACGGGACAAGGGCAGGCATGGGCGGGGGTTCAGAGCTGAATCTGCCAGGGACCAGGATATGTCTGGAATGGGCTGGGGACTAGTGTTGAACCTGCCAGGGACCAGGACATAGGCTGGCTAGAGATCAGCGCTGAACCTGCCAGGGACCAGGACAAGGGCTGGCATAGGCTGGGGACCAGTGCTGAACCTGCCAGGGACCAGGACAAGGCTGGCATGGGCTGGGGACCAGTGCTGAACCTGCCAGGGACCAGGACATAGGCTGGCATGGTCTGGGGACCAGTGCTGAGCCTGCCAGGGACCAGGACAAGGGCTGGCATGGGCTGGGGACCATCACTGAACCTGGCAGGGACCAGGACAAGTCTGGAATGGGCTGGGGACCAGTGCTGAACCTGCCAGGGAGCAGGACATAGGCTGGCATGGGCTGGGGACGAGTGCTAAACCTGCCAGGGACCAGGACAAGGGCCGGCAGGGGATGGGGACAAGCGCAGAACCTTCCAGGGACCAGGACATGGCTGGCAGTGGCTGGGGACCAGTGCTGAACCTGCCAGGGACCAGAACAAGGGCTGGCATAGGCTGGGGACCAGCACTGCACCTGCCAGGGACCAGGAGAAGGATGGCATGGGCTGGGGACCAGTGCTGAACCGCCAGGGACAAGGACATAGGCTGGCATGGGCTGGGGCCAGTGGTGAACCTGCCAGGGACCAGGACAAGGGCTGGTATGGGCTGGGGACCAGCACAGAACCTGACAGGGACCAGGACAAGGCTGGCATGGGCTGGGGACCAGTGCTCAACCTGCCAGGGACCAGGACAAGGGCTGGCATGGGTTTGGGGCCAGCGGTGAACCTTCCAGGGAACGAGACAAGGGCTGGCATGGGCGGGGGTTCAGCCCTGAACCTGCCAGGGACCAGGACATGGCTGGAATGGGCTGGGGACTAGTGTTGAACCTGCCAGGGACCAGGACAAAGGCTGGCTAGGGATCAGCGCTGAACCTGCCAGGGACCTGGGCAAGACTTGCAGGGACTGGGGACCAGTGCTGAACCTGCCAGGGACCAGGACAAGGGCTGGCATGGGTTTGGGCCAGCGGTGAACCTTCCAGGGAACGGGACAAGGGCAGGCATGGGCGGGGGTTCAGCGCTGAATCTGCCAGGGACCAGGATATGTCTGGAATGGGCTGGGGACTAGTGTTGAACCTGCCAGGGACCAGGACATAGGCTGGCTAGAGATCAGCGCTGAACCTGCCAGGGACCAGGACAAGGGCTGGCATAGGCTGGGGACCAGTGCTGAACCTGCCAGGGACCAGGACAAGGCTGGCATGGGCTGGGGACCAGTGCTGAACCTGCCAGGGACCAGGAATAGGATGGCATGGGCTAGGGACTAGTGCTGAACCTGCCAGGGACCAGGACATAGGCTGGCATGGGCTAGGGATCAGCACTGAACCTGCCAGGGACCGGGACAAGGGCTGGCATAGGCTGGGGACCAGCACTGCACCTGCCAGGGACCAGGAGAAGGATGGCATGGGCTGGGGACCAGTGCTGAAACACCAGGGACAAGGACATAGGCTGGCATGGGCTGGGGGCCAGTGGTGAACCTGCCAGGGACCAGGACAAGGGCTGGCATGGGCTACGGACCAGTCACGAACCTGGCAGGGACCAGGACATAGGCTGACTACGGATCAGCGCTGAACCTGCCAGGGACCAGGAGAAGGGCTGGCATGGGCTGTGGACAGTGCTGAACCTGCCAGGGACCAGGAATAGGCTGGCATGGGCTAGGGACTAGCGCTGAACCAGCCAGGGACCAGGACATAGGCTGGCATGGGCTAGGGATCAGCGCTGAACCTGCCAGGGACCAGGACAAGGGCTGGCATAGGCTGGGGACCAGCACTGCACCTGCCAGGGACCAGGAGAAGGATGGCATGGGCTGGGGACCAGTGCTGAACCGCCAGGGACAAGGACATAGGCTGGCATGGGCTGGGGCCAGTGGTGAACCTGCCAGGGACCAGGACAAGGGCTGGTATGGGCTGGGGACCAGTCACGAACCTGGCAGGGACCAGGACATAGGCTGACTACGGATCAGCGCTGAACCTTCCAGGGACCAGGAGAAGGGCTGGCATGGGCTACGGACCAGTCACGAACCTGGCAGGGACCAGGACATAGGCTGACTACGGATCAGCGCTGAACCTTCCAGGGACCAGGAGAAGGGCTGGCATGGGCTGTGGACAGTGCTGAACCTGCCAGGGACCAGGAATAGGCTGGCATGGGCTAGGGACTAGCGCTGAACCAGCCAGGGACCAGGACATAGGCTGGCATGGGCTAGGGATCAGCGCTGAACCTGCCAGGGACCAGGACAAGGGCTGGCATAGGCTGGGGACCAGCACTGCACCTGCCAGGGACCAGGAGAAGGATGGCATGGGCTGGGGACCAGTGCTGAACCGCCAGGGACAAGGACATAGGCTGGCATGGGCTGGGGCCAGTGGTGAACCTGCCAGGGACCAGGACAAGGGCTGGTATGGGCTGGGGACCAGCACAGAACCTGACAGGGACCAGGACAAGGCTGGCATGGGCTGGGGACCAGTGCTCAACCTGCCAGGGACCAGGACAAGGGCTAGCATGGGTTTGGGGCCAGCGGTGAACCTTCCAGGGAACGAGACAAGGGCTGGCATGGGCGGGGGTTCAGCGCTGAACCTGCCAGGGACCAGGACATGGCTGGAATGGGCTGGGGACTAGTGTTGAACCTGCCAGGGACCAGGACAAAGGCTGGCTAGGGATCAGCGCTGAACCTGCCAGGGACCTGGGCAAGACTTGCAGGGACTGGGGACCAGTGCTGAACCTGCCAGGGACCAGGACAAGGGCTGGCATGGGTTTGGGCCAGCTGTGAACCTTCCAGGGAACGGGACAAGGGCAGGCATGGGCGGGGGTTCAGCGCTGAATCTGCCAGGGACCAGGATATGTCTGGAATGGGCTGGGGACTAGTGTTGAACCTGCCAGGGACCAGGACATAGGCTGGCTAGAGATCAGTGCTGAACCTGCCAGGGACCAGGACAAGGGCTGGCATAGGCTGGGGACCAGTGCTGAACCTGCCAGGGACCAGGACAAGGCTGGCATGGGCTGGGGACCAGTGCTGAACCTGCCAGGGACCAGGACATAGGCTGGCATGGTCTGGGGACCAGTGCTGAGCCTGCCAGGGACCAGGACAAGGGCTGGCATGGGCTGGGGACCATCACTGAACCTGGCAGGGACCAGGACAAGGCTGGAATGGGCTGGGGACCAATGCTGAACCTGCCAGGGAGCAGGACATAGGCTGGCATGGGCTGGGGACGAGTGCTAAACCTGCCAGGGACCAGGACAAGGGCCGGCAGGGGATGGGGACAAGCGCAGAACCTTCCAGGGACCAGGACATGGCTGGCAGTGGCTGGGGACCAGTGCTGAACCTGCCAGGGACCAGAACAAGGGCTGGCATGAGCTTGGGGCCAGCGGTGAACCTTCCAGGGAACGGGACAAGGGCTGGCATGGGCGGGGGTTCAGCGCTGAACCTGCCAGGGACCAGGACATAGGTTGGAATGGGCTGGGGACTAGTGTTGAACCTGCCAGGGACCAGGTCAAGGGCTGGCACTGCCAGGGACCAGGATTGTTTTGGCATGGGCTAGGGACCAGCGCTGAACCTGCCAGGGACCAGGACAAGGGCTGGCATGGGCTGGGGACCAATGCTGAACCTGCCAGGGACCAGGAATAGGCTGGCATGGGCTAGCGACCAGTGCTGAACCTGCCAGGGACCAGGAATATGCTGGCATGGGCTAGGGACCAGGGCTGAACCTGCCAGGGACAAGGGCTGGCATAGGCTGGGGACCAGCGCTGAACCTGCCAGGGACAAGGACAAGGCTGGCATGGGCTGGGGACCAGTGCTGAACCTGCCAGGGACCAGGACATAGACTGACATGGGCTGGGGACCAGTGCTGAACCTGCCAGGGACCAGGACAAGGGCTGACATGGGCTGGGGACCAGCGCTTAACCTTCCAGTGACACGGACATGGCTAGCATGGGCTGGGGTCCACTGCTGAACCTGCCAGGGACCAGGACATAGGCTGGCATGGGCTGGGGACCAGTGCTGAACCTGCCAGGGACCAGGACAAGGGCTGGCATGGGCTGGGGACCAGCGCTGAACCTTCTAGGGACCAGGACATGGCTGGCATAGGCTGGGGACCAGTGCTGAACCTGCCAGGGACCAGGACATAGGGGACCAGTGCTGAACCTGCCAGGGACCAGGACAAGGGCTGGCATGGGCTGGGGACCAGCGGTGAACCTTCCAGGGACCCGGACAATGGCTGGCATTGGCGGGGGACCAGCGCTGAACCTGCTAGGGACCAGGACAAGGGCTGGCACTGCCAGGGACCAGGAATGGGCTGGCATGGGCTAGGGAAAAGCGCTGAACCGGCCAGGGACCAGGACAAGGGCTGGAAGGGCTGGGGACCAGTGCTGAACCTGCCAGGGACCAGGACAAGGGCTGGCATAGGCTGGGGACCAGCACTGCACCTGCCAGGGACCAGGAGAAGGATGGCATGGGCTGGGGACCAGTGCTGAACCGCCAGGGACAAGGACATAGGCTGGCATGGGCTGGGGCCAGTGGTGAACCTGCCAGGGACCAGGACAAAGGCTGGTATGGGCTGGGGACCAGCACAGAACCTGACAGGGACCAGGACAAGGCTGGCATGGGCTGGGGACCAGTGCTCAACCTGCCAGGGACCAGGACAAGGGCTGGCATGGGTTTGGGGCCAGCGGTGAACCTTCCAGGGAACGAGACATGGCTGGAATGGGCTGGGGACTAGTGTTGAACCTGCCAGGGACCAGGACAAAGGCTGGCTAGGGATCAGCGCTGAACCTGCCAGGGACTTGGGCAAGACTTGCAGGGACTGGGGACCAGTGCTGAACCTGCCAGGGACCAGGACAAGGGCTGGCATGGGTTTGGGCCAGCGGTGAACCTTCCAGGGAACGGGACAAGGGCAGGCATGGGCGGGGGTTCAGCGCTGAATCTGCCAGGGACCAGGATATGTCTGGAATGGGCTGGGGAAAAGTGTTGAACCTGCCAGGGACCAGGACATAGGCTGGCTAGAGATCAGCGCTGAACCTGCCAGGGACCAGGACAAGGGCTGGCATAGGCTGGGGACCAGCGCTAAACCTGCCAGGGACCAGGACAAGGCTGGCATGGGCTGGGGACCAGTGCTGAACCTGCCAGGGACCAGGACATAGGCTGGCATGGTCTGGGGACCAGTGCTGAGCCTGCCAGGGACCAGGTCAAGGGCTGGCATGGGCTGGGGACCATCACTGAACCTGGCAGGGACCAGGACAAGGCTGGAATGGGCTGGGGACCAGTGCTGAACCTGCCAGGGAGCAGGACATAGGCTGGCATGGGCTGGGCACGAGTGATAAACCTGCCAGGGACCAGGACAAGGGCCGGCAGGGGCTGGGGACAAGCGCAGAACCTTCCAGGGACCAGGACATGGCTGGCATGGGCTGGGGACCAGTGCTGCACCTGCCAGGGACCAGGACATAGGCTGGCAGTGGCTGGGGACCAGTGCTGAACCTGCCAGGGACCAGAACAAGGGCTGGCATGAGCTTGGGGCCAGCGGTGAACCTTCCAGGGAACAGGACAAGGGCTGGCATGGGCGGGGGTTCAGCGCTGAACCTGCCAGGGACCAGGACATAGGCTGGAATGGGCTGGGGACTAGTGTTGAACCTGCCAGGGACCAGGTCAAGGGCTGGCACTGCCAGGGACCAGGATTGGGTTGGCATGGGCTAGGGACCAGCGCTGAACCTGCCAGGGACCAGGACAAGGGCTGGCATGGGCTGAGGACCAGTGCTGAACCTGCCAGGGACCAGGAATAGGCTGGCATGGGCTAGCTACCAGTGCTGAACCTGCCAGGGACCAGGAATAGGCTGGCATGGGCTAGGGACCAGGGCTGAACCTGCCAGGGACAAGGGCTGGCATAGGCTGGGGACCAGCGCTGAACCTGCCAGGGACAAGGACAAGGCTGGCATGGGCTGGGGACCTGTGCTGAACCTGCCAGGGACCAGGACATAGACTGACATGGGCTGGGGACCAGTGCTGAACCTGCCAGGGACCAGGACATAGGCTGGCTAGAGATCAGCGCTGAACCTGCCAGGGACCAGGACAAGGGCTGGCATAGTCTGGGGACCAGCGCTAAACCTGCCAGGGACCAGGACAAGGCTGGCATGGGCTGGGGACCAGTGCTGAACCTGCCAGGGACCAGGACATAGGCTGGCATGGTCTGGGGACCAGTGCTGAGCCTGCCAGGGACCAGGTCAAGGGCTGGCATGGGCTGGGGACCATCACTGAACCTGGCAGGGACCAGGACAAGGCTGGAATGGGCTGGGGACCAGTGCTGAACCTGCCAGGGAGCAGGACATAGGCTGGCATGGGCTGGGCACGAGTGCTAAACCTGCCAGGGACCAGGACAAGGGCCGGCAGGGGCTGGGGACAAGCGCAGAACCTTCCAGGGACCAGGACATGGCTGGCATGGGCTGGGGACCAGTGCTGCACCTGCCAGGGACCAGGACATAGGCTGGCAGTGGCTGGGGACCAGTGCTGAACCTGCCAGGGACCAGAACAAGGGCTGGCATGAGCTTGGGGCCAGCGGTGAACCTTCCAGGGAACAGGACAAGGGCTGGCATGGGCGGGGGTTCAGCGCTGAACCTGCCAGGGACCAGGACATAGGCTGGAATGGGCTGGGGACTAGTGTTGAACCTGCCAGGGACCAGGTCAAGGGCTGGCACTGCCAGGGACCAGGATTGGGTTGGCATGGGCTAGGGACCAGCGCTGAACCTGCCAGGGACCAGGACAAGGGCTGGCATGGGCTGAGGACCAGTGCTGAACCTGCCAGGGACCAGGAATAGGCTGGCATGGGCTAGCTACCAGTGCTGAACCTGCCAGGGACCAGGAATAGGCTGGCATGGGCTAGGGACCAGGGCTGAACCTGCCAGGGACAAGGGCTGGCATAGGCTGGGGACCAGCGCTGAACCTGCCAGGGACAAGGACAAGGCTGGCATGGGCTGGGGACCTGTGCTGAACCTGCCAGGGACCAGGACATAGACTGACATGGGCTGGGGACCAGTGCTGAACCTGCCAGGGACCAGGACAAGGGCTGACATGGGCTGGGGACCAGCGCTTAACCTTCCAGTGACACGGACATGGCTAGCATGGGCTGGGATCCACTGCTGAACCTGCCAGGGACCAGGAGAAGGATGGCATGGGCTGGGGACCAGTGCTGAAACACCAGGGACAAGGACATAGGCTGGCATGGGCTGGGGGCCAGTGGTGAACCTGCCAGGGACCAGGACAAGGGCTGGCATGGGCTACGGACCAGTCACGAACCTGGCAGGGACCAGGACATAGGCTGACTACGGATCAGCGCTGAACCTGCCAGGGACCAGGAGAAGGGCTGGCATGGGCTGTGGACAGTGCTGAACCTGCCAGGGACCAGGACAAGGGCTGGCATAGGCTGGGGACCAGCACTGCACCTGCCAGGGACCAGGAGAAGGATGGCATGGGCTGGGGACCAGTGCTGAACCGCCAGGGACAAGGACATAGGCTGGCATGGGCTGGGGCCAGTGGTGAACCTGCCAGGGACCAGGACAAGGGCTGGTATGGGCTGGGGACCAGCACAGAACCTGACAGGGACCAGGACAAGGCTGGCATGGGCTGGGGACCAGTGCTCAACCTGCCAGGGACCAGGACAAGGGCTGGCATGGGTTTGGGGCCAGCGGTGAACCTTCCAGGGAACGAGACAAGGGCTGGCATGGGCGGGGGTTCAGCGCTGAACCTGCCAGGGACCAGGACATGGCTGGAATGGGCTGGGGACTAGTGTTGAACCTGCCAGGGACCAGGACAAAGGCTGGCTAGGGATCAGCGCTGAACCTGCCAGGGACCTGGGCAAGACTTGCAGGGACTGGGGACCAGTGCTGAACCTGCCAGGGACCAGGACAAGGGCTGGCATGGGTTTGGGCCAGCGGTGAACCTTCCAGGGAACGGGACAAGGGCAGGCATGGGCGGGGGTTCAGCGCTGAATCTGCCAGGGACCAGGATATGTCTGGAATGGGCTGGGGACTAGTGTTGAACCTGCCAGGGACCAGGACATAGGCTGGCTAGAGATCAGCGCTGAACCTGCCAGGGACCAGGACAAGGGCTGGCATAGGCTGGGGACCAGTGCTGAACCTGCCAGGGACCAGGACAAGGCTGGCATGGGCTGGGGACCAGTGCTGAACCTGCCAGGGACCAGGAATAGGATGGCATGGGCTAGGGACTAGTGCTGAACCTGCCAGGGACCAGGACATACTCTGGCATGGGCTAGGGATCAGCACTGAACCTGCCAGGGACCGGGACAAGGGCTGGCATAGGCTGGGGACCAGCACTGCACCTGCCAGGGACCAGGAGAAGGATGGCATGGGCTGGGGACCAGTGCTGAAACACCAGGGACAAGGACATAGGCTGGCATGGGCTGGGGGCCAGTGGTGAACCTGCCAGGGACCAGGACAAGGGCTGGCATGGGCTACGGACCAGTCACGAACCTGGCAGGGACCAGGACATAGGCTGACTACGGATCAGCGCTGAACCTTCCAGGGACCAGGAGAAGGGCTGGCATGGGCTGTGGACAGTGCTGAACCTGCCAGGGACCAGGAATAGGCTGGCATGGGCTAGGGACTAGCGCTGAACCAGCCAGGGACCAGGACATAGGCTGGCATGGGCTAGGGATCAGCGCTGAACCTGCCAGGGACCAGGACAAGGGCTGGCATAGGCTGGGGACCAGCACTGCACCTGCCAGGGACCAGGAGAAGGATGGCATGGGCTGGGGACCAGTGCTGAACCGCCAGGGACAAGGACATAGGCTGGCATGGGCTGGGGCCAGTGGTGAACCTGCCAGGGACCAGGACAAGGGCTGGTATGGGCTGGGGACCAGCACAGAACCTGACAGGGACCAGGACAAGGCTGGCATGGGCTGGGGACCAGTGCTCAACCTGCCAGGGACCAGGACAAGGGCTAGCATGGGTTTGGGGCCAGCGGTGAACCTTCCAGGGAACGAGACAAGGGCTGGCATGGGCGGGGGTTCAGCGCTGAACCTGCCAGGGACCAGGACATGGCTGGAATGGGCTGGGGACTAGTGTTGAACCTGCCAGGGACCAGGACAAAGGCTGGCTAGGGATCAGCGCTGAACCTGCCAGGGACCTGGGCAAGACTTGCAGGGACTGGGGACCAGTGCTGAACCTGCCAGGGACCAGGACAAGGGCTGGCATGGGTTTGGGCCAGCTGTGAACCTTCCAGGGAACGGGACAAGGGCAGGCATGGGCGGGGGTTCAGCGCTGAATCTGCCAGGGACCAGGATATGTCTGGAATGGGCTGGGGACTAGTGTTGAACCTGCCAGGGACCAGGACATAGGCTGGCTAGAGATCAGCGCTGAACCTGCCAGGGACCAGGACAAGGGCTGGCATAGGCTGGGGACCAGTGCTGAACCTGCCAGGGACCAGGACAAGGCTGGCATGGGCTGGGGACCAGTGCTGAACCTGCCAGGGACCAGGACATAGGCTGGCATGGTCTGGGGACCAGTGCTGAGCCTGCCAGGGACCAGGACAAGGGCTGGCATGGGCTGGGGACCATCACTGAACCTGGCAGGGACCAGGACAAGGCTGGAATGGGCTGGGGACCAATGCTGAACCTGCCAGGGAGCAGGACATAGGCTGGCATGGGCTGGGGACGAGTGCTAAACCTGCCAGGGACCAGGACAAGGGCCGGCAGGGGATGGGGACAAGCGCAGAACCTTCCAGGGACCAGGACATGGCTGGCAGTGGCTGGGGACCAGTGCTGAACCTGCCAGGGACCAGAACAAGGGCTGGCATGAGCTTGGGGCCAGCGGTGAACCTTCCAGGGAACGGGACAAGGGCTGGCATGGGCGGGGGTTCAGCGCTGAACCTGCCAGGGACCAGGACATAGGTTGGAATGGGCTGGGGACTAGTGTTGAACCTGCCAGGGACCAGGTCAAGGGCTGGCACTGCCAGGGACCAGGATTGTTTTGGCATGGGCTAGGGACCAGCGCTGAACCTGCCAGGGACCAGGACAAGGGCTGGCATGGGCTGGGGACCAGTGCTGAACCTGCCAGGGACCAGGAATAGGCTGGCATGGGCTAGCGACCAGTGCTGAACCTGCCAGGGACCAGGAATATGCTGGCATGGGCTAGGGACCAGGGCTGAACCTGCCAGGGACAAGGGCTGGCATAGGCTGGGGACCAGCGCTGAACCTGCCAGGGACAAGGACAAGGCTGGCATGGGCTGGGGACCAGTGCTGAACCTGCCAGGGACCAGGACATAGACTGACATGGGCTGGGGACCAGTGCTGAACCTGCCAGGGACCAGGACAAGGGCTGACATGGGCTGGGGACCAGCGCTTAACCTTCCAGTGACACGGACATGGCTAGCATGGGCTGGGGTCCACTGCTGAACCTGCCAGGGACCAGGACATAGGCTGGCATGGGCTGGGGACCAGTGCTGAACCTGCCAGGGACCAGGACAAGGGCTGGCATGGGCTGGGGACCAGCGCTGAACCTTCTAGGGACCAGGACATGGCTGGCATAGGCTGGGGACCAGTGCTGAACCTGCCAGGGACCAGGACATAGGGGACCAGTGCTGAACCTGCCAGGGACCAGGACAAGGGCTGGCATGGGCTGGGGACCAACGGTGAACCTTCCAGGGACCCGGACAATGGCTGGCATTGGCGGGGGACCAGCGCTGAACCTGCTAGGGACCAGGACAAGGGCTGGCACTGCCAGGGACCAGGAATGGGCTGGCATGGGCTAGGGAAAAGCGCTGAACCGGCCAGGGACCAGGACAAGGGCTGGAAGGGCTGGGGACCAGTGCTGAACCTGCCAGGGACCAGGACAAGGGCTGGCATAGGCTGGGGACCAGCACTGCACCTGCCAGGGACCAGGAGAAGGATGGCATGGGCTGGGGACCAGTGCTGAACCGCCAGGGACAAGGACATAGGCTGGCATGGGCTGGGGCCAGTGGTGAACCTGCCAGGGACCAGGACAAAGGCTGGTATGGGCTGGGGACCAGCACAGAACCTGACAGGGACCAGGACAAGGCTGGCATGGGCTGGGGACCAGTGCTCCACCTGCCAGGGACCAGGACAAGGGCTGGCATGGGTTTGGGGCCAGCGGTGAACCTTCCAGGGAACGAGACAAGGGCTGGCATGGGCGGGGGTTCAGCGCTGAACCTGCCAGGGACCAGGACATGGCTGGAATGGGCTGGGGACTAGTGTTGAACCTGCCAGGGACCAGGACAAAGGCTGGCTAGGGATCAGCGCTGAACCTGCCAGGGACTTGGGCAAGACTTGCAGGGACTGGGGACCAGTGCTGAACCTGCCAGGGACCAGGACAAGGGCTGGCATGGGTTTGGGCCAGCGGTGAACCTTCCAGGGAACGGGACAAGGGCAGGTATGGGCGGGGGTTCAGCGCTGAATCTGCCAGGGACCAGGATATGTCTGGAATGGGCTGGGGAAAAGTGTTGAACCTGCCAGGGACCAGGACATAGGCTGGCTAGAGATCAGCGCTGAACCTGCCAGGGACCAGGACAAGGGCTGGCATAGGCTGGGGACCAGCGCTAAACCTGCCAGGGACCAGGACAAGGCTGGCATGGGCTGGGGACCAGTGCTGAACCTGCCAGGGACCAGGACATAGGCTGGCATGGTCTGGGGACCAGTGCTGAGCCTGCCAGGGACCAGGACAAGGGCTGGCATGGGCTGGGGACCATCACTGAACCTGGCAGGGACCAGGACAAGGCTGGAATGGGCTGGGGACCAGTGCTGAACCTGCCAGGGAGCAGGACATAGGCTGGCATGGGCTGGGCACGAGTGCTAAACCTGCCAGGGACCAGGACAAGGGCCGGCAGGGGCTGGGGACAAGCGCAGAACCTTCCAGGGACCAGGACATGGCTGGCATGGGCTGGGGACCAGTGCTGCACCTGCCAGGGACCAGGACATAGGCTGGCAGTGGCTGGGGACCAGTGCTGAACCTGCCAGGGACCAGAACAAGGGCTGGCATGAGCTTGGGGCCAGCCGTGAACCTTCCAGGGAACAGGACAAGGGCTGTCATGGGTGGGGGTTCAGCGCTGAACCTGCCAGGGACCAGGACATAGGCTGGAATGGGCTGGGGACTAGTGTTGAACCTGCCAGGGACCAGGTCAAGGGCTGGCACTGCCAGGGACCAGGATTGGGTTGGCATGGGCTAGGGACCAGCGCTGAACCTGCCAGGGACCAGGACAAGGGCTGGCATGGGCTGAGGACCAGTGCTGAACCTGCCAGGGACCAGGAATAGGCTGGCATGGGCTAGCTACCAGTGCTGAACCTGCCAGGGACCAGGAATAGGCTGGCATGGGCTAGGGACCAGGGCTGAACCTGCCAGGGACAAGGGCTGGCATAGGCTGGGGACCAGCGCTGAACCTGCCAGGGACAAGGACAAGGCTGGCATGGGCTGGGGACCTGTGCTGAACCTGCCAGGGACCAGGACATAGACTGACATGGGCTGGGGACCAGTGCTGAACCTGCCAGGGACCAGGACAAGGGCTGACATGGGCTGGGGACCAGCGCTTAACCTTCCAGTGACACGGACATGGCTAGCATGGGCTGGGGTCCACTGCTGAACCTGCCAGGGACCAGGAGAAGGATGGCATGGGCTGGGGACCAGTGCTGAAACACCAGGGACAAGGACATAGGCTGGCATGGGCTGGGGGCCAGTGGTGAACCTGCCAGGGACCAGGACAAGGGCTGGCATGGGCTACGGACCAGTCACGAACCTGGCAGGGACCAGGACATAGGCTGACTACGGATCAGCGCTGAACCTGCCAGGGACCAGGAGAAGGGCTGGCATGGGCTGTGGACAGTGCTGAACCTGCCAGGGACCAGGAATAGGCTGGCATGGGCTAGGGACTAGCGCTGAACCAGCCAGGGACCAGGACATAGGCTGGCATGGGCTAGGGATCAGCGCTGAACCTGCCAGGGACCAGGACAAGGGCTGGCATAGCCTGGGGACCAGCACTGCACCTGCCAGGGACCAGGAGAAGGATGGCATGGGCTGGGGACCAGTGCTGAACCGCCAGGGACAAGGACATAGGCTGGCATGGGCTGGGGCCAGTGGTGAACCTGCCAGGGACCAGGACAAGGGCTGGTATGGGCTGGGGACCAGCACAGAACCTGACAGGGACCAGGACAAGGCTGGCATGGGCTGGGGACCAGTGCTCAACCTGCCAGGGACCAGGACAAGGGCTAGCATGGGTTTGGGGCCAGCGGTGAACCTTCCAGGGAACGAGACAAGGGCTGGCATGGGCGGGGGTTCAGCGCTGAACCTGCCAGGGACCAGGACATGGCTGGAATGGGCTGGGGACTAGTGTTGAACCTGCCAGGGACCAGGACAAAGGCTGGCTAGGGATCAGCGCTGAACCTGCCAGGGACCTGGGCAAGACTTGCAGGGACTGGGGACCAGTGCTGAACCTGCCAGGGACCAGGACAAGGGCTGGCATGGGTTTGGGCCAGCGGTGAACCTTCCAGGGAACGGGACAAGGGCAGGCATGGGCGGGGGTTCAGCGCTGAATCTGCCAGGGACCAGGATATGTCTGGAATGGGCTGGGGACTAGTGTTGAACCTGCCAGGGACCAGGACATAGGCTGGCTAGAGATCAGCGCTGAACCTGCCAGGGACCAGGACAAGGGCTGGCATAGGCTGGGGACCAGTGCTGAACCTGCCAGGGACCAGGACAAGGCTGGCATGGGCTGGGGACCAGTGCTGAACCTGCCAGGGACCAGGACATAGGCTGGCATGGTCTGGGGACCAGTGCTGAGCCTGCCAGGGACCAGGACAAGGGCTGGCATGGGCTGGGGACCATCACTGAACCTGGCAGGGACCAGGACAAGGCTGGAATGGGCTGGGGACCAGTGCTGAACCTGCCAGGGAGCAGGACATAGGCTGGCATGGGCTGGGGACGAGTGCTAAACCTGCCAGGGACCAGGACAAGGGCCGGCAGGGGATGGGGACAAGCGCAGAACCTTCCAGGGACCAGGACATGGCTGGCAGTGGCTGGGGACCAGTGCTGAACCTGCCAGGGACCAGAACAAGGGCTGACATGAGCTTGGGGCCAGCGGTGAACCTTCCAGGGAACGGGACAAGGGCTGGCATGGGCGGGGGTTCAGCGCTGAACCTGCCAGGGACCAGGACATAGGTTGGAATGGGCTGGGGACTAGTGTTGAACCTGCCAGGGACCAGGTCAAGGGCTGGCACTGCCAGGGACCAGGATTGTTTTGGCATGGGCTAGGGACCAGCGCTGAACCTGCCAGGGACCAGGACAAGGGCTGGCATGGGCTGGGGACCAGTGCTGAACCTGCCAGGGACCAGGAATAGGCTGGCATGGGCTAGCGACCAGTGCTGAACCTGCCAGGGACCAGGAATATGCTGGCATGGGCTAGGGACCAGGGCTGAACCTGCCAGGGACAAGGGCTGGCATAGGCTGGGGACCAGCGCTGAACCTGCCAGGGACAAGGACAAGGCTGGCATGGGCTGGGGACCAGTGCTGAACCTGCCAGGGACCAGGACATAGACTGACATGGGCTGGGGACCAGTGCTGAACCTGCCAGGGACCAGGACAAGGGCTGACATGGGCTGGGGACCAGCGCTTAACCTTCCAGTGACACGGACATGGCTAGCATGGGCTGGGGTCCACTGCTGAACCTGCCAGGGACCAGGACATAGGCTGGCATGGGCTGGGGACCAGTGCTGAACCTGCCAGGGACCAGGACAAGGGCTGGCATGGGCTGGGGACCAGCGCTGAACCTTCTAGGGACCAGGACATGGCTGGCATAGGCTGGGGACCAGTGCTGAACCTGCCAGGGACCAGGACATAGGGGACCAGTGCTGAACCTGCCAGGGACCAGGACAAGGGCTGGCATGGGCTGGGGACCAGCGGTGAACCTTCCAGGGACCCGGACAATGGCTGGCATTGGCGGGGGACCAGCGCTGAACCTTCTAGGGACCAGGACAAGGGCTGGCACTGCCAGGGACCAGGAATGGGCTGGCATGGGCTAGGGAAAAGCGCTGAACCGGCCAGGGACCAGGACAAGGGCTGGAAGGGCTGGGGACCAGTGCTGAACCTGCCAGGGACCAGAACATAGGCTGGCATGGTCTAAAGACCAGCACTGAACCTGCCAGGAACCAGGACAGGGCTGGCATGGGCTGGGGACCAGTGCTGAACCTGCCAGGGACCAGGACATAAGCTTGAATGGGCTGGGGACCAGTGCTGAACCTCCCAGGGATCCAGGACAAGGGCTGGCATGGGCTGGGGACCAGTGCTGAACCTGCCAGGTACCAGGACAAGGGCTGGCATGGGCTGGGGACCAGCGGTGAACCTTCCAGGGACCGGGACAAGGGCTGGCATGGGTGGGGGAGCAGTGCTGTACCTGCCAGAGAGCAGGACAAGGGCTGGCACTGCCAGGGACCAGGAATGGGCTGGCATGGGCTAAGGACCAGGGCTGAACCTGCCAGGGACCAGGACAAGGGCTGGCATGGGCTGGGGACCAGTGCTGAACCTGCCAGGGACCAGGACATAGGCTGGCAAGGGCTAGGGAGCAGAGCTGAACCTGCCTGGGACCGGGACAAGGGCTGCCATAGGCTGGGGACCAGCGCTGAACCTGCCAGGGACCAGGACAAGGCTGGCATGGGCTGGGGACCAGTGTTGAACCTGCCAGGGACCAGGACAAGGGCTGGCATGGCCGGTTAAAGCGCTGAACCTGCCAGGGACCAGGACAAGGGCTGGCATGGGCTGGGGACCAGCGCTGAACCTGCCAGTGACCTGGACATAGGCTGGCTAGGGATCAGCGCTGAACCAGCCAGGGACCAGGTGTAGGCAGTATGTAAAGTATACACAATATGTACCAAAACACAATAGCACAAGCAAACACTGACCAGAGCTTGGTTTCAAAAGTATATAGTTATTTATTTAAAATACACATAAGTTAAAAACACTCTAGCAAAAATATAGTAAAAGCACTTCAACACAGTTATAATGAAAGTAGATTCAATCCTTTCTCCTATCTAGACAACTCTAAGTAAACACCACTTAATTAAAACAGAGGTGAGTGCTTAACGTTAGATGACACTCTAGTAGTTTCCAAGAAAGTGAGAGAAAAAGCAGAAATGGGTTAGACACACCACTCTAAGGTCCAGAGCACTTGCAATAGGCTTAAAGAAGAATAAAGTCACAGGTGAGCAAAAGTCACTAGGCAGGGCCCACTCTTAGAGTAGCCGGAGCGAAAATGTGCCCAAGATCACACTGTTAGTTAGAGATTCAAAGTCTTGCAAAGAGTCAAAAAGAGGTTAGAGTGGCTCAGAAAGTTTAGCCAAAGTGTCCCAGGCACTCCCAGGTTCGAAAGCCGGGGACTAAATCTTCCCCGTACAGTCGGTAGCAAGGGAAGCCAGGCAGAACACAGTACCTTAAGCGGAAAGGATCCTCCAGCGGTGGCAGTTGTTCCAGGCAGTGGCAGCAGGGCTCGACGTCGGTCAGGGGAGAAGAAGTTCTCGCTGAAGAGCAGAAGAAGAGGGTCGTTGCACTGCCCGGGAAGAAACCAGCCGCGGAGTCCTCCGGTTAAAGGGTTGGTACCGACTTTCGCGGTATGGGGGTAAAGTGTGGTATTCCGGTTGCCGGGGTGCTTGGCACAGGCAAGGCGGCCACGAGATACCTCAAAGAACGGAAAGAAGGCGAAAACTGGTTGTCCCCACCAGTCAAGGGAAGGAGCCACTCCGTTAAGAGTTCTCCTCGGTCGTCGGGAAAAAGTGGTGAGACGGTTCAGCAGGGCTCCACCGGGTGGTGTCGTCGAAGCAGGTCGGCTCAGCTCTTCCCTCGTCGGATTCTTGGTCCTGTGGCGACTTCTGAAGTCCCAGTCCCCAAAGCCCTGCTTTTATGCAGCAAACCCCCATTCACCCAGCCTAGCTGTCACTCAAACATGCTAAGTGGTGAGCCGGGCGGCTCACCACTTGGGCCAATCAGGACGGAGTGCGACTTGAGTTACCAAGGTAACTCAGTCCAGGGTGCCTAAATCCCCCTCCCCCCCTCCTAAGTACCCCAGACAGAGTGGCACCACTTTGGAGGGCTTCTGTGGAGAAGCCCGCCAAAAGTGGAACAAAGGGCTCCACTTTGGGTCAGAGTTACAGAGGCGAACACCAACGCCATTTTAGAATCAAGTTTTGGCAAAAAGTCCCAACCGGAGTTATAAAAATAAATATATAAACCGGCGGTATGTTTAAGGCTACCGTAAATAAATAATTAAATGTGTTAGCCTAAAACAATGGGAAATCCCATAGGGAAATATTCGCGGTCGAATATAAAAAGTAGTTTCCACTGCCACCAGCCAAAACTCGATCAGGGGGGACGGAGACGTGCCCCCTCGACTAACAGACCCTGGGGCAATCGAATTGCCCCAGCCAGTACGTCCACAATATGATGGTTTGTACTGGTTCTGTTCAGGATTCAAGACTAGCAAAGTCTTTGGTGACTTTACATGCCCTGGGAGACAGTAGTCAGTCCCAGGGTATGGAGTCTATGTTGGGGAGTCCCTAGGACACCCCTGGGTCACGGCACAGAGGGTGCTGTGTGACCCACATCACAAAAATACATGAGGCCCTATGGAGTAAAAGACCCCATAGCCCATTCAACACAAGGTTTAACCAAGAAAACACACTTCAACATGTCCAAGAGTGAGGGTAAAAGAGTCTCACTCTTGGCAGGAGAAAAAAATTAAACCCCAGAAATCCAGCAAAGCTGCTGGGGGACTCACTAGGTAGGGAAATTCAGCCTAAACAGAGAATTCTCCCTAACACTCGCCCCCCCCAGACTAAGGGACAGGAGGATTTAATCCACTCCTGGATGAACCTCATACCTCTAGTCGATGATATACATCCTAGAGAGTCCATCAGCATTTTGATGGTGACACCTTGACCTATGTTCAATGGAGAACTCAAAGGTTTTCTTTTGCAAGCTAACGGACCTACAGACCCTTTGAGGAACATCAGTCTTTTTGTTATAGGGGATCTGGTTGACCAGTCCCTCAGAAGTTGGTACAACTTCTGAACCTAGGTTAGGCTTTTTGAAGGGGTCCTTATAAAGGATTCCCTTAGATCTAGAGGGGCCTCCAAGGTTCCTCACCACCTCTCTTGTGGGAGCAGGTTGGGTCTTAGGCCTCTTGGTTGGAGGGGTTGGGGTTAGGCAATGTACCTGCTTCCCCTTCCTCTTAGATCTACCCTTACCTATTTTAGGAGTTTCCCCCCTAATATTAGGATTTGAGTTGGGGTCTTCAGTAGAAGGTCCAACAGTCTGAAGGTTTTTGGCCTTAGACTTTTCTTTTCTGGTTTTCCACCAGCACTGAGAATTACCAGTTCTCTCAGGTCCAGATAGGGGCCTAGTTGGTCTATCCACCTCTTCCTCAGAAGCAGGGGGAGTCAGAGACTCTGAGACTAGGGGAACAATGTTGGAGCTTGGTTGGGGCGCCCATGTTCCTAGCATACTATCCGGAAATGTGCCTGGGTTAGAGGTCAACTTACTAACACCAGGGCTTGTAGTGGGGTTCTCAGTAGAGGGTCCCACAGGCTTAGAAGGGTCCTTCAAGGTAGCCTGTCTAGCCAATTTGGTTAAGTTCTGCTTCTCCATACTGGGAGGCCTGGGGGTATGTGACACTACTCCTAGAGTTCTTAGGTCATTCCCTAACAGGACCTTCCCAGGTACCTCAGTCTGAACACTGACAGGGATCCTCACTGTCATGTTGTTACACTGAATGAGGGCTGGTAGAATAGGAACCATTTGGACAGGGCCTCCAGACATCCTAGTGGGACCTTTGGGTGCTTTGGCCACATCTTCAGGTTGAAAGAAGCTTTCATCCACTACTGTTCTGCTGGCCCCAGTGTCTCTCCTGGCAGGAGTATCCTGGCCATTGACAAGAACACTGTCCACATAATACACCTTAGAGTTAACAGGTAGGGAGTTATACACAACCCTATTCTGGGGACTAACCAGACCCATAGGCTCTAAGTTTACAGTTGCTTGAAGACCCAAGGGTTCTTCAGCAAAGAGTTCAAAGTGGGCACTAGCCATCTGTACTTCATCCTCAGGAGTGAAGGCTAAGGAGACTGTGCTGATCCCTGCAGGTTTACCCTTGCACTTGGGATCTCCTTTGATATGGTCAGTACCCTGACAGACATAGCATTGTCCAAATGCTCTCTGGAAGGGTGGCTTGTTCTGACCTCCTTCTGGCTTGTGGCCAGAAGGTACACTAGCCTGATTCGGTTTACCCTGGGGCTTACCCTGGTTATTTGGTTGTTTGTGGCCCTCTTGGGTATGGGAGGTATTAGAATTCTCTTTGGGGTCCTTTTTAGGCTGTTTCTCCCCATCCTTCTTCTGAGTTACCCCAGAATCCTTGTGAGTGGCCCTGTTGGCAACCCACAAGTCAGCAGCCTTAGCTAGCTTCCTAGGATCCAATTCCTGTGAATCAGCCAAGTGCTGTCTGAGCTCAGGAGAGCAGGCATCATAAATTGACTCCAACATAAAGAGATTTCTCATCCCCTCATAAGTGTTCACCTTGTAACCCTTAATCCATCCCTCTAAGTTTTTCAAACATTCACTCACCCAGGTAGCCCAAGGGGTACCATCATGCTTTTTGAGGCTCCTAAACCTCTTAAGATACTGGGAAGGGGTCTTCCCAAACCTAGCTATCAAAGCTAGTTTCACACATTCATAGTCCTTCCTATCCTCCTCCCCCATCTCCATTACCACATCAGTTGCAACAGGGGGAAGCCTAGAGAACAACCAGGTGAGTAAGTCATTTCCTGTGATGTTCTGGAGCCCATGATTATATTCAAACAGAGACAACCAATCCAACACATCCAACTTAGGCTCATACATACCAACCAATTCTTTAGGCATCCGGGGTCTTTTAGGACTGGAACTTCTAGAGGAGCCAGAGAGAGAAACATTCTCAACAGATAATTTCTTCATTTCTAAGTCATACTTGAGCTCCATTTCCCTTAGCCTTAGTTCTTTGTCAGTTTGAGCATTCAGTTTCTTATACTCCAATTCTAGCTTCATTTTCTCTAGTTCAAAGTACTGAGGACTAAATGTGGGACCTGGTAAAGGTCCAGTAGGCACAGCAGGTAGAGCAGGCAGAGGCCTAGGGGGGACAGTTACAACAGCCTCACCCTCCTCTTCTGACTCTTCCTCAGAAACATCAACATTTTGTTCCATGTTAACTTCAACACTGTCATCTACAGTTGCTGGAGTGGTAGGTTCCTCTGAACCATCACCCAGACTTTGGTTAGCTAACAATCTTTCAATCAGCTCCATTTTCTTGCCCTTAGTCAGGAGATCCTTATGTTTACAGAGCACTCTTAAACAATCAGCAGTTTTGGCTGCAAGGGACTCTTGACTATAGCTTTCTATAACTGACATGTTAGAGGTTTTACTTTTTCAGTGCTAAGCTTTGTGGTTAGTTGCACTAAGGTATCTAAAGCACAATAAAATGTATACTCAATACAAATCCCACCGCTGTACACCAGTGTTAGGCACAGAGGGTGCTGTGTGACCCACATCACAAAAATACATGAGGCCCTATGGAGTAAAAGACCCCATAGCCCATTCAACACAAGGTTTAACCAAGAAAACACACTTCAACATGTCCAAGAGTGAGGGTAAAAGAGTCTCACTCTTGGCAGGAGAAAAAAATTAAACCCCAGAAATCCAGCAAAGCTGCTGGGGGACTCACTAGGTAGGGAAATTCAGCCTAAACAGAGAATTCTCCCTAACACCAGGACATAGGCTGGCATGGGCTAGGGATCAGCGCTGAACCTGCCAGGGACCAGGACAAGGGCTGGCATAGGCTGGGGACCAGCACTGCACCTGCCAGGGACCAGGAGAAGGATGGCATGGGCTGGGGACCAGTGCTGAACCGCCAGAGACAAGGACATAGGCTGGCATGGGCTGGGGCCAGTGGTGAACCTGCCAGGGACCAGGACAAGGGCTGGTATGGGCTGGGGACCAGCACAGAACCTGACAGGGACCAGGACAAGGCTGGCATGGGCTGGGGACCAGTGCTCAACCTGACAGGGACCAGGACAAGGGCTGGCATGGGTTTGGGGCTAGCGGTGAACCTTCCAGGGATCGAGACAAGGGCTGGCATGGGCGGGGGTTCAGCGCTGAACCTGCCATGGACCAGGACATGGCTGGAATGGGCTGGGGACTAGTGTTGAACCTGCCAGGGACCAGGACAAAGGCTGGCTAGGGATCAGCGCTGAACCTGCCAGGGACCTGGGCAAGACTTGCAGGGACTGGGGACCAGTGCTGAACCTGCCAGGGACCAGGACAAGGGCTGGCATGGGTTTGGGCCAGCGGTGAACCTTCCAGGGAACGGGACAAGGGCAGGCATGGGCGGGGGTTCAGCGCTGAATCTGCCAGGGACCAGGATATGTCTGGAATGGGCTGGGGACTAGTGTTGAACCTGCCAGGGACCAGGACATAGGCTGGCTAGAGATCAGCGCTGAACCTGCCAGGGACCAGGACAAGGGCTGGCATAGGCTGGGGACCAGCGCTGAACCTGCCAGGGACCAGGACAAGGCTGGCATGGACTGGGGACCAGTGCTGAACCTGCCAGGGACCAGGACATAGGCTGGCATGGTCTGGGGACCAGTGCTGAGCCTGCCAGGGACCAGGACAAGGGCTGGCATGGGCTGGGGACCATCACTGAACCTGGCGGGGACCAGGACAAGGCTGGAATGGGCTGGGGACCAGTGCTGAACCTGCCAGGGAGCAGGACATAGGCTGGCATGGGCTGGGGACGAGTGCTAAACCTGCCAGGGACCAGGACAAGGGCCGGCAGGGGCTGGGGACAAGCGCAGAACCTTCCAGGGACCAGGACATGGCTGGCATGGGCTGGGGACCAGTGCTGCACCTGCCAGGGACCAGGACATAGGCTGGCAGTGGCTGGGGACCAGTGCTGAACCTGCCAGGGACCAGAACAAGGGCTGGCATGAGCTTGGGGCCAGCGGTGAACCTTCCAGGGAACGGGACAAGGGCTGGCATGGGCGGGGGTTCAGCGCTGAACCTGCCAGGGACCAGGACATAGGCTGGAATGGGCTGGGGACTAGTGTTGAACCTGCCAGGGACCAGGTCAAGGGCTGGCACTGCCAGGGACCAGGATTGGGTTGGCATGGGCTAGGGACCAGCGCTGAACCTGCCAGGGACCAGGACAAGGGCTGGCATGGGCTGGGGACCAGTGCTGAACCTGCCAGGGACCAGGAATAGGCTGGCATGGGCTAGCGACCAGTGCTGAACCTGCCAGGGACCAGGAATAGGCTGGCATGGGCTAGGGACCAGGGCTGAACCTGCCAGGGACAAGGGCTGGCATAGGCTGGGGACCAGCGCTGAACCTGCCAGGGACAAGGACAAGGCTGGCATGGGCTGGGGACCAGTGCTGAACCTGCCAGGGACCAGGACATAGACTTACATGGGCTGGGGACCAGTGCTGAACCTGCCAGGGACCAGGACAAGGGCTGACATGGGCTGGGGACCAGCGCTTAACCTTCCAGTGACACGGACATGGCTAGCATGGGCTGGGGTCCACTGCTGAACCTGCCAGGGACCAGGACATAGGCTGGCATTGGCTGGGGACCAGTGCTGAACCTGCCAGGGACCAGGACAAGGGCTGGCATGGGCTGGGGACCAGCGCTGAACCTTCTAGGGACCAGGACATGGCTGGCATTGGCTGGGGACCAGTGCTGAACCTGCCAGGGACCAGGACATAGGGGACCAGTGCTGAACCTGCCAGGGACCAGGACAAGGGCTGGCATGGGCTGGGGACCAGAGGTGAACCTTCCAGGGACCCGGACAATGGCTGGCATTGGCGGGGGACCAGCGCTGAACCTGCTAGGGACCAGGACAAGGACTGGCACTGCCAGGGACCAGGAATGGGCTGGCATGGGCTAGGGAAAAGCGCTGAACCGGCCAGGGACCAGGACAAGGGCTGGAAGGGCTGGGGACGAGTGCTGAACCTGCCAGGGACCAGAACATAGGCTGGCATGGTCTAAAGACCAGCACTGAACCTGCCAGGAACCAGGACAGGGCTGGCATGGGCTGGGGACCAGTGCTGAACCTGCCAGGGACCAGGACATAGGCTGGAATGGGCTGGGGACCAGTGCTGAACCTCCCAGGGATCCAGGACAAGGGCTGGCATGGGCTGGGGACCAGTGCTGAACCTGCCAGGTACCAGGACAAGGGCTGGCATGGGCTGGGGACCAGTGGTGAACCTTCCAGGGACCGGGACAAGGGCTGGCATGGGTGGGGGAGCAGTGCTGTACCTGCCAGAGAGCAGGACAAGGGCTGGCACTGCCAGGGACCAGGAATGGGCTGGCATGGGCTAAGGACCAGGGCTGAACCTGCCAGGGACCAGGACAAGGGCTGGCATGGGCTGGGGACCAGTGCTGAACCTGCCAGGGACCAGGACATAGGCTGGCAAGGGCTAGGGAGCAGAGCTGAACCTGCCTGGGACCGGGACAAGGGCTGCCATAGGCTGGGGACCAGCGCTGAACCTGCCAGGGACCAGGACAAGGCTGGCATGGGCTGGGGACCAGTGTTGAACCTGCCAGGGACCAGGACAAGGGCTGACATGGCCGGTTAAAGCGCTGAACCTGCCAGGGACCAGGACAAGGGCTGGCATGGGCTGGGGACCAGCGCTGAACCTGCCAGGAACCAGGACATAGGCTGGCTAGGGATCAGCGCTGAACCTGCCAGGGACCAGGACATAGGCTGGCTAGGGATCAGCACTGAACCTGCCAGGGACCAGGAATAGGCCGGCATGGGCTAGGGACCAGCACTGAACCTGCCAGGGACCAGGACAAGGGCTTGCATGGGCTAGGGTCCAGTCACGAACCTGGCAGGGACCCGGACATAGGCTGGCTACGGATCAGCACTGAACCTGCCAGGGACCAGGACAAGGGCTGGCATAGGCTAGGGACCAGCGCTGAACCTGCCAGGGACCAGGAATAGGCTGGCATGGGCTAGGGACCAGCGCTGAACCTGCCAGGGACAGGACATAAGCTGGCATGGGCTAGGGATCAGCGCTGAACCTGCCAGGGACCGGGACAAGGGCTGGCATAGGCTGGGGACCTGCAGTGAACCTGCCAGGGACCAGGACAAGGCTGGCATGGGCTGGGGACCAGTGCTGAACCTGCCAGGGACCAGGACATAGGCTGGCATGGGCTGGGGACCAGTGCTGAACATGCAAGGGACCAGGATGAGGGCTGGCATGGGCTGGGGACCATCACTGATCCTGACAGGGACCAGGACAAGGCTGAAATGGGCTGGGGACCAGTGCTGAACCTGCCAGGGACCAGGACATAGGCTGGCATGGGCTATGGACCAGTGCTGAACCTGCCAGGGACCAGGTCATGGCTGGCATGGGCTGGGGACCAGTGCTGAACCTGCCAGGGACCAGGACATAGGCTGGCAGTTGCTGGGGACCAGTGCTCAACCTGACAGGGACCAGGACAAAGGCTGGCATGGGCTTGGGGCAGGCGGTGAACCTTCCAGGGAACGGGACAAGGGCTGGCATGGGCGGGGGTTCAGTGCTGAACCTGCCAGGGACCAGGACATGGCTGGAATGGGCTGGGGTCTAGTGTTGAACCTGCCAGGGACCAGGACATAGGCTGGCTAGGGATCAGCGCTGGTCCTGCCAGGGACCAGGACAAGGGCTGACATAGGCTGGGGACCAGAGATGCACCTGCCAGGGACCAGGACAAGGCTGGCATGGGCTGGGGACCAATGCTGAACCTGCCAGGGACCAGGACATAGGCTGGCATGGGCTGGGGACCAGTGCTGAACCTGCCAGGGACCAAGACAAGGGCTGGCATGGGCTGGGGACCAGCACTGAACCTTCCAGGAACCAGGACATGGCTTGCATGGGCTGGGGACCAGTGCTGAACCTGCCAGGGACCAGGACATATGCTGGCATGAGCTTGGGGCCAGCGGTGAACCTTCCAGGGAGCGGGACAAGGGCTGGCATGGGCGGGGGTTCAGCGCTGAACCTGCCAGGGACCAGGACAAGGCTGGCATGGGCTGGGGACCAGTGTTGAACCTGCCAGGGACCAGGACAAGGGCTGGCACTGCCAGGGACCAGGAATGGGCTGGCATGGGCTAGGGAAAAGCGCTGAACCGGCCAGGGACCAGGACAAGGGCTGGAAGGGCTGGGGACCAGTGCTGAACCTGCCAGGGACCAGAACATAGGCTGGCATGGTCTAAAGACCAGCACTGAACCTGCCAGGAACCAGGACAGGGCTGGCATGGGCTGGGGACCAGTGCTGAACCTGCCAGGGACCAGGACATAAGCTTGAATGGGCTGGGGACCAGTGCTGAACCTCCCAGGGATCCAGGACAAGGGCTGGCATGGGCTGGGGACCAGTGCTGAACCTGCCAGGTACCAGGACAAGGGCTGGCATGGGCTGGGGACCAGCGGTGAACCTTCCAGGGACCGGGACAAGGGCTGGCATGGGTGGGGGAGCAGTGCTGTACCTGCCAGAGAGCAGGACAAGGGCTGGCACTGCCAGGGACCAGGAATGGGCTGGCATGGGCTAAGGACCAGGGCTGAACCTGCCAGGGACCAGGACAAGGGCTGGCATGGGCTGGGGACCAGTGCTGAACCTGCCAGGGACCAGGACATAGGCTGGCAAGGGCTAGGGAGCAGAGCTGAACCTGCCTGGGACCGGGACAAGGGCTGCCATAGGCTGGGGACCAGCGCTGAACCTGCCAGGGACCAGGACAAGGCTGGCATGGGCTGGGGACCAGTGTTGAACCTGCCAGGGACCAGGACAAGGGCTGGCATGGCCGGTTAAAGCGCTGAACCTGCCAGGGACCAGGACAAGGGCTGGCATGGGCTGGGGACCAGCGCTGAACCTGCCAGTGACCTGGACATAGGCTGGCTAGGGATCAGCGCTGAACCAGCCAGGGACCAGGACATAGGCTGGCATGGGCTAGGGATCAGCGCTGAACCTGCCAGGGACCAGGACAAGGGCTGGCATAGGCTGGGGACCAGCACTGCACCTGCCAGGGACCAGGAGAAGGATGGCATGGGCTGGGGACCAGTGCTGAACCGCCAGAGACAAGGACATAGGCTGGCATGGGCTGGGGCCAGTGGTGAACCTGCCAGGGACCAGGACAAGGGCTGGTATGGGCTGGGGACCAGCACAGAACCTGACAGGGACCAGGACAAGGCTGGCATGGGCTGGGGACCAGTGCTCAACCTGACAGGGACCAGGACAAGGGCTGGCATGGGTTTGGGGCCAGCGGTGAACCTTCCAGGGAACGAGACAAGGGCTGGCATGGGCGGGGGTTCAGCGCTGAACCTGCCAGGGACCAGGACATGGCTGGAATGGGCTGGGGACTAGTGTTGAACCTGCCAGGGACCAGGACAAAGGCTGGCTAGGGATCAGCGCTGAACCTGCCAGGGACCTGGGCAAGACTTGCAGGGACTGGGGACCAGTGCTGAACCTGCCAGGGACCAGGACAAGGGCTGGCATGGGTTTGGGCCAGCGGTGAACCTTCCAGGGAACGGGACAAGGGCAGGCATGGGCGGGGGTTCAGCGCTGAATCTGCCAGGGACCAGGATATGTCTGGAATGGGCTGGGGACTAGTGTTGAACCTGCCAGGGACCAGGACATAGGCTGGCTAGAGATCAGCGCTGAACCTGCCAGGGACCAGGACAAGGGCTGGCATAGGCTGGGGACCAGCGCTGAACCTGCCAGGGACCAGGACAAGGCTGGCATGGACTGGGGACCAGTGCTGAACCTGCCAGGGACCAGGACATAGGCTGGCATGGTCTGGGGACCAGTGCTGAGCCTGCCAGGGACCAGGACAAGGGCTGGCATGGGCTGGGGACCATCACTGAACCTGGCGGGGACCAGGACAAGGCTGGAATGGGCTGGGGACCAGTGCTGAACCTGCCAGGGAGCAGGACATAGGCTGGCATGGGCTGGGGACGAGTGCTAAACCTGCCAGGGACCAGGACAAGGGCCGGCAGGGGCTGGGGACAAGCGTAGAACCTTCCAGGGACCAGGACATGGCTGGCATGGGCTGGGGACCAGTGCTGCACCTGCCAGGGACCAGGACATAGGCTGGCAGTGGCTGGGGACCAGTGCTGAACCTGCCAGGGACCAGAACAAGGGCTGGCATGAGCTTGGGGCCAGCGGTGAACCTTCCAGGGAACGGGACAAGGGCTGGCATGGGCGGGGGTTCAGCGCTGAACCTGCCAGGGACCAGGACATAGGCTGGAATGGGCTGGGGACTAGTGTTGAACCTGCCAGGGACCAGGTCAAGGGCTGGCACTGCCAGGGACCAGGATTGGGTTGGCATGGGCTAGGGACCAGCGCTGAACCTGCCAGGGACCAGGACAAGGGCTGGCATGGGCTGGGGACCAGTGCTGAACCTGCCAGGGACCAGGAATAGGCTGGCATGGGCTAGCGACCAGTGCTGAACCTGCCAGGGACCAGGAATAGGCTGGCATGGGCTAGGGACCAGGGCTGAACCTGCCAGGGTGTTAGGGAGAATTCTCTGTTTAGGCTGAATTTCCCTACCTAGTGAGTCCCCCAGCAGCTTTGCTGGATTTCTGGGGTTTAATTTTTTCTCCTGCCAAGAGTGAGACTCTTTTACCCTCACTCTTGGACATGTTGAAGTGTGTTTTCTTGGTTAAACCTTGTGTTGAATGGGCTATGGGGTCTTTTACTCCATAGGGCCTCATGTATTTTTGTGATGTGGGTCACACAGCACCCTCTGTGCCGTGACCCAGGGGTGTCCTAGGGACTCCCCAACATAGACTCCATACCCTGGGACTGACTACTGTCTCCCAGGGCATGTAAAGTCACCAAAGACTTTGCTAGTCTTGAATCCTGAACAGAACCAGTACAAACCATCATATTGTGGACGTACTGGCTGGGGCAATTCGATTGCCCCAGGGTCTGTTAGTCGAGGGGGCACGTCTCCGTCCCCCCTGATCGAGTTTTGGCTGGTGGCAGTGGAAACTACTTTTTATATTCGACCGCGAATATTTCCCTATGGGATTTCCCATTGTTTTAGGCTAACACATTTAATTATTTATTTACGGTAGCCTTAAACATACCGCCGGTTTATATATTTATTTTTATAACTCCGGTTGGGACTTTTTGCCAAAACTTGATTCTAAAATGGCGTTGGTGTTCGCCTCTGTAACTCTGACCCAAAGTGGAGCCCTTTGTTCCACTTTTGGCGGGCTTCTCCACAGAAGCCCTCCAAAGTGGTGCCACTCTGTCTGGGGTACTTAGGAGGGGTGGAGAGGGATTTAGGCACCCTGGACTGAGTTACCTTGGTAACTCAAGTCGCACTCCGTCCTGATTGGCCCAAGTGGTGAGCCGCCCGGCTCACCACTTAGCATGTTTGAGTGACAGCTAGGCTGGGTGAATGGGGGTTTGCTGCATAAAAGCAGGGCTTTGGGGACTGGGACTTCAGAAGTCGCCACAGGACCAAGAATCCGACGAGGGAAGAGCTGAGCCGACCTGCTTCGACGACACCACCCGGTGGAGCCCTGCTGAACCGTCTCACCACTTTTTCCCGACGACCGAGGAGAACTCTTAACGGAGTGGCTCCTTCCCTTGACTGGTGGGGACAACCAGTTTTCGCCTTCTTTCCGTCCTTTTGAGGTATCTCGTGGCCGCCTTGCCTGTGCCAAGCACCCCGGCATCCGGAATACCACACTTTACCCCCATACCGCGAAAGTCGGTACCAACCCTTTAACCGGAGGACTCCGCGGCTGGTTTCTTCCCGGGCAGTGCTACGACCTTTCTCTTCTGCTCTTCAGCGAGATATTCTTCTCCCCTGACCGACGTCGAGCCTTGCTGTCGCTGCCTGGAACAACTGCCCCCGCTGGAGGATCCTTTCCGCTTAAGGTACTGTGTTCCGCCTGGCTTCCCTTGCTACCGACTGTACGGGGTAGATTTAGTCCCCGGCTTTCGAACCTGGGAGTGCCTGGGACACTTTGGCTAAACTTTCTGAGCCACTCTAAACTCTTTTTGACTCTTTGCAAGACTTTGAATCTCTAACTAACAGTGTGATCTTGGGCACATTTTCGCTCCGGCTACTCTAAGAGTGGGCCCTGCCTAGTGACTTTTGCTCACCTGTGACTTTATTCTTCTTTAAGCCTATTGCAAGTGTTCTGGACCTTAGAGTGGTGTGTCTAACCTATTTCTGCTTTTTCTCTCCCTTTCTTGGAAACTACTAGAGTGTCATCTAACGTTAAGCACTCACCTCTGTTTTAATTAAGTGGTGTTAACCTAGAGTTGTCTAGATAGGAGAAAGGATTGAATTTACTTTCAGTATAACTGTGTTGAAGTGCTTTTACTATATTTTTGCTAGAGTGTTTTTAACTTATGTGTATTTTAAATAAATAACTATATACTTTTGAAACCAAGCTCTGGTCAGTGTTTGCTTGTGCTATTGTGTTTTGGTACATATTGTGTATACTTTACATACTGCCTAACTCTTCTTGAGAGAAGTCTGACTGCTCAGCCACAGCTACCAGGTAAATCTGGGTGGTACAGACTGCTACCAAAGGGGTTTACTGCTCTACCTGTAGTCTTAAATCTTTTGCAGTGTTCCCCAAGGGAACTGCACAGGTTTCTGCCTAACACTGGTGTACAGCGGTGGGATTTGTATTGAGTATACATTTTATTGTGCTTTAGATACCTTAGTGCAACTAACCACAAAGCTTAGCACTGAAAAAGTAAAACCTCTAACATGTCAGTTATAGAAAGCTATAGTCAAGAGTCCCTTGCAGCCAAAACTGCTGATTGTTTAAGAGTGCTCTGTAAACATAAGGATCTCCTGACTAAGGGCAAGAAAATGGAGCTGATTGAAAGATTGTTAGCTAACCAAAGTCTGGGTGATGGTTCAGAGGAACCTACCACTCCAGCAACTGTAGATGACAGTGTTGAAATTAACATGGAGCAAAATGTTGATGATTCTGAGGAAGAGTCAGAAGAGGAGGGTGAGGCTGTTGTAACTGTCCCCCCTAGGCCTCTGCCTGCTCTACCTGCTGTGCCTACTGGACCTTTACCAGGTCCCACATTTAGTCCTCAGTACTTTGAACTGGAGAAAATGAAGCTAGAATTGGAGTATAAGAAACTTAATGCTCAAACTGACAAAGAACTAAGGCTAAGGGAAATGGAGCTCAAGTATGACTTAGAAATGAAGAAATTATCTGTTGAGAATGTTTCTCTCTCTGGCTCCTCTAGAAGTTCCAGTCCTAAAAGACCCCGGATGCCTAAAGAATTGGTTGGTATGTATGAGCCTAAGTTGGATGTGTTGGATTGGTTGTCTCTGTTTGAATATAATCATGGGCTCCAGAACATCACAGGAAATGACTTACTCACCTGGTTGTTCTCTAGGCTTCCCCCTGTTGCAACTGATGTGGTAATGGAGATGGGGGAGGAGGATAGGAAGGACTATGAATGTGTGAAACTAGCTTTGATAGCTAGGTTTGGGAAGACCCCTTCCCAGTATCTTAAGAGGTTTAGGAGCCTCAAAAAGCATGATGGTACCCCTTGGGCTACCTGGGTGAGTGAATGTTTGAACACTTATGAAGGTATGAAGAATTTGTTTATGTTGGAGACTATTTATGATGCCTGCTCTCCTGAGCTCAGACAACACTTGGCTGATTCCAAGGAATTAGATTCCCGGAAACTAGCTAAGGCTGCTGACTTGTGGGTTGCCAACAGGGCCACTCACAAGGATTCTGGGGTAACTCAGAAGAAGGATGGGGAGAAACAGCCTAAAAAAGACTCCAAAGAGAATTCTAATAATTCCTATCCCAAAGAGGGCCCCAAACCACAAAATAACCAGGGTAAGCCACATGGGAAACCTAGTCAGGCTACTGTACCTTCTGGCCACAAGCCAGAAGGAGGTCAGAACAAGCCACCCTTCCAGAGAGCATTTGGACAATGCTATGTCTGTCAGGGTACTGACCATATCAAAGGAGATCCCAAGTGCAAGGGTAAACCTGCAGGGATCAGCACAGTCTCCTTAGCCTTCACTCCTGAGGATGAAGTACAGATGGCTAGTGCCCACTTTGAACTCTTTGCTGAAGAACCCTTGGGTCTTCAAGCAACTGTAAACTTAGAGCCTATGGGTCTGGTTAGTCCCCAGAATAGGGTTGTGTATAACTCCCTACCTGTTAACTCTAAGGTGTATTATGTGGACAGTGTTCTTGTCAATGGCCAGGATACTCCTGCCAGGAGAGACACTGGGGCCAGCAGAACAGTAGTGGATGAAAGCTTCTTTCAACCTGAGGATGTGGCCAAAGCACCCAAAGGTCCCACTAAGATGTCTGGAGGCCCTGTCCAAATGGTTCCTATCCTACCAGCCCTCATTCAGTGTAACAACATGACAGTGAGGATCCCTGTCAGTGTTCAGACTGAGGTACCTGGGAAGGTCCTGTTAGGGAATGACCTAAGAACTCTAGGAGTAGTGTCACATACCCCCAGGCCTCCCAGTATGGAGAAGCAGAACTTAACCAAATTGGCTAGACAGGCTACCTTGAAGGACCCTTCTAAGCCTGTGGGACCCTCTACTGAGAACCCCACTACAAGCCCTGGTGTTAGTAAGTTGACCTCTAACCCAGGCACATTTCAGGATAGTATGCTAGGAACATGGGCGCCCCAACCAAGCTCCATCATTGTTCCCCTAGTCTCAGAGTCTCTGACTCCCCCTGCTTCTGAGGAAGAGGTGGATAGACCAACTAGGCCCCTATCTGGACCTGAGAGAACTGGTAATTCTCAGTGCTGGTGGAAAACCAGAAAAGAAAAGTCTAAGGCCAAAAACCTTCAGACTGTTGGACCTTCTACTGAAGACCCCAACTCAAATCCTAATATTAGGGGGGAAACTCCTAAAATAGGTAAGGGTAGATCTAAGAGGAAGGGGAAGCAGGTACATTGCCTAACCCCAACCCCTCCAACCAAGAGGCCTAAGACCCAACCTGCTCCCACAAGAGAGGTGGTGAGGAACCTTGGAGGCCCCTCTAGATCTAAGGGAATCCTTTATAAGGACCCCTTGAAAAAGCCTAACATAGGTTCAGAAGTTGTACCAACTTCTGAGGGACTGGTCAACCAGATCCCCTATAACAAAAAGACTGATGTTCCTCAAAGGGTCTGTAGGTCCGTTAGCTTGCAAAAGAAAACCTTTGAGTTCTCCATTGAACATAGGTCAAGGTGTCACCATCAAAATGCTGATGGACTCTCTAGGATGTATATCATCGACTAGAGGTATGAGGTTCATCCAGGAGTGGATTAAATCCTCCTGTCCCTTAGTCTGGGGGGGGCGAGTGTTAGGGAGAATTCTCTGTTTAGGCTGAATTTCCCTACCTAGTGAGTCCCCCAGCAGCTTTGCTGGATTTCTGGGGTTTAATTTTTTCTCCTGCCAAGAGTGAGACTCTTTTACCCTCACTCTTGGACATGTTGAAGTGTGTTTTCTTGGTTAAACCTTGTGTTGAATGGGCTATGGGGTCTTTTACTCCATAGGGCCTCATGTATTTTTGTGATGTGGGTCACACAGCACCCTCTGTGCCGTGACCCAGGGGTGTCCTAGGGACTCCCCAACATAGACTCCATACCCTGGGACTGACTACTGTCTCCCAGGGCATGTAAAGTCACCAAAGACTTTGCTAGTCTTGAATCCTGAACAGAACCAGTACAAACCATCATATTGTGGACGTACTGGCTGGGGCAATTCGATTGCCCCAGGGTCTGTTAGTCGAGGGGGCACGTCTCCGTCCCCCCTGATCGAGTTTTGGCTGGTGGCAGTGGAAACTACTTTTTATATTCGACCGCGAATATTTCCCTATGGGATTTCCCATTGTTTTAGGCTAACACATTTAATTATTTATTTACGGTAGCCTTAAACATACCGCCGGTTTATATATTTATTTTTATAACTCCGGTTGGGACTTTTTGCCAAAACTTGATTCTAAAATGGCGTTGGTGTTCGCCTCTGTAACTCTGACCCAAAGTGGAGCCCTTTGTTCCACTTTTGGCGGGCTTCTCCACAGAAGCCCTCCAAAGTGGTGCCACTCTGTCTGGGGTACTTAGGAGGGGTGGAGAGGGATTTAGGCACCCTGGACTGAGTTACCTTGGTAACTCAAGTCGCACTCCGTCCTGATTGGCCCAAGTGGTGAGCCGCCCGGCTCACCACTTAGCATGTTTGAGTGACAGCTAGGCTGGGTGAATGGGGGTTTGCTGCATAAAAGCAGGGCTTTGGGGACTGGGACTTCAGAAGTCGCCACAGGACCAAGAATCCGACGAGGGAAGAGCTGAGCCGACCTGCTTCGACGACACCACCCGGTGGAGCCCTGCTGAACCGTCTCACCACTTTTTCCCGACGACCGAGGAGAACTCTTAACGGAGTGGCTCCTTCCCTTGACTGGTGGGGACAACCAGTTTTCGCCTTCTTTCCGTCCTTTTGAGGTATCTCGTGGCCGCCTTGCCTGTGCCAAGCACCCCGGCATCCGGAATACCACACTTTACCCCCATACCGCGAAAGTCGGTACCAACCCTTTAACCGGAGGACTCCGCGGCTGGTTTCTTCCCGGGCAGTGCTACGACCTTTCTCTTCTGCTCTTCAGCGAGATATTCTTCTCCCCTGACCGACGTCGAGCCTTGCTGTCGCTGCCTGGAACAACTGCCCCCGCTGGAGGATCCTTTCCGCTTAAGGTACTGTGTTCCGCCTGGCTTCCCTTGCTACCGACTGTACGGGGTAGATTTAGTCCCCGGCTTTCGAACCTGGGAGTGCCTGGGACACTTTGGCTAAACTTTCTGAGCCACTCTAAACTCTTTTTGACTCTTTGCAAGACTTTGAATCTCTAACTAACAGTGTGATCTTGGGCACATTTTCGCTCCGGCTACTCTAAGAGTGGGCCCTGCCTAGTGACTTTTGCTCACCTGTGACTTTATTCTTCTTTAAGCCTATTGCAAGTGTTCTGGACCTTAGAGTGGTGTGTCTAACCTATTTCTGCTTTTTCTCTCCCTTTCTTGGAAACTACTAGAGTGTCATCTAACGTTAAGCACTCACCTCTGTTTTAATTAAGTGGTGTTAACCTAGAGTTGTCTAGATAGGAGAAAGGATTGAATTTACTTTCAGTATAACTGTGTTGAAGTGCTTTTACTATATTTTTGCTAGAGTGTTTTTAACTTATGTGTATTTTAAATAAATAACTATATACTTTTGAAACCAAGCTCTGGTCAGTGTTTGCTTGTGCTATTGTGTTTTGGTACATATTGTGTATACTTTACATACTGCCTAACTCTTCTTGAGAGAAGTCTGACTGCTCAGCCACAGCTACCAGGTAAATCTGGGTGGTACAGACTGCTACCAAAGGGGTTTACTGCTCTACCTGTAGTCTTAAATCTTTTGCAGTGTTCCCCAAGGGAACTGCACAGGTTTCTGCCTAACACAGGGACAAGGGCTGGCATAGGCTGGGGACCAGCGCTGAACCTGCCAGGGACAAGGACAAGGCTGGCATGGGCTGGGGACCAGTGCTGAACCTGCCAGGGACCAGGACATAGACTTACATGGGCTGGGGACCAGTGCTGAACCTGCCAGGGACCAGGACAAGGGCTGACATGGGCTGGGGACCAGCGCTTAACCTTCCAGTGACACGGACATGGCTAGCATGGGCTGGGGTCCACTGCTGAACCTGCCAGGGACCAGGACATAGGCTGGCATTGGCTGGGGACCAGTGCTGAACCTGCCAGGGACCAGGACAAGGGCTGGCATGGGCTGGGGACCAGCGCTGAACCTTCTAGGGACCAGGACATGGCTGGCATAGGCTGGGGACCAGTGCTGAACCTGCCAGGGACCAGGACATAGGGGACCAGTGCTGAACCTGCCAGGGACCAGGACAAGGGCTGGCATGGGCTGGGGACCAGAGGTGAACCTTCCAGGGACCCGGACAATGGCTGGCATTGGCGGGGGACCAGCGCTGAACCTGCTAGGGACCAGGACAAGGACTGGCACTGCCAGGGACCAGGAATGGGCTGGCATGGGCTAGGGAAAAGCGCTGAACCGGCCAGGGACCAGGACAAGGGCTGGAAGGGCTGGGGACGAGTGCTGAACCTGCCAGGGACCAGAACATAGGCTGGCATGGTCTAAAGACCAGCACTGAACCTGCCAGGAACCAGGACAGGGCTGGCATGGGCTGGGGACCAGTGCTGAACCTGCCAGGGACCAGGACATAGGCTGGAATGGGCTGGGGACCAGTGCTGAACCTCCCAGGGATCCAGGACAAGGGCTGGCATGGGCTGGGGACCAGTGCTGAACCTGCCAGGTACCAGGACAAGGGCTGGCATGGGCTGGGGACCAGTGGTGAACCTTCCAGGGACCGGGACAAGGGCTGGCATGGGTGGGGGAGCAGTGCTGTACCTGCCAGAGAGCAGGACAAGGGCTGGCACTGCCAGGGACCAGGAATGGGCTGGCATGGGCTAAGGACCAGGGCTGAACCTGCCAGGGACCAGGACAAGGGCTGGCATGGGCTGGGGACCAGTGCTGAACCTGCCAGGGACCAGGACATAGGCTGGCAAGGGCTAGGGAGCAGAGCTGAACCTGCCTGGGACCGGGACAAGGGCTGCCATAGGCTGGGGACCAGCGCTGAACCTGCCAGGGACCAGGACAAGGCTGGCATGGGCTGGGGACCAGTGTTGAACCTGCCAGGGACCAGGACAAGGGCTGACATGGCCGGTTAAAGCGCTGAACCTGCCAGGGACCAGGACAAGGGCTGGCATGGGCTGGGGACCAGCGCTGAACCTGCCAGGAACCAGGACATAGGCTGGCTAGGGATCAGCGCTGAACCTGCCAGGGACCAGGACATAGGCTGGCTAGGGATCAGCACTGAACCTGCCAGGGACCAGGAATAGGCCGGCATGGGCTAGGGACCAGCACTGAACCTGCCAGGGACCAGGACAAGGGCTTGCATGGGCTAGGGTCCAGTCACGAACCTGGCAGGGACCCGGACATAGGCTGGCTACGGATCAGCACTGAACCTGCCAGGGACCAGGACAAGGGCTGGCATAGGCTAGGGACCAGCGCTGAACCTGCCAGGGACCAGGAATAGGCTGGCATGGGCTAGGGACCAGCGCTGAACCTGCCAGGGACAGGACATAAGCTGGCATGGGCTAGGGATCAGCGCTGAACCTGCCAGGGACCGGGACAAGGGCTGGCATAGGCTGGGGACCTGCAGTGAACCTGCCAGGGACCAGGACAAGGCTGGCATGGGCTGGGGACCAGTGCTGAACCTGCCAGGGACCAGGACATAGGCTGGCATGGGCTGGGGACCAGTGCTGAACATGCAAGGGACCAGGATGAGGGCTGGCATGGGCTGGGGACCATCACTGATCCTGACAGGGACCAGGACAAGGCTGAAATGGGCTGGGGACCAGTGCTGAACCTGCCAGGGACCAGGACATAGGCTGGCATGGGCTATGGACCAGTGCTGAACCTGCCAGGGACCAGGTCATGGCTGGCATGGGCTGGGGACCAGTGCTGAACCTGCCAGGGACCAGGACATAGGCTGGCAGTTGCTGGGGACCAGTGCTCAACCTGACAGGGACCAGGACAAAGGCTGGCATGGGCTTGGGGCAGGCGGTGAACCTTCCAGGGAACGGGACAAGGGCTGGCATGGGCGGGGGTTCAGTGCTGAACCTGCCAGGGACCAGGACATGGCTGGAATGGGCTGGGGTCTAGTGTTGAACCTGCCAGGGACCAGGACATAGGCTGGCTAGGGATCAGCGCTGGTCCTGCCAGGGACCAGGACAAGGGCTGACATAGGCTGGGGACCAGAGATGCACCTGCCAGGGACCAGGACAAGGCTGGCATGGGCTGGGGACCAGTGCTGAACCTGCCAGGGACCAGGACATAGGCTGGCATGGGCTGGGGACCAGTGCTGAACCTGCCAGGGACCAAGACAAGGGCTGGCATGGGCTGGGGACCAGCACTGAACCTTCCAGGAACCAGGACATGGCTTGCATGGGCTGGGGACCAGTGCTGAACCTGCCAGGGACCAGGACATATGCTGGCATGAGCTTGGGGCCAGCGGTGAACCTTCCAGGGAGCGGGACAAGGGCTGGCATGGGCGGGGGTTCAGCGCTGAACCTGCCAGGGACCAGGACATAGGCTGGAATGGGCTGGGGACTAGTGTTGAACCTGCCAGGGACCAGGACAAGGGCTGGCACTGCCAGGGACAAGGATTGGGTTGGCATGGGCTAGGGACCAGCGCTGAACCTGCCAGGGACCAGGACATAGGCTGGAATGGGCTGGGGACTAGTGTTGAACCTGCCAGGGACCAGGATAAGGGCTGGCACTGCCAGGGACCAGGATTGGGTTGGCATGGGCTAGGGACCAGCGCTGAACCTGCCAGGGACCAGGACAAGGGCTGGCATGGGCTGGGGACCAGTGCTGAACCTGCCAGGGACCAGGAATAGGCTGGCATGGGCTAGCGACCAGTGCTGAACCTGCCAGGGACCAGGAATAGGCTGGCATGGGCTAGGGACCAGGGCTGAACCTGCCAGGGACCGGGACAAGGGCTGGCATAGGCTGGGGACCAGCGCTGAACCTGCCAGGGACAAGGACAAGGCTGGCATGGGCTGGGGACCAGTGCTGAACCTGCCAGGGACCAGGACATAGACTGACATGGGCTGGGGACCAGTGCTGAACCTGCCAGGGACCAGGACAAGGGCTGACATGGGCTGGGGACCAGCGCTTAACCTTCCAGTGACACGGACATGGCTAGCATGGGCTGGGGTCCACTGCTGAACCTGCCAGGGACCAGGACATAGGCTGGCATGGGCTGGGGACCAGTGCTGAACCTGCCAGGGACCAGGACAAGGGCTGGCATGGGCTGGGGACCAGCGCTGAACCTTCCAGGGACCAGGACATGGCTGGCATGGGCTGGGGACCAGTGCTGAACCTGCCAGGGACCAGGACATAGGGGACCAGTGCTGAACCTGCCAGGGACCAGGACAAGGGCTGGAAGGGCTGGGGACCAGTGCTGAACCTGCCAGGGACCTGAACATAGGCTGGCATGGGCTAAGGACCAGCACTGAACCTGCCAGGGACGAGGACAGGGCTGGCATGGGCTGGGGACCAGTGCTGAACCTGCCAGGGACCAGGACATAGGCTGGAATGGGCTGGGGACCAGTGCTGAACCTCACAGGGACCAGGACAAGGGCTGGCATGGGCTGGGGACCAGTGCTGAACCTGCCAGGTACCAGGACAAGGGCTGGCATGGGCTGGGGACCAGCGTTGAACCTTCCAGGGACCGGGACAAGGGCTAGCATGGGTGGGGGAGCAGTGCTGTACCTGCCAGAGACCAGGACAAGGGCTGGCACTGCCAGGGACCGGGAATGGGCTGGCATGGGCTAGGGACAAGGGCTGAACCTTCCAGGGACCAGGACAAGGGCTGGCATGGGCTGGGGACCAGTGCTGAACCTGCCAGGAACCAGGACATAGGCTGGCAAGGGCTAGGGAGCAGAGCTGAACCTGCCTGGGACCGGGACAAGGGCTGCCATAGGCTGGCGACCAGCGCTGAACCTGCCAGGGACCAGGACAAGGGCTGGCATGGGCTGGGGACCAGCGCTGAACCTGCCAGGGACCAGGACATAGGCTGGCTAGGGATCAGCGCTGAACCTGCCAGGGACCAGGACATAGGCTGGCTAGGGATCAGCACTGAACCTGACAGGGACCAGGAATTAGCCGGCATGGGCTAGGGACCAGCACTGAACCTGCCAGGGACCAGGACAAGGGCTTGCATGGGATAGGGTCCAGTCACCAACCTGGCAGGGACCCGGACATAGGCTGGCTACGGATCAGCGCTGAACCTGCCAGGGACCAGGACAAGGGCTGGCATGGGCTGTGGACCAGTGCTGAACCTGCCAGGGACCAGGAATAGGCTGGCATGGGCTAGGGACCAGCGCTGAACCTGCCAGGGACAGGACATAAGCTGGCATGGGCTAGGGATCAGCGCTGAACCTGCCAGGGACCGGGACAAGGGCTGGCATAGGCTGGGGACCAGCAGTGAACCTGCCAGGGACCAGGACAAGGCTGGCATGGGCTGGGGACCAGTGCTGAACCTGCCAGGGACCAGGACATAGGCTGGCATGGGCTGGGGACCAGTGCTGAACCTGCCAGGGACCAGGACGAGGGCTGGCATGGGCTGGGGACCATCACTGAACGTGACAGGGACCAGGACAAGGCTGAAATGGGCTGGGGACCAGTGCTGAACCTGCCAGGGAAAAGGACATAGGCTGGCATGGGCTGGGGACCAGTGCTGAACCTGCCAGGGACCAGGACAAGGGCCGGCATGGGCTGGGGACCAGTGCAGAACCTTCCAGGGACCAGTTCATGGCTGGCATGGGCTGAGGACCAGTGCTGAACCTGCCAGGGACCAGGACATAGGCTGGCTGGGGCTGGGGACCAGTGCTGAACCTGACAGGGACCAGGACAAAGGCTGGCATGGGCTTGGGGCAGGCGGTGAACCTTCCAGGGAACGGGACAAGGGCTGGCATGGGCGGGGGTTCAGCGCTGAACCTGCCAGGGACCAGGACATGGCTGGAATGGGCTGGGGACTAGTGTTGAACCTGCCAGGGACCAGGACATAGGCTGGCTAGGGATCAGCGCTGATCCTGCCAGGGACCAGGACAAGGGCTGACATAGGCTGGGGACCAGCGATGAACCTGCCAGGGACCAGGACAAGGCTGGCATGGGCTGGGGACCAGTGCTGAACCTGCCAGGGACCAGGACATAGGCTGGCATGGGCTGGGGACCAGTGCTGAACCTGCCAGGGACCAGGACAAGGGCTGGCATGGGCTGGGGACCAGCACTGAACCTTCCAGGAACCAGGACATGGCTTGCATGGGCTGGGGATCAGTGCTGAACCTGCCAGGGACCAGGACATATGCTGGCATGGGCTGGGGACAAGTGCTGAACCTGCCAGGGACCAGGACAAGGGCCGGCATGGGCTGGGGACCAGCGCAGAACCTTACAGGGACCAGGACATGGCTGATCAGTGCTGAACCTGCCAGGGACCAGGACATAGGGGACCAGTGCTGAACCTGCCAGGGACCAGGACAAGGGTTGGCATGGGCTAGGGACCAGCGGTGAACCTTCCAGGGACCGGGACAAGGGCTGGCATGGGCGGGGGTTCAGCGCTGAACCTGCCAGGGACCAGGACATAGGCTGGAATGGGCTGGGGACTAGTGTTGAACCTGCCAGGGACCAGGACAAGGGCTGGCATGGACTGGGGACATCGCTGAACCTGCCAGGGACCAGGACAAGGGCTAGCACTGCCAGGGACCAGGATTGGGCTGGCATGGGCTAGGGACCAGCGCTGGCCATGCCAGGGACCGGGACAAGGGCTGGTATAGGCTAGGGACCAGCGCTGAACCTGCCAGGGACAAGGACAAGGCTGGCATGGGCTGGGGACCAGTTCTGAACCTACCAGGGACCAGGACATAGACTGACATGGGCTGGGGACCAGTGCTGAACCTGCCAGGGACCAGGACAAGGGCTGACATGGGCTGGGGACCAGCGCTTAACGTTCCGGGGACAAGGACATGGCAAGCATGGGCTGGGGACCAGTGCTGAACCTGCCAGGGACCAGGACATAGGCTGGCATGGGCTGGGGACCAGTGCTCAGCCTGCCAGGGGCCAGGACAAGGGCTGGCATGGGCTGGGGACCAGTGCTGAACCTTCCAGGGACCAGGACATGGCTGGCATCGACTGGGGACCAGTGCTGAACCTGCCAGGGACTAGGACATAGGGGACCAGTGCTGAACCTGCCAGGGACCAGGACAAGGGCTGGCATGGGCTAGGGACCAGCGGTGAACCTTCCAGGGACCCAGGACAAGGGCTGGCATGGGCGGGGGACCAGCACTGCACCTGCCAGGGACCAGGACAAGGGCTGGCACTGCCAGGGACCAGGAATGGGCTGGCATGGCCAGGGGACCAGTGATGAACCTGCCAGGGACCAGGACAAGGGCTGGTTTTGGCTGAGGACCAGCGCTGAACCTGCCAGGGACCAGGTCAGGGCTGGCATGGGCTGGGGACCAGTGCTGAACCTGCCAGGGACCAGGACATAGGCTGGCATGGGCTGGGGACCAGTGCTGAACCTGCCAGGGACCAGGGCAAGGGCTGGCATGGGCTGGAGACCAGCGCTTAACCTTCCAGGCACAAGGACATGGCTGGAATGGGCTGGGGACCAGTGCTGAACCTGCCAGGGATCAGGACATAGGCGGGCATTGGCTGGGGACCAGTGCTGAACCTAACAGGGACCAGGACAAGGGCTGACATGGGCTGGGGACCAGCGCTGAACCTTCCAGGGACCAGGAAATGGCTGGCATGGGCTGGGGTGCAGTGCTGAACCTGCCAGTGACCAGGACATAGGGGAACAGTGCTGAACCTGCCAGGGACCAGGACATAGGCTGGCATGGGCTGGGGACCAGTGCTGAACCTGTCAGGGACCAGGACAAGGGCCTGCATGGGCTGGGGACCAGCGCTTAACCTTCCAGGGACAAGGACATAGGCTGGCATGGGCTGGGGGCCAGTGGTGAACCTGCCAGAGACCAGGACAAGGGCTGGCATGGGCTACGGACCAGTCACGAACCTGGCAGGGACCAGGACATAGGCTGACTACGGATCAGCGCTGAACCTTCCAGGGACCAGGAGAAGGGCTGGCATGGGCTGTGGACAGTGCTGAACCTGCCAGGGACCAGGAATAGGCTGGCATGGGCTAGGGACTAGCGCTGAACCAGCCAGGGACCAGGACATAGGCTGGCATGGGCTAGGGATCAGCGCTGAACCTGCCAGGGACCAGGACAAGGGCTGGCATAGGCTGGGGACCAGCACTGCACCTGCCAGGGACCAGGAGAAGGATGGCATGGGCTGGGGACCAGTGCTGAACCGCCAGGGACAAGGACATAGGCTGGCATGGGCTGGGGCCAGTGGTGAACCTGCCAGGGACCAGGACAAGGGCTGGTATGGGCTGGGGACCAGCACAGAACCTGACAGGGACCAGGACAAGGCTGGCATGGGCTGGGGACCAGTGCTCAACAGCCAGGGACCAGGACAAGGGCTAGCATGGGTTTGGGGCCAGCGGTGAACCTTCCAGGGAACGAGACAAGGGCTGGCATGGGCGGGGGTTCAGCGCTGAACCTGCCAGGGACCAGGACATGGCTGGAATGGGCTGGGGACTAGTGTTGAACCTGCCAGGGACCAGGACAAAGGCTGGCTAGGGATCAGCGCTGAACCTGCCAGGGACCTGGGCAAGACTTGCAGGGACTGGGGACCAGTGCTGAACCTGCCAGGGACCAGGACAAGGGCTGGCATGGGTTTGGGCCAGCTGTGAACCTTCCAGGGAACGGGACAAGGGCAGGCATGGGCGGGGGTTCAGCGCTGAATCTGCCAGGGACCAGGATATGTCTGGAATGGGCTGGGGACTAGTGTTGAACCTGCCAGGGACCAGGACATAGGCTGGCTAGAGATCAGCGCTGAACCTGCCAGGGACCAGGACAAGGGCTGGCATAGGCTGGGGACCAGTGCTGAACCTGCCAGGGACCAGGACAAGGCTGGCATGGGCTGGGGACCAGTGCTGAACCTGCCAGGGACCAGGACATAGGCTGGCATGGGCTGGAGACCAGCGCTTAACCTTCCAGGCACAAGGACATGGCTGGAATGGGCTGGGGACCAGTGCTGAACCTGCCAGGGATCAGGACATAGGCGGGCATTGGCTGGGGACCAGTGCTGAACCTAACAGGGACCAGGACAAGGGCTGACATGGGCTGGGGACCAGCGCTGAACCTTCCAGGGACCAGGAAATGGCTGGCATGGGCTGGGGTGCAGTGCTGAACCTGCCAGTGACCAGGACATAGGGGAACAGTGCTGAACCTGCCAGGGACCAGGACATAGGCTGGCATGGGCTGGGGACCAGTGCTGAACCTGTCAGGGACCAGGACAAGGGCCTGCATGGGCTGGGGACCAGCGCTTAACCTTCCAGGGACAAGGACATAGGCTGGCATGGGCTGGGGGCCAGTGGTGAACCTGCCAGAGACCAGGACAAGGGCTGGCATGGGCTACGGACCAGTCACGAACCTGGCAGGGACCAGGACATAGGCTGACTACGGATCAGCGCTGAACCTTCCAGGGACCAGGAGAAGGGCTGGCATGGGCTGTGGACAGTGCTGAACCTGCCAGGGACCAGGAATAGGCTGGCATGGGCTAGGGACTAGCGCTGAACCAGCCAGGGACCAGGACATAGGCTGGCATGGGCTAGGGATCAGCGCTGAACCTGCCAGGGACCAGGACAAGGGCTGGCATAGGCTGGGGACCAGCACTGCACCTGCCAGGGACCAGGAGAAGGATGGCATGGGCTGGGGACCAGTGCTGAACCGCCAGGGACAAGGACATAGGCTGGCATGGGCTGGGGCCAGTGGTGAACCTGCCAGGGACCAGGACAAGGGCTGGTATGGGCTGGGGACCAGCACAGAACCTGACAGGGACCAGGACAAGGCTGGCATGGGCTGGGGACCAGTGCTCAACAGCCAGGGACCAGGACAAGGGCTAGCATGGGTTTGGGGCCAGCGGTGAACCTTCCAGGGAACGAGACAAGGGCTGGCATGGGCGGGGGTTCAGCGCTGAACCTGCCAGGGACCAGGACATGGCTGGAATGGGCTGGGGACTAGTGTTGAACCTGCCAGGGACCAGGACAAAGGCTGGCTAGGGATCAGCGCTGAACCTGCCAGGGACCTGGGCAAGACTTGCAGGGACTGGGGACCAGTGCTGAACCTGCCAGGGACCAGGACAAGGGCTGGCATGGGTTTGGGCCAGCTGTGAACCTTCCAGGGAACGGGACAAGGGCAGGCATGGGCGGGGGTTCAGCGCTGAATCTGCCAGGGACCAGGATATGTCTGGAATGGGCTGGGGACTAGTGTTGAACCTGCCAGGGACCAGGACATAGGCTGGCTAGAGATCAGCGCTGAACCTGCCAGGGACCAGGACAAGGGCTGGCATAGGCTGGGGACCAGTGCTGAACCTGCCAGGGACCAGGACAAGGCTGGCATGGGCTGGGGACCAGTGCTGAACCTGCCAGGGACCAGGACATAGGCTGGCATGGTCTGGGGACCAGTGCTGAGCCTGCCAGGGACCAGGACAAGGGCTGGCATGGGCTGGGGACCATCACTGAACCTGGCAGGGACCAGGACAAGGCTGGAATGGGCTGGGGACCAATGCTGAACCTGCCAGGGAGCAGGACATAGGCTGGCATGGGCTGGGGACGAGTGCTAAACCTGCCAGGGACCAGGACAAGGGCCGGCAGGGGATGGGGACAAGCGCAGAACCTTCCAGGGACCAGGACATGGCTGGCAGTGGCTGGGGACCAGTGCTGAACCTGCCAGGGACCAGAACAAGGGCTGGCATGAGCTTGGGGCCAGCGGTGAACCTTCCAGGGAACGGGACAAGGGCTGGCATGGGCGGGGGTTCAGCGCTGAACCTGCCAGGGACCAGGACATAGGTTGGAATGGGCTGGGGACTAGTGTTGAACCTGCCAGGGACCAGGTCAAGGGCTGGCACTGCCAGGGACCAGGATTGTTTTGGCATGGGCTAGGGACCAGCGCTGAACCTGCCAGGGACCAGGACAAGGGCTGGCATGGGCTGGGGACCAGTGCTGAACCTGCCAGGGACCAGGAATAGGCTGGCATGGGCTAGCGACCAGTGCTGAACCTGCCAGGGACCAGGAATATGCTGGCATGGGCTAGGGACCAGGGCTGAACCTGCCAGGGACAAGGGCTGGCATAGGCTGGGGACCAGCGCTGAACCTGCCAGGGACAAGGACAAGGCTGGCATGGGCTGGGGACCAGTGCTGAACCTGCCAGGGACCAGGACATAGACTGACATGGGCTGGGGACCAGTGCTGAACCTGCCAGGGACCAGGAGAAGGGCTGACATGGGCTGGGGACCAGCGCTTAACCTTCCAGTGACACGGACATGGCTAGCATGGGCTGGGGTCCACTGCTGAACCTGCCAGGGACCAGGACATAGGCTGGCATGGGCTGGGGACCAGTGCTGAACCTGCCAGGGACCAGGACAAGGGCAGGCATGGGCTGGGGACCAGCGCTGAACCTTCTAGGGACCAGGACATGGCTGGCATAGGCTGGGGACCAGTGCTGAACCTGCCAGGGACCAGGACATAGGGGACCAGTGCTGAACCTGCCAGGGACCAGGACAAGGGCTGGCATGGGCTGGGGACCAGCGGTGAACCTTCCAGGGACCCGGACAATGGCTGGCATTGGCGGGGGACCAGCGCTGAACCTGCTAGGGACCAGGACAAGGGCTGGCACTGCCAGGGACCAGGAATGGGCTGGCATGGGCTAGGGAAAAGCGCTGAACCGGCCAGGGACCAGGACAAGGGCTGGAAGGGCTGGGGACCAGTGCTGAACCTGCCAGGGACCAGGACAAGGGCTGGCATAGGCTGGGGACCAGCACTGCACCTGCCAGGGACCAGGAGAAGGATGGCATGGGCTGGGGACCAGTGCTGAACCGCCAGGGACAAGGACATAGGCTGGCATGGGCTGGGGCCAGTGGTGAACCTGCCAGGGACCAGGACAAAGGCTGGTATGGGCTGGGGACCAGCACAGAACCTGACCGGGACCAGGACAAGTCTGGCATGGGCTGGGGACCAGTGCTCAACCTGCCAGGGACCAGGACAAGGGCTGGCATGGGTTTGGGGCCAGCGGTGAACCTTCCAGGGAACGAGACAAGGGCTGGCATGGGCGGGGGTTCAGCGCTGAACCTGCCAGGGACCAGGACATGGCTGGAATGGGCTGGGGACTAGTGTTGAACCTGCCAGGGACCAGGACAAAGGCTGGCTAGGGATCAGCGCTGAACCTGCCAGGGACTTGGGCAAGACTTGCAGGGACTGGGGACCAGTGCTGAACCTGCCAGGGACCAGGACAAGGGCTGGCATGGGTTTGGGCCAGCGGTGAACCTTCCAGGGAACGGGACAAGGGCAGGTATGGGCGGGGGTTCAGCGCTGAATCTGCCAGGGACCAGGATATGTCTGGAATGGGCTGGGGAAAAGTGTTGAACCTGCCAGGGACCAGGACATAGGCTGGCTAGAGATCAGCGCTGAACCTGCCAGGGACCAGGACAAGGGCTGGCATAGGCTGGGGACCAGCGCTAAACCTGCCAGGGACCAGGACAAGGCTGGCATGGGCTGGGGACCAGTGCTGAACCTGCCAGGGACCAGGACATAGGCTGGCATGGTCTGGGGACCAGTGCTGAGCCTGCCAGGGACCAGGACAAGGGCTGGCATGGGCTGGGGACCATCACTGAACCTGGCAGGGACCAGGACAAGGCTGGAATGGGCTGGGGACCAGTGCTGAACCTGCCAGGGAGCAGGACATAGGCTGGCATGGGCTGGGCACGAGTGCTAAACCTGCCAGGGACCAGGACAAGGGCCGGCAGGGGCTGGGGACAAGCGCAGAACCTTCCAGGGACCAGGACATGGCTGGCATGGGCTGGGGACCAGTGCTGCACCTGCCAGGGACCAGGACATAGGCTGGCAGTGGCTGGGGACCAGTGCTGAACCTGCCAGGGACCAGAACAAGGGCTGGCATGAGCTTGGGGCCAGCGGTGAACCTTCCAGGGAACAGGACAAGGGCTGTCATGGGCGGGGGTTCAGCGCTGAACCTGCCAGGGACCAGGACATAGGCTGGAATGGGCTGGGGACTAGTGTTGAACCTGCCAGGGACCAGGTCAAGGGCTGGCACTGCCAGGGACCAGGATTGGGTTGGCATGGGCTAGGGACCAGCGCTGAACCTGCCAGGGACCAGGACAAGGGCTGGCATGGGCTGAGGACCAGTGCTGAACCTGCCAGGGACCAGGAATAGGCTGGCATGGGCTAGCTACCAGTGCTGAACCTGCCAGGGACCAGGAATAGGCTGGCATGGGCTAGGGACCAGGGCTGAACCTGCCAGGGACAAGGGCTGGCATAGGCTGGGGACCAGCGCTGAACCTGCCAGGGACAAGGACAAGGCTGGCATGGGCTGGGGACCTGTGCTGAACCTGCCAGGGACCAGGACATAGACTGACATGGGCTGGGGACCAGTGCTGAACCTGCCAGGGACCAGGACAAGGGCTGACATGGGCTGGGGACCAGCGCTTAACCTTCCAGTGACACGGACATGGCTAGCATGGGCTGGGGTCCACTGCTGAACCTGCCAGGGACCAGGAGAAGGATGGCATGGGCTGGGGACCAGTGCTGAAACACCAGGGACAAGGACATAGGCTGGCATGGGCTGGGGGCCAGTGGTGAACCTGCCAGGGACCAGGACAAGGGCTGGCATGGGCTACGGACCAGTCACGAACCTGGCAGGGACCAGGACATAGGCTGACTACGGATCAGCGCTGAACCTGCCAGGGACCAGGAGAAGGGCTGGCATGGGCTGTGGACAGTGCTGAACCTGCCAGGGACCAGGAATAGGCTGGCATGGGCTAGGGACTAGCGCTGAACCAGCCAGGGACCAGGACATAGGCTGGCATGGGCTAGGGATCAGCGCTGAACCTGCCAGGGACCAGGACAAGGGCTGGCATAGGCTGGGGACCAGCACTGCACCTGCCAGGGACCAGGAGAAGGATGGCATGGGCTGGGGACCAGTGCTGAACCGCCAGGGACAAGGACATAGGCTGGCATGGGCTGGGGCCAGTGGTGAACCTGCCAGGGACCAGGACAAGGGCTGGTATGGGCTGGGGACCAGCACAGAACCTGACAGGGACCAGGACAAGGCTGGCATGGGCTGGGGACCAGTGCTCAACCTGCCAGGGACCAGGACAAGGGCTAGCATGGGTTTGGGGCCAGCGGTGAACCTTCCAGGGAACGAGACAAGGGCTGGCATGGGCGGGGGTTCAGCGCTGAACCTGCCAGGGACCAGGACATGGCTGGAATGGGCTGGGGACTAGTGTTGAACCTGCCAGGGACCAGGACAAAGGCTGGCTAGGGATCAGCGCTGAACCTGCCAGGGACCTGGGCAAGACTTGCAGGGACTGGGGACCAGTGCTGAACCTGCCAGGGACCAGGACAAGGGCTGGCATGGGTTTGGGCCAGCGGTGAACCTTCCAGGGAACGGGACAAGGGCAGGCATGGGCGGGGGTTCAGCGCTGAATCTGCCAGGGACCAGGATATGTCTGGAATGGGCTGGGGACTAGTGTTGAACCTGCCAGGGACCAGGACATAGGCTGGCTAGAGATCAGCGCTGAACCTGCCAGGGACCAGGACAAGGGCTGGCATAGGCTGGGGACCAGTGCTGAACCTGCCAGGGACCAGGACAAGGCTGGCATGGGCTGGGGACCAGTGCTGAACCTGCCAGGGACCAGGACATAGGCTGGCATGGTCTGGGGACCAGTGCTGAGCCTGCCAGGGACCAGGACAAGGGCTGGCATGGGCTGGGGACCATCACTGAACCTGGCAGGGACCAGGACAAGGCTGGAATGGGCTGGGGACCAGTGCTGAACCTGCCAGGGAGCAGGACATAGGCTGGCATGGGCTGGGGACGAGTGCTAAACCTGCCAGGGACCAGGACAAGGGCCGGCAGGGGATGGGGACAAGCGCAGAACCTTCCAGGGACCAGGACATGGCTGGCAGTGGCTGGGGACCAGTGCTGAACCTGCCAGGGACCAGAACAAGGGCTGGCATGAGCTTGGGGCCAGCGGTGAACCTTCCAGGGAACGGGACAAGGGCTGGCATGGGCGGGGGTTCAGCGCTGAACCTGCCAGGGACCAGGACATAGGTTGGAATGGGCTGGGGACTAGTGTTGAACCTGCCAGGGACCAGGTCAAGGGCTGGCACTGCCAGGGACCAGGATTGTTTTGGCATGGGCTAGGGACCAGCGCTGAACCTGCCAGGGACCAGGACAAGGGCTGGCATGGGCTGAGGACCAGTGCTGAACCTGCCAGGGACCAGGAATAGGCTGGCATGGGCTAGCTACCAGTGCTGAACCTGCCAGGGACCAGGAATAGGCTGGCATGGGCTAGGGACCAGGGCTGAACCTGCCAGGGACAAGGGCTGGCATAGGCTGGGGACCAGCGCTGAACCTGCCAGGGACAAGGACAAGGCTGGCATGGGCTGGGGACCTGTGCTGAACCTGCCAGGGACCAGGACATAGACTGACATGGGCTGGGGACCAGTGCTGAACCTGCCAGGGACCAGGACAAGGGCTGACATGGGCTGGGGACCAGCGCTTAACCTTCCAGTGACACGGACATGGCTAGCATGGGCTGGGGTCCACTGCTGAACCTGCCAGGGACCAGGAGAAGGATGGCATGGGCTGGGGACCAGTGCTGAAACACCAGGGACAAGGACATAGGCTGGCATGGGCTGGGGGCCAGTGGTGAACCTGCCAGGGACCAGGACAAGGGCTGGCATGGGCTACGGACCAGTCACGAACCTGGCAGGGACCAGGACATAGGCTGACTACGGATCAGCGCTGAACCTGCCAGGGACCAGGAGAAGGGCTGGCATGGGCTGTGGACAGTGCTGAACCTGCCAGGGACCAGGAATAGGCTGGCATGGGCTAGGGACTAGCGCTGAACCAGCCAGGGACCAGGACATAGGCTGGCATGGGCTAGGGATCAGCGCTGAACCTGCCAGGGACCAGGACAAGGGCTGGCATAGGCTGGGGACCAGCACTGCACCTGCCAGGGACCAGGAGAAGGATGGCATGGGCTGGGGACCAGTGCTGAACCGCCAGGGACAAGGACATAGGCTGGCATGGGCTGGGGCCAGTGGTGAACCTGCCAGGGACCAGGACAAGGGCTGGTATGGGCTGGGGACCAGCACAGAACCTGACAGGGACCAGGACAAGGCTGGCATGGGCTGGGGACCAGTGCTCAACCTGCCAGGGACCAGGACAAGGGCTAGCATGGGTTTGGGGCCAGCGGTGAACCTTCCAGGGAACGAGACAAGGGCTGGCATGGGCGGGGGTTCAGCGCTGAACCTGCCAGGGACCAGGACATGGCTGGAATGGGCTGGGGACTAGTGTTGAACCTGCCAGGGACCAGGACAAAGGCTGGCTAGGGATCAGCGCTGAACCTGCCAGGGACCTGGGCAAGACTTGCAGGGACTGGGGACCAGTGCTGAACCTGCCAGGGACCAGGACAAGGGCTGGCATGGGTTTGGGCCAGCGGTGAACCTTCCAGGGAACGGGACAAGGGCAGGCATGGGCGGGGGTTCAGCGCTGAATCTGCCAGGGACCAGGATATGTCTGGAATGGGCTGGGGACTAGTGTTGAACCTGCCAGGGACCAGGACATAGGCTGGCTAGAGATCAGCGCTGAACCTGCCAGGGACCAGGACAAGGGCTGGCATAGGCTGGGGACCAGTGCTGAACCTGCCAGGGACCAGGACAAGGCTGGCATGGGCTGGGGACCAGTGCTGAACCTGCCAGGGACCAGGACATAGGCTGGCATGGTCTGGGGACCAGTGCTGAGCCTGCCAGGGACCAGGACAAGGGCTGGCATGGGCTGGGGACCATCACTGAACCTGGCAGGGACCAGGACAAGGCTGGAATGGGCTGGGGACCAGTGCTGAACCTGCCAGGGAGCAGGACATAGGCTGGCATGGGCTGGGGACGAGTGCTAAACCTGCCAGGGACCAGGACAAGGGCCGGCAGGGGATGGGGACAAGCGCAGAACCTTCCAGGGACCAGGACATGGCTGGCAGTGGCTGGGGACCAGTGCTGAACCTGCCAGGGACCAGAACAAGGGCTGGCATGAGCTTGGGGCCAGCGGTGAACCTTCCAGGGAACGGGACAAGGGCTGGCATGGGCGGGGGTTCAGCGCTGAACCTGCCAGGGACCAGGACATAGGTTGGAATGGGCTGGGGACTAGTGTTGAACCTGCCAGGGACCAGGTCAAGGGCTGGCACTGCCAGGGACCAGGATTGTTTTGGCATGGGCTAGGGACCAGCGCTGAACCTGCCAGGGACCAGGACAAGGGCTGGCATGGGCTGGGGACCAGTGCTGAACCTGCCAGGGACCAGGAATAGGCTGGCATGGGCTAGCGACCAGTGCTGAACCTGCCAGGGACCAGGAATATGCTGGCATGGGCTAGGGACCAGGGCTGAACCTGCCAGGGACAAGGGCTGGCATAGGCTGGGGACCAGCGCTGAACCTGCCAGGGACAAGGACAAGGCTGGCATGGGCTGGGGACCAGTGCTGAACCTGCCAGGGACCAGGACATAGACTGACATGGGCTGGGGACCAGTGCTGAACCTGCCAGGGACCAGGACAAGGGCTGACATGGGCTGGGGACCAGCGCTTAACCTTCCAGTGACACGGACATGGCTAGCATGGGCTGGGGTCCACTGCTGAACCTGCCAGGGACCAGGACATAGGCTGGCATGGGCTGGGGACCAGTGCTGAACCTGCCAGGGACCAGGACAAGGGCTGGCATGGGCTGGGGACCAGCGCTGAACCTTCTAGGGACCAGGACATGGCTGGCATAGGCTGGGGACCAGTGCTGAACCTGCCAGGGACCAGGACATAGGGGACCAGTGCTGAACCTGCCAGGGACCAGGACAAGGGCTGGCATGGGCTGGGGACCAGCGGTGAACCTTCCAGGGACCCGGACAATGGCTGGCATTGGCGGGGGACCAGCGCTGAACCTGCTAGGGACCAGGACAAGGGCTGGCACTGCCAGGGACCAGGAATGGGCTGGCATGGGCTAGGGAAAAGCGCTGAACCGGCCAGGGACCAGGACAAGGGCTGGAAGGGCTGGGGACCAGTGCTGAACCTGCCAGGGACCAGAACATAGGCTGGCATGGTCTAAAGACCAGCACTGAACCTGCCAGGAACCAGGACAGGGCTGGCATGGGCTGGGGACCAGTGCTGAACCTGCCAGGGACCAGGACATAAGCTTGAATGGGCTGGGGACCAGTGCTGAACCTCCCAGGGATCCAGGACAAGGGCTGGCATGGGCTGGGGACCAGTGCTGAACCTGCCAGGTACCAGGACAAGGGCTGGCATGGGCTGGGGACCAGCGGTGAACCTTCCAGGGACCGGGACAAGGGCTGGCATGGGTGGGGGAGCAGTGCTGTACCTGCCAGAGAGCAGGACAAGGGCTGGCACTGCCAGGGACCAGGAATGGGCTGGCATGGGCTAAGGACCAGGGCTGAACCTGCCAGGGACCAGGACAAGGGCTGGCATGGGCTGGGGACCAGTGCTGAACCTGCCAGGGACCAGGACATAGGCTGGCAAGGGCTAGGGAGCAGAGCTGAACCTGCCTGGGACCGGGACAAGGGCTGCCATAGGCTGGGGACCAGCGCTGAACCTGCCAGGGACCAGGACAAGGCTGGCATGGGCTGGGGACCAGTGTTGAACCTGCCAGGGACCAGGACAAGGGCTGGCATGGCCGGTTAAAGCGCTGAACCTGCCAGGGACCAGGACAAGGGCTGGCATGGGCTGGGGACCAGCGCTGAACCTGCCAGGGACCTGGACATAGGCTGGCTAGGGATCAGCGCTGAACCAGCCAGGGACCAGGACATAGGCTGGCATGGGCTAGGGATCAGCGCTGAACCTGCCAGGGACCAGGACAAGGGCTGGCATAGGCTGGGGACCAGCACTGCACCTGCCAGGGACCAGGAGAAGGATGGCATGGGCTGGGGACCAGTGCTGAACCGCCAGAGACAAGGACATAGGCTGGCATGGGCTGGGGCCAGTGGTGAACCTGCCAGGGACCAGGACAAGGGCTGGTATGGGCTGGGGACCAGCACAGAACCTGACAGGGACCAGGACAAGGCTGGCATGGGCTGGGGACCAGTGCTCAACCTGACAGGGACCAGGACAAGGGCTGGCATGGGTTTGGGGCCAGCGGTGAACCTTCCAGGGAACGAGACAAGGGCTGGCATGGGCGGGGGTTCAGCGCTGAACCTGCCAGGGACCAGGACATGGCTGGAATGGGCTGGGGACTAGTGTTGAACCTGCCAGGGACCAGGACAAAGGCTGGCTAGGGATCAGCGCTGAACCTGCCAGGGACCTGGGCAAGACTTGCAGGGACTGGGGACCAGTGCTGAACCTGCCAGGGACCAGGACAAGGGCTGGCATGGGTTTGGGCCAGCGGTGAACCTTCCAGGGAACGGGACAAGGGCAGGCATGGGCGGGGGTTCAGCGCTGAATCTGCCAGGGACCAGGATATGTCTGGAATGGGCTGGGGACTAGTGTTGAACCTGCCAGGGACCAGGACATAGGCTGGCTAGAGATCAGCGCTGAACCTGCCAGGGACCAGGACAAGGGCTGGCATAGGCTGGGGACCAGCGCTGAACCTGCCAGGGACCAGGACAAGGCTGGCATGGACTGGGGACCAGTGCTGAACCTGCCAGGGACCAGGACATAGGCTGGCATGGTCTGGGGACCAGTGCTGAGCCTGCCAGGGACCAGGACAAGGGCTGGCATGGGCTCGGGACCATCACTGAACCTGGCAGGGACCAGGACAAGGCTGGAATGGGCTGGGGACCAGTGCTGAACCTGCCAGGGAGCAGGACATAGGCTGGCATGGGCTGGGGACGAGTGCTAAACCTGCCAGGGACCAGGACAAGGGCCGGCAGGGGCTGGGGACAAGCGCAGAACCTTCCAGGGACCAGGACATGGCTGGCATGGGCTGGGGACCAGTGCTGCACCTGCCAGGGACCAGGACATAGGCTGGCAGTGGCTGGGGACCAGTGCTGAACCTGCCAGGGACCAGAACAAGGGCTGGCATGAGCTTGGGGCCAGCGGTGAACCTTCCAGGGAACGGGACAAGGGCTGGCATGGGCGGGGGTTCAGCGCTGAACCTGCCAGGGACCAGGACATAGGCTGGAATGGGCTGGGGACTAGTGTTGAACCTGCCAGGGACCAGGTCAAGGGCTGGCACTGCCAGGGACCAGGATTGGGTTGGCATGGGCTAGGGACCAGCGCTGAACCTGCCAGGGACCAGGACAAGGGCTGGCATGGGCTGGGGACCAGTGCTGAACCTGCCAGGGACCAGGAATAGGCTGGCATGGGCTAGCGACCAGTGCTGAACCTGCCAGGGACCAGGAATAGGCTGGCATGGGCTAGGGACCAGGGCTGAACCTGCCAGGGACAAGGGCTGGCATAGGCTGGGGACCAGCGCTGAACCTGCCAGGGACAAGGACAAGGCTGGCATGGGCTGGGGACCAGTGCTGAACCTGCCAGGGACCAGGACATAGACTTACATGGGCTGGGGACCAGTGCTGAACCTGCCAGGGACCAGGACAAGGGCTGACATGGGCTGGGGACCAGCGCTTAACCTTCCAGTGACACGGACATGGCTAGCATGGGCTGGGGTCCACTGCTGAACCTGCCAGGGACCAGGACATAGGCTGGCATTGGCTGGGGACCAGTGCTGAACCTGCCAGGGACCAGGACAAGGGCTGGCATGGGCTGGGGACCAGCGCTGAACCTTCTAGGGACCAGGACATGGCTGGCATAGGCTGGGGACCAGTGCTGAACCTGCCAGGGACCAGGACATAGGGGACCAGTGCTGAACCTGCCAGGGACCAGGACAAGGGCTGGCATGGGCTGGGGACCAGAGGTGAACCTTCCAGGGACCCGGAAAATGGCTGGCATTGGCGGGGGACCAGCGCTGAACCTGCTAGGGACCAGGACAAGGACTGGCACTGCCAGGGACCAGGAATGGGCTGGCATGGGCTAGGGAAAAGCGCTGAACCGGCCAGGGACCAGGACAAGGGCTGGAAGGGCTGGGGACGAGTGCTGAACCTGCCAGGGACCAGAACATAGGCTGGCATGGTCTAAAGACCAGCACTGAACCTGCCAGGAACCAGGACAGGGCTGGCATGGGCTGGGGACCAATGCTGAACCTGCCAGGGACCAGGACATAGGCTGGAATGGGCTGGGGACCAGTGCTGAACCTCCCAGGGATCCAGGACAAGGGCTGGCATGGGCTGGGGACCAGTGCTGAACCTGCCAGGTACCAGGACAAGGGCTGGCATGGGCTGGGGACCAGTGGTGAACCTTCCAGGGACCGGGACAAGGGCTGGCATGGGTGGGGGAGCAGTGCTGTACCTGCCAGAGAGCAGGACAAGGGCTGGCACTGCCAGGGACCAGGAATGGGCTGGCATGGGCTAAGGACCAGGGCTGAACCTGCCAGGGACCAGGACAAGGGCTGGCATGGGCTGGGGACCAGTGCTGAACCTGCCAGGGACCAGGACATAGGCTGGCAAGGGCTAGGGAGCAGAGCTGAACCTGCCTGGGACCGGGACAAGGGCTGCCATAGGCTGGGGACCAGCGCTGAACCTGCCAGGGACCAGGACAAGGCTGGCATGGGCTGGGGACCAGTGTTGAACCTGCCAGGGACCAGGACAAGGGCTGACATGGCCGGTTAAAGCGCTGAACCTGCCAGGGACCAGGACAAGGGCTGGCATGGGCTGGGGACCAGCGCTGAACCTGCCAGGAACCAGGACATAGGCTGGCTAGGGATCAGCGCTGAACCTGCCAGGGACCAGGACATAGGCTGGCTAGGGATCAGCACTGAACCTGCCAGGGACCAGGAATAGGCCGGCATGGGCTAGGGACCAGCACTGAACCTGCCAGGGACCAGGACAAGGGCTTGCATGGGCTAGGGTCCAGTCACGAACCTGGCAGGGACCCGGACATAGGCTGGCTACGGATCAGCACTGAACCTGCCAGGGACCAGGACAAGGGCTGGCATAGGCTAGGGACCAGCGCTGAACCTGCCAGGGACCAGGAATAGGCTGGCATGGGCTAGGGACCAGCGCTGAACCTGCCAGGGACAGGACATAAGCTGGCATGGGCTAGGGATCAGCGCTGAACCTGCCAGGGACCGGGACAAGGGCTGGCATAGGCTGGGGACCTGCAGTGAACCTGCCAGGGACCAGGACAAGGCTGGCATGGGCTGGGGACCAGTGCTGAACCTGCCAGGGACCAGGACATAGGCTGGCATGGGCTGGGGACCAGTGCTGAACCTGCAAGGGACCAGGATGAGGGCTGGCATGGGCTGGGGACCATCACTGATCCTGACAGGGACCAGGACAAGGCTGAAATGGGCTGGGGACCAGTGCTGAACCTGCCAGGGACCAGGACATAGGCTGGCATGGGCTATGGACCAGTGCTGAACCTGCCAGGGACCAGGTCATGGCTGGCATGGGCTGGGGACCAGTGCTGAACCTGCCAGGGACCAGGACATAGGCTGGCAGTTGCTGGGGACCAGTGCTCAACCTGACAGGGACCAGGACAAAGGCTGGCATGGGCTTGGGGCAGGCGGTGAACCTTCCAGGGAACGGGACAAGGGCTGGCATGGGCGGGGGTTCAGTGCTGAACCTGCCAGGGACCAGGACATGGCTGGAATGGGCTGGGGTCTAGTGTTGAACCTGCCAGGGACCAGGACATAGGCTGGCTAGGGATCAGCGCTGGTCCTGCCAGGGACCAGGACAAGGGCTGACATAGGCTGGGGACCAGAGATGCACCTGCCAGGGACCAGGACAAGGCTGGCATGGGCTGGGGACCAGTGCTGAACCTGCCAGGGACCAGGACATAGGCTGGCATGGGCTGGGGACCAGTGCTGAACCTGCCAGGGACCAAGACAAGGGCTGGCATGGGCTGGGGACCAGCACTGAACCTTCCAGGAACCAGGACATGGCTTGCATGGGCTGGGGACCAGTGCTGAACCTGCCAGGGACCAGGACATATGCTGGCATGAGCTTGGGGCCAGCGGTGAACCTTCCAGGGAGCGGGACAAGGGCTGGCATGGGCGGGGGTTCAGCGCTGAACCTGCCAGGGACCAGGACATAGGCTGGAATGGGCTGGGGACTAGTGTTGAACCTGCCAGGGACCAGGACAAGGGCTGGCACTGCCAGGGACCAGGATTGGGTTGGCATGGGCTAGGGACCAGCGCTGAACCTGCCAGGGACCAGGACATAGGCTGGAATGGGCTGGGGACTAGTGTTGAACCTGCCAGGGACCAGGACAAGGGCTGGCACTGCCAGGGACCAGGATTGGGTTGGCATGGGCTAGGGACCAGCGCTGAACCTGCCAGGGACCAGGACAAGGGCTGGCATGGGCTGGGGACCAGTGCTGAACCTGCCAGGGACCAGGAATAGGCTGGCATGGGCTAGCGACCAGTGCTGAACCTGCCAGGGACCAGGAATAGGCTGGCATGGGCTAGGGACCAGGGCTGAACCTGCCAGGGACCGGGACAAGGGCTGGCATAGGCTGGGGACCAGCGCTGAACCTGCCAGGGACAAGGACAAGGCTGGCATGGGCTGGGGACCAGTGCTGAACCTGCCAGGGACCAGGACATAGACTGACATGGGCTGGGGACCAGTGCTGAACCTGCCAGGGACCAGGACAAGGGCTGACATGGGCTGGGGACCAGCGCTTAACCTTCCAGTGACACGGACATGGCTAGCATGGGCTGGGGTCCACTGCTGAACCTGCCAGGGACCAGGACATAGGCTGGCATGGGCTGGGGACCAGTGCTGAACCTGCCAGGGACCAGGACAAGGGCTGGCATGGGCTGGGGACCAGCGCTGAACCTTCCAGGGACCAGGACATGGCTGGCATGGGCTGGGGACCAGTGCTGAACCTGCCAGGGACCAGGACATAGGGGACCAGTGCTGAACCTGCCAGGGACCAGGACAAGGGCTGGAAGGGCTGGGGACCAGTGCTGAACCTGCCAGGGACCTGAACATAGGCTGGCATGGGCTAAGGACCAGCACTGAACCTGCCAGGGACCAGGACAGGGCTGGCATGGGCTGGGGACCAGTGCTGAACCTGCCAGGGACCAGGACATAGGCTGGAATGGGCTGGGGACCAGTGCTGAACCTCACAGGGACCAGGACAAGGGCTGGCATGGGCTGGGGACCAGTGCTGAACCTGCCAGGTACCAGGACAAGGGCTGGCATGGGCTGGGGACCAGCGTTGAACCTTCCAGGGACCGGGACAAGGGCTGGCATGGGTGGGGGAGCAGTGCTGTACCTGCCAGAGACCAGGACAAGGGCTGGCACTGCCAGGGACCGGGAATGGGCTGGCATGGGCTAGGGACAAGGGCTGAACCTTCCAGGGACCAGGACAAGGGCTGGCATGGGCTGGGGACCAGTGCTGAACCTGCCAGGAACCAGGACATCGGCTGGCAAGGGCTAGGGAGCAGAGCTGAACCTGCCTGGGACCGGGACAAGGGCTGCCATAGGCTGGCGACCAGCGCTGAACCTGCCAGGGACCAGGACAAGGGCTGGCATGGGCTGGGGACCAGCGCTGAACCTGCCAGGGACCAGGACATAGGCTGGCTAGGGATCAGCGCTGAACCTGCCAGGGACCAGGACATAGGCTGGCTAGGGATCAGCACTGAACCTGACAGGGACCAGGAATTAGCCGGCATGGGCTAGGGACCAGCACTGAACCTGCCAGGGACCAGGACAAGGGCTTGCATGGGATAGGGTCCAGTCACCAACCTGGCAGGGACCCGGACATAGGCTGGCTACGGATCAGCGCTGAACCTGCCAGGGACCAGGACAAGGGCTGGCATGGGCTGTGGACCAGTGCTGAACCTGCCAGGGACCAGGAATAGGCTGGCATGGGCTAGGGACCAGCGCTGAACCTGCCAGGGACAGGACATAAGCTGGCATGGGCTAGGGATCAGCGCTGAACCTGCCAGGGACCGGGACAAGGGCTGGCATAGGCTGGGGACCAGCAGTGAACCTGCCAGGGACCAGGACAAGGCTGAAATGGGCTGGGGACCAGTGCTGAACCTGCCAGGGACTAGGACATAGGCTGGCATGGGCTGGGGACCAGTGCTGAACCTGCCAGGGACCAGGACAAGGGCCGGCATGGGCTGGGGACCAGTGCAGAACCTTCCAGGGACCAGTTCATGGCTGGCATGGGCTGAGGACCAGTGCTGAACCTGCCAGGGACCAGGACATAGGCTGGCTGGGGCTGGGGACCAGTGCTGAACCTGACAGGGACCAGGACAAAGGCTGGCATGGGCTTGGGGCAGGCGGTGAACCTTCCAGGGAACGGGACAAGGGCTGGCATGGGCGGGGGTTCAGCGCTGAACCTGCCAGGGACCAGGACATGGCTGGAATGGGCTGGGGACTAGTGTTGAACCTGCCAGGGACCAGGACATAGGCTGGCTAGGGATCAGCGCTGATCCTGCCAGGGACCAGGACAAGGGCTGACATAGGCTGGGGACCAGCGATGAACCTGCCAGGGACCAGGACAAGGCTGGCATGGGCTGGGGACCAGTGCTGAACCTGCCAGGGACCAGGACATAGGCTGGCATGGGCTGGGGACCAGTGCTGAACCTGCCAGGGACCAGGACAAGGGCTGGCATGGGCTGGGGACCAGCACTGAACCTTCCAGGAACCAGGACATGGCTTGCATGGGCTGGGGACCAGTGCTGAACCTGCCAGGGACCAGGACATATGCTGGCATGGGCTGGGGACCAGTGCTGAACCTGCCAGGGACCAGGACAAGGGCCGGCATAGGCTGGGGACCAGCAGTGAACCTGCCAGGGACCAGGACAAGGCTGAAATGGGCTGGGGACCAGTGCTGAACCTGCCAGGGACCAGGAATAGGCTGGCATGGGCTAGCGACCAGTGCTGAACCTGCCAGGGACCAGGAATAGGCTGGCATGGGCTAGGGACCAGGGCTGAACCTGCCAGGGACCGGGACAAGGGCTGGCATAGGCTGGGGACCAGCGCAGAACCTTACAGGGACCAGGACATGGCTGGCATGGGCTGGGGACCAGTGCTGAACCTGCCAGGGACCAGGACATAGGGGACCAGTGCTGAACCTGCCAGGGACCAGGACAAGGGTTGGCATGGGCTAGGGACCAGCGGTGAACCTTCCAGGGACCGGGACAAGGGCTGGCATGGGCGGGGGTTCAGCGCTGAACCTGCCAGGGACCAGGACATAGGCTGGAATGGGCTGGGGACTAGTGTTGAACCTGCCAGGGACCAGGACAAGGGCTGGCATGGACTGGGGACATCGCTGAACCTGCCAGGGACCAGGACAAGGGCTAGCACTGCCAGGGACCAGGATTGGGCTGGCATGGGCTAGGGACCAGCGCTGGCCATGCCAGGGACCGGGACAAGGGCTGGTATAGGCTAGGGACCAGCGCTGAACCTGCCAGGGACAAGGCTGGCATGGGCTGGGGACCAGTTCTGAACCTACCAGGGACCAGGACATAGACTGACATGGGCTGGGGACCAGTGCTGAACCTGCCAGGGACCAGGACAAGGGCTGACATGGGCTGGGGACCAGCGCTTAACGTTCCGGGGACAAGGACATGGCAAGCATGGGCTGGGGACCAGTGCTGAACCTGCCAGGGACCAGGACATAGGCTGGCATGGGCTGGGGACCAGTGCTGAGCCTGCCAGGGGCCAGGACAAGGGCTGGCATGGGCTGGGGACCAGTGCTGAACCTTCCAGGGACCAGGACATGGCTGGCATCGACTGGGGACCAGTGCTGAACCTGCCAGGGACTAGGACATAGGGGACCAGTGCTGAACCTGCCAGGGACCAGGACAAGGGCTGGCATGGGCTAGGGACCAGCGGTGAACCTTCCAGGGACCCAGGACAAGGGCTGGCATGGGCGGGGGACCAGCACTGCACCTGCCAGGGACCAGGACAAGGGCTGGCACTGCCAGGGACCAGGAATGGGCTGGCATGGCCAGGGGACCAGTGATGAACCTGCCAGGGACCAGGACAAGGGCTGGTTTTGGCTGAGGACCAGCGCTGAACCTGCCAGGGACCAGGTCAGGGCTGGCATGGGCTGGGGACCAGTGCTGAACCTGCCAGGGACCAGGACATAGGCTGGCATGGGCTGGGGACCAGTGCTGAACCTGCCAGGGACCAGGGCAAGGGCTGGCATGGGCTGGAGACCAGCGCTTAACCTTCCAGGCACAAGGACATGGCTGGAATGGGCTGGGGACCAGTGCTGAACCTGCCAGGGATCAGGACATAGGCGGGCATTGGCTGGGGACCAGTGCTGAACCTAACAGGGACCAGGACAAGGGCTGACATGGGCTGGGGACCAGCGCTGAACCTTCCAGGGACCAGGAAATGGCTGGCATGGGCTGGGGTGCAGTGCTGAACCTGCCAGTGACCAGGACATAGGGGAACAGTGCTGAACCTGCCAGGGACCAGGACATAGGCTGGCATGGGCTGGGGACCAGTGCTGAACCTGTCAGGGACCAGGACAAGGGCCTGCATGGGCTGGGGACCAGCGCTTAACCTTCCAGGGACAAGGACATAGCTGGCATGGGCTGGGGACCAGCGGTGAACCTTCCAGGGACCGGGACAAGGGCTGACATGGGCGGGGGACCAGCGCTGAAACTGCCAGCGACCAGGACATAGAAAGGCATGGGCTGGGGACCAGCGCTGAACCGTCCAGGGACCAGGACATGGCTGACATAAGCTGGGAACCAGCACTGAACCTGCCCGGACCAGGACATGGTTGGCATGGGCTGGGGACCAGTGCTGAACCTGCCAGGGACAGGGACATTGACTGGCATGGGCTGGGGTCCAGCGCTGAACCTGCCAGGGACCAGGACAAGGCTGGCATGGACTGGGGACTAGCGTTGAACCTGCCAGGGACCAGGACATAGGCTGGCATGGGCTGGGGACCAGTTCTGAACCTGCCATGGACAGGGACAAGGACTGGGGACAGCGCTGAACCTGCCAGGGACCAGGACAAGGGCTGGCATGGGCGGGGGTTTAGCGCTGAACTTGCCAGGGACCAGGACATAGGCTGGCATGGGCTGGGGACCGGTGCTGAACCTGCCAGGGACCAGGACATAGTCTGGCATGGGCGGGGTCCAGCGCTGAACCTGCCAGGGACCAGGACAAGGGCTGGCATAGGCTGGGGACCAGTGCTGAATCTGCCAGCGACCTGGACAAGGGCTGGCATGGGTGGGGGTTCAGCGCTGAACCTGCCAGGGACCAGGAACGGGCTAGGGACCAGCGCTGAACCTGCCAGGGACCAGGACAAGGCTGGCATGGGCTGGGGACCAGCGCTGAACCTGCCAAGGACCAGGACATAGGCTGCCATGGGCTGGGGACCAGTGCTGAACCTGCCAGGGACATGGACAAGGACTGGGGACAGCACTGAACATGCCAGGGACCAGGAGAAGGGCTGGCATGGGTGGGGGTTCAGCGCTGAACCTGCCAGGGCCAGGACAAGTGCTGGCATGGGTGGGGGTTCAGTGCTGAACCTGCCAGGGACCAGAACATTGACTGGCATGGGCTGGGGTCAAGCACTGAACCTGCCAGGGATCAGGACATAGGCTGGCATGGTTTGGGGACCAGCGCTGAACCTGCCAGGGACCAGAACAAGGGCTGGCATAGGCTGGGGACCAGTGCTGAACCTGCCAGGGACCAGGACATAGGCTGGCATGGGCTGAGGACCAGCGCTGAACCTGCCAGGGACCAGAACAAGGGCTGGCATAGGCTGGGGACCAGTGCTGAACCTACCAGGGACAAGGACATAGGCTGGCATGAGCTGGGGACCAGCGCTGAACCTTCCAAGGACCAGGACAATGGCTGGCATGGGCTGGGGACCAGCGCTGAACCTGCCAGGGACCAGTACATGGCTGGCATGGACTGGGGACCAGCGCTGAACCTGCAGGGACCAGGACATAGGCTGGCATGGGTTGGGGCCCAGCACTGTGCAATAAGGTATGTAAGCACCACTGAAGTTGAGGTGCAGAGGGTTCCTTTCGCCAATGCCCTTCACCCGTCCCCCAATGATGCTTTTTTATTGAAAGATGTTTCATCAAATTTCCATACATAAAGTATAAAGTGTTTATGCATTGAAACCCTTTCATCGAATAGGGTTACGTTATATAAACACTTTACATTTTTTGCATGTAAAGTCAGTGAAACAAAACGTTATAGGGAGCTGTCCAGCACTGAAGTTAAGTACAAAAAAGTATCAATGTAATCCAGCACTGGACAGCTCCCTCTAACTTGTGTAGTGTCAGCGAGTGCACTTGACACTTTTATCAAACCCCCAATAAAATAAAAGTGCACAGTCCTGAAATAGCTCACTAATACTACACAAGTGAGGGGGAGCTGTCCAGTGCTGAAATATATTCAATACAGTCACAATGTATTTCACCACTGGACAGCTCCCTCTAACTTGGGTAGTGTTTATTTTTTCATTGGGGGAGGTCCCCTCCAAACCCCCCATACCCACGTTTTAAAAACCAAACTCTTTTTTTAAAAAGTATATTTAAAATGTTATATTGTATGGAAAAGCATTTTTAAGGTATGTTCGAAATTTTATTATTGAAATGCTTTTTCAATGAAAAATTATTCAATGAATATTAATTTCGATGGAAATGTATTTCAATCAATACATTTTGATGGAGAACGATTCTATGGATGTTTTCGATGAAAAGACTGCACACCCTTTAACCGAGTCCACGTGTTTTTACTGCACACATTTTCACTGGTTTTTTTACCACGTTTTACCAATTTCTTTGCTGCATAAGGCCTCCTGCTTTTCCCACCTGCGCCACACTTTCTCCCCATCCCATATTGCATCACAAAACACCTCCGCCCCATTAAAAATACAAGTGCAGTAAAAACTCTGTGGTGAAAAGTCTGCAGTAAAAAGAGTGGAAGCCGTATAAAGGAGGTCGGTGCATGAGAAAGAGCTTTAAAGAAATCTGATTGAAAACATATTGAATCAAAAACAGAATTATAAAAAGAAAGAGGTGTTAAGAGTGTTACCACGATGAAAGATTTGCTGGAAAAAAAACATTAAAAGGGAGTAGGAAACAGCTTATGGCGGAAGGTGGGGGGTGGTACGGACCCGTTTAACCCCTAAGTTATATTAAGGTGGACCAAGATGGAGGGAGGAGATTTAAGGGTGCAAGGCTATCTCCCTCAATAACTAGTGCCCTCTGTTATTAAACTACATGCGTTTGTCCTTTCAGTGATGCGCTGCATTTTGCATGCTATGAATTCAGGCTCAGGGTGCTTTCCTCTACAGGTAGGAGAAAGAGGACAGGCGCTTCTTCACGGACGAGCCTCCATCTTGGAAGCAGCAGGCCCCGCAGGAGGGGCACTGCAAGCAACATAGAGACTCTGATGGTATCAGCATTTGCAGGCAATGTGCAGACAGGGCAAGCAGGAAACAACACATGGCTGAAAACTCATGAAGTTTAAAGAACATAAACTCTATTATTAATGAAGCATTGGAGCCCCCACCAGAGGTGTCTGTTGTGTGGTAGGTGACCACCACTCAAGTTAGCGGCCCTGAGCCGAAGAAGACGAACTCTAATGAGGGTGACGGTCACCTAGCACACGATAGGCCCCATTTAATTTCAATAGCTAGCCTACCGCGCCTTCTCCCACTACGCTAGCTCGGGGGAGTCTTTGAAAGACTCCGCCGAGCTGGCACAGCGGTGGGATAATGGCACGTAGGGCCCTGCCTCTCCATGTCTCCTTGACCAGGGGCACTTTGGAATGTAGCCTTTACAGGCAATTCGAGCCATGCTGATTGGTTAAAGAGCTGGGAACAATGTAAAGAACAAGGGAGAAACATCCAATGAAGGCTTCTACTGGTGGCTAAAGCCTTCATTCCACGCATCCTGATTGGTCATGAAGAAACCTGCTCTAATGAGCCCAAACCCGCACTTGCAAGGCCCTGAAACTTTCCCAAAAGGTATTGATGGAAGGCTCCCTAGCCTTTCACCTCTAAATGAAACTGACGTGTGGCCTTTTCATGATGCCAAGGTGACTCTGTTTCAGACTTTGACTGCATTTGCTCACAGAGAATACATGGCATAGGTTTAAATGCAAAAATTCACAGAAAACAAACCCACACTTTGGATTCGTTCCAATTCTTCAAACTTGCCAACATGTGACAGATAAGAAACCTTAACTCCTCCCCAGACACATCACAGCACAAACCCTCTGCACGCAGCTGCTCTGTATACCCAGAAGGACTATTGGGGTGGAGGGATAATGTTATGTTTTCACAGTCACTTTCTTATGTTGTAACTTTTGTAGCAATATAACTTGAGCTCTAAGTGTAGGCTGTATTATAATATCACGTGACTTTATAGCGCTTCCAAAAGTATCACACTCGCTTCTAAGTGCTGGAGTTGGTATTACCTAATTGGCTGTTACTCAAGTTATTAACCTAGGAACAATGAATCGCTGATTCCAACCCATTTCCTGCAGGTTGAACACAGCCGTTTTGAGTGAGCGCTTAACTCGCTGAGCTGCCTTGTCATCTACAGCTTTATTAATACATAGTCAAACAGACACACCCACGGATGGATGGATGGACAAACACACAGAGGCACTGTGAATAAATAGGCAAGAGCAAATCTCTAGATTAGGGACATTTAAACTCCTTGATGTGACCTTCTTTGAGAAAGACCAAGCACCTCCCAATAAATAGGCGAGCGTTGATGTGCTGGCAAATTATACGATTTGTGTCTGGTTTTCAGAGCAGCTCAAACAATGTCAAATGATCGCAGCGGAAGGCCACTGTCCGTAGTGTTTTCTACCGCATATCACTTGCGGGTAACCTGAAAACCTGATGGGATTATGCAGAAATTGTGAGATGCTTGTCCTACTGAAATAACGGGGTGCTGTGTTGTGTGACGCAGGATCGCAGAAGACGCTACCCGCCGGTACGTAGCACGTTGCGCTACGTCCACGCATCGGATCCTTTAAGAACTAAGCACCGAAACATTTGTGGCAAAGCCCGCGCAGGCCAAGTGCGCGGTATTGTGCGACTCAGGTGTTAGGAGACGAAGGGGTAGCAGCCCAGAGTGCGAGCTCGTAGCGCAGCTGTCGACCTACAGCAACCGAAAGGTAAGAAAGGTGCGGCCAGGAGGAGCATCTTACTGCTCTCTATTGAACTGTTCTACATGGCATTTACCGCAATCTCAACTAGGCCGCAACCTCACTGTTCCTGCGCAGTCAATTAGGTTTCCCTCTCTCGTTAGCCATACTTTGTGTTTCTGTGACTCTTTTTGTCCTTGCGTTTTTTCTCCTCTAGATGAGTCTTACTCCTCTCGTTAGCCATACTTTGTGTTTTGTGTCTCTTGCTGTTGTGCTTGCATTTTTCTCTCCTCTTGGTGAGTCGTTCCCACCTGTGCCTGCCTTAACGTGTACTTTGTACCCTAGGCCTCTTTTCCCCTCTCTTGGTTTCGGTGATCGTTCTGACCATAGTTGGTGTGCTGATCCCTTACCTATTCTAAATTGTTTCTGTTCCTTCACGATTGTTCCATCTCACTGCTGGTTTATGTGGTCCCTCAGTTGAACCTTCCTGGTCGTGCTTTGTCTGTTGCCTCCTCGCTGTTGTGCCCCCCTCCTCAAACCCTAACCTGTGCATCCTTTGTGGCGTAGCGCTGTGCTTCTGTTGCTTCTCTCCCCCTCTCGATTCGCCATTTCCTTCTCCCTGCACCTCCCTATCGGCCTCTCGATCTCTCCTATCTTCGCTAACAGCTACTCTATTGCCTATCCTATCCCTCTGACTAAGACTTGAAAGAAAAATGTCAAGAAGGATATTCTGGTCTCCAACCTAGGTCTTCCTATCGCTGAAACCTTTCAGTGTCCCCTCCAGACAGACTCTCACCGCCATCCTCTTTGTCGTTCCGTCTTCCAACCTATGGACCCCACATATGGTTGCTGTTCTTTCTCTCTTCCTCCTCTCCCATTGATGGTAGCACCGGGTGGAAGATCCTATTGGTTGCCTTCCTGTCCTCCAGGGCCTTCATTAATGTCTATCTAAATGGCACTATCATGGTCCAGGTCTCTCAGCCCAATCTGCTCTTTCTTGATAGGAGTCTTATCAACTTCCTCCCTTTCTCTTGCTACTCCAGCTACAACCTCCTTCTACGACCTTTCAGGTTTCTCTGTCTCTCTGTTCCACTTCCTCTTCCTCTTCTCTGGCTCCTCACTCCTGTAGCCCTCCCCGGAAGTCTTTCAAAAGTGGCACCCTGCCCCACGTAGCTACTCTCAATTCTCGCTCTGCCGTCAAACACTCATCCGACATCTGCCACCTCCTTGAAGACCATGACCTGGATGTTCTCGCTCTCAGCGAGCAAGGGTTCAAGGCCGGCTCTGTCATGAGGTACCTCCCTGATGGCTAAAAGATTCTCTCTAATCCCAGAACCAAACAGCCCGGAGGTTGAGTGACCCTGATCTTTCCTGAGTGAGTCCCTGCTTCTGTCATTCCTACGCATGACAACTCCTCATTTGAATGCCTTTTCTGCAGGCTCTCTATCTCTCCTGGCCTCTCTCTGACTGTGGCCACCATCTACAGGCCACCTGGCCGGGTCACCCTCTTCCTCTCGGAATGAGTTGACCTTACCTCCTCTCTCTTTGCATCTACCTCTGAACTTCTCCTCCTCAGGGATTTCAGCATCCACCTGAACTCCCCTGACCCCTCTGCAAGGCTTTTCCATGACCTATGGGACTCTCTCTCCCTCGCCATTCTAATCCCTGGTCCAACACACTCATCTAGACACACTTTGGATGTTCTCATCTCCTCTCCCATCACCCTTGAACTGAATAACTTCAGCCCTTTAAGATGAGTAGCAATTACCCTGGACATGGATGGGGATGCAGATTGTATTCATATATCAATAATCGAAACAACTCCGTTGGCAAAAAGGATAACTGTTTTATTTTCAATTGTATAAAACCGGAAGTACAATGGACATCATCCGACGTCGCAATGCAGGTCTCTCTCAATGCATTTAAAAAAAAGTAATCTTATATAGCAAAAAATCGTCATAGGTGACATTCAGCCTTCGTTTCACCAACGTCATCCTACGTGGCAAACTTTTAAAACCTAGTGGCAAATGTGATTGGGTCTAAGGAACTATCTAAGTGTATACTCAATACTAGTATGGAACAATGAATGAAAGTTATAGGCTTCTTAACATCAGGTGGGGCAACTAAGCCCTCCCCTTAAAATGGTCACTATGAACGTCACTAAATACACGACGTCCCATTGGCTACACTACCTATAGGACCCTTAATTATGCGGTCCCCTACAATTGGTTGGCACTCTAACCATCGTCAGTACTTTTCCTCCTACGTTAGCAGCACGTAGGCTGGCCATCCTGGTGCTGGTGCCCTCGTCTTAATCCAAGCTTCCCACCAATTAGCATATCAATCTATCATCCCCTCAGTACTCAATCATTCAATTAAGCTTTGAAGCTTGGCCTGAGTTTGTTCTGTACTGTGGAGAATCAGGAGAGTGAAGGCATGCTCTGCCCTCATACGTCGGTGTGAGCATCTTGCTCGTCCAACTTCTTTCTTTCAAGTGACTGAAGACCATGATTTCGAGCATTCACTGCCTTTAAAATACTATTTTTTAAATAGACCTCTGCGTCTTCTTGGTTTGTCCATGTCTTTGAACAGGAGTTTTGTTCTTTCACACGATTTGTATCCACCGTTAGTTAACTTCAGCCTGATAAGACCTTGGCTTCTTGGCTTGACTTCATGACTCCTCCAACGTCGCCTTTCCGAGATTCACTTCTGTAATTAATTTGCTTTCTTACTACAACACACTAGAAATGAGGACTTCTTTCTAACGACCAGCACTGCTATAGTACGTAGAGGAAACATCCATCCTTTACTCTTTATGCATATAGCTATATACGTTTGGCGCATGCCGCAATCTTTTCACTATGAAGCTAGCCTCAGGTATACTTCGTCTGCTTGCATTTCTGTTGCATCTGTACACATGTAAACTGACTTGAAATCTTCATTGTTTCTGTGGCATAAGGTTCTACACCTTGATTCCAAGATGTCACTTATCCTTGATACTTTCTTGATGCTTTATAGACTATCTGCATTCTCTAGTCTCTGCATCTCTTCAGTGCAAGTCAGCTCAGCTCTGTGTGACGTCACCATTCGCCTTGGCCATTCATTCGCTCCATTTCTTCCGGAATTTAATTCAAACGACCATCATATTTCCTTGTATGCAGGTATGGTTTTCTCAATGGGAACCTTGCCTCGAGGATTCTCCTAGTTATCGGTATTACCACTGGAACTGCATGGTTTTCGCATCCTGGCTCCCAGCATATAGGCAGTATAGATGAGGTGGTTTAGGTAGGGGGTACTGGCTCCTCCTCTACACCCTCTTAAATCCTCTCACTATTCAACTTTTGTGGACCAATCGGTTTCTTCTCTCCTCTCACTTGAAACTCCCTGTACCCCTGCCAAAGCCCTCCCTGGCACGGCCACCTTTCTTTGCAGTCATTCAACCTATGAAGCGAGTGTCAGTGGCCGCTTTGCCTCCACTTTCTCTCCCCCTCCTATCCCTGCGGCTGGTTCACGCTCTGACTCAGCCCTTTCCAACCTCCATATTTTTATCTCCAACACTCTGGATATCCCTGCCCATGTTATGAGTATCCATCTGAATCCTGCCTCCAAGTTCAACTCTTGGTATGACTCTGACCTGGCCGCTCTGACACGCAAGTGCAGAGCAACTGAGCAGAGGTGTAGGGCTTCAGCAAATCCTCTGACAAACTGGCCTGCCACCTGCTCCAAAGGCAATACAGACTCTCCATATTCTCTAAGAAGAGGGTCCATATTCAATCCTGCGTCTCTGGGGCTCTAGCAACATGGCTGAACTCTTCCAATCTGCAATGAGCTGACCAATCCTACACCTGCCCAGGTCCTCTGCTCAGCTCTTGCTTCACACTTCAACACTAAAGCCCAGGACATCCTGTCCTCACTCTCCTGCTCTGCTCCTCTCCTCATCTCTCTCCCTCTACCTCTGTCAGGGCCCCTTTGGCCTCCCCCTCTGCTCCTTCTCTGCTCCCTTTCTCGAATAATGCCTGATGATGTTTCTAGACAAGTCCGATCTATTAGAGTTTCATCCAAACAGGGTCTCCGCTGCTCTTCCAGAAGCATTAAGGACAACATTGTCTCCCTCACTCCAGCCTTGGTAAATTTCTGCAATCACTTCTTTGCCACTGGATCTTTCCCCTCTCTTCTCAAGCACTCCCTTGGGCACGCTCTCCTAAAAAAGCCATCTGCAGACCAGACCTTCCCGGCTAACTATCGCCCAATTTCTAACATTCCTTTTCTGGGCAAACTCCTTGAAAAGATGGCCATCTCCCAGCTAACCCACCACACTGAATCTGTTGGTTGTCTCCATGACCATCCATCTGGCTTCAGAGCTGCCAGGGGCACAGATGCTCTCCTGAACACCCGTGAAGATCTGCTCGCTAACCTCGACTCCAGCTCTCCTTCTGTCCTCATCCTTCTGGAACTTTCCTCTGCCTTCGACATGGTCAACCACGCCGCCCCTAATCATCTTCGAGAGATCTTGGCGTCACAGATCAGGCGTTGGTATGGCTGACCTCTTTCCTCCTGAACCGACTCTCCCAGGAGCAGCAAGGCTCTTTTCTCTCCACCACCTCTCTCTCCACTTGTAGAGTCCCTCACGGCTCTATACTCTCGCCCTGGCTCTTCAACATCTATCTGGCCCTTTTGCCATATCTGTTCTCCACTTTCTCCTCTAACTTTCACTGTTATGTGGATGACACCCAGCTCTCTTTCAGACTACCCTCAGCCTCCTCCCCTTCCTCGCTCATTCCTAACTGTCTATCCGCTATTCAAGGTTGGTGCGCCTCCAACGGTCTCTGCCTTAATGCCATTGAGACAGAAATCCTTCTCATTGGGACCCTTGCTCCCACTTTCCTGCTCTCGCTCAAGCCGCCCTCCTTGTACCTCCTCCCCTTACCCTCTCATGAGGCAAAACACCTTAGTGGCATCTTCGGCTCTACTTGCTCCTTACATCACAGACCTTGTCAAGAAGGCCCACTTCCAGCTGCACCTCCTCACCTCAGAGGTATTCTCCCTTTCCTCACCTTCCCCCAGAAGCTGTGTCCAGAGCTCTGGTTCTCTCCAGGCTGAACTACTGCAAAAGCCTCTTCCTTAATCTTCCTAAATATGCGCTACAGCTAATCCAGAACAGGGCTGCGAGACTTATCCTTGACCTCAAGTCAGAGATTGCATCTCTCCAGCCATGAAATCTCTCCACTAGCTCCCAGGATCAAGTTGAAGACCCTCTGCATCATCCAGAAGGCTTTCTGGGTCCGTGGGCCTTACTACATCCAACTCTCTCTGCCTAAACACCTTCCTTCTAGAGCCATGCACTCCTCTACCTCTAATTCTCTGTGGGTCAGTCACTTTTCCGAAGAAAAGTGTGGGGGTGGAGCTCTCTCCTCTGCAGGTGCCTCCTTCTGGAATGGCCTGCCTGCCTCTCTCTTGAGCCAGTCCTCATCAAATTCCAGAAGCTTCTCACGACCTGCATTTTCTCCTCCTCTTTCTCGCTCCGTCTCCCCTCCTGCTCTGATGAACTGGCAGCTTGGTGCCTGAAGAGTTATACAGGTTACCAGTGACCCTCCTTGTGCAGTCCTGCACTGCGTCCCGGCCTGCCTCGCACAGCTGGGACCGCACCTGTTTTGTCCTCACCTTCCTAACACTTAACTCAGAGCCCCGCTGCCCTGATTGCACTTCCCCCGCAACCTCCCACTTGCACTTCTCGTTAACGCCCTTGCACAATCTGAATGTCACAAGCCCTAGTAGGATTGTAGTATTTGGCTGTCCTCCGTTCCTGTCCTTGTCTTGTTGCGCCGTGAAACACTTGTGTATAGGCACATTATAAATACCAAATCAATCCATCGCCTCCCTGCACATTTAACAACTGATTTCAGCCTCATGATAGCAAAATATATATTCAGCTGTAAATAAAAGCAACCCAAACATCAAATGTAGATCCGACATCTCCCCTTGAGCTCCTTACCAAGGATTTCCCCCAAAGTAGAAGCTCACCGATGGAGTCTGTATGCAGTGTAATATCAAGTGGATTTGTACAGCGGTGCGCCTGCCATTTTGCCAGCTTCTTGGCACATTCTCTATGCATATGTTTTGAAATGTAATGCTATTTCATGTTAGCATATGCTTTATACAGAGCCAATCACCACCGTGGTGGTCTTATGGCACTGAGTTGTGTCTGGATAGTTGAGTTATATGCCTAAGACACGTGATTAAAAAAGAAAAGTCTGTGGTGTGTGAGAGGAAGAAGAAAAGCTGAGAAAAAGCTGAGAGACTGGGAGAAGCAGGTGTGACAAATCAACTTCCGGGGCACCAGTCGTCCAGAGATGAATATCGGTTTCTGAACCATCAATCAGCCCCACACCTCTAGTACACCAGAAAGGATCCGAACAGATTGAAAACACAAGTAAATTATAAACCTCCTTGTCCAATTTTGATAATGTGGGAAAAAAGGCTGGCTTATCTCTGCAAGGTCATGGATAGTTGGTTAGTTGCGACACAGCGAAAATACTATTATTAACCAATGATAAAAGGGACTGTCGAGTCAAGGTTGTATATAAATATCTCCTTTATTATTATGATCGCAACAGACAGTTCTCTCACACTACACAATACAACCCACCCTGTAAAGGGATGCAGAGGGCAGGCAGTTTCAAGAAGGAAAGGGATGCACTCTGGATACTGACAGGAGGGTAGTTAGTAAAATAATTAATCGCATTAGTTCAAGGATACTTGGTTTCAACACAAAGGGAGTAATAGGTTGTAAAATGTCACTTGGGACCTTCATACAAGGACCAGGTGGATAAAACCACACTGTACCTTGTGCTTGAAGACGTTCTTGGTGCTCAACAGGGTCGAGTCAGTTTCAAGGCGCGTTGTAGCTTCTGCAACAGAGTTTAAGACGGGAGACAGCTGCAGGTATCTGGCAGCAGGCAGACCGGCGAGCAAGGCTAGATGGACCGCTGCAGGCTGACCTACATGGCGGTTCAGGGTCAGGAATCATCTCGGTGCTGGTTGGCGGGTCTGAAGCACTGGTCGAGGTGTCTCGGATGGTGTGAACAACTGCAGCGTAACAACAGTCAGTGATGCAGTCGGATGCAGCTCGAGGGGCTCAAATGGCTCAAAAATGTACTTTAAGGTGGACGCTGGTTGATGCTTGTCAATGCACTCCTCCTAGCTTCTTCACTGGGCTCATGTTGTCCTTTAAGGTGGACGTCCCAAAGCTGAAGAGAGAGTTGCTGGCACGGATGTTGTCCTGGGTTTGGTTCAGAGACTCTCTGGCACTTCCCACCTAGTAAGCTTGCTTGCAGAGTCTAGCAGGGCACACTGTGTGCTGGCTGGGTACCGCTTCTGTAGCTGATGGAGGGTCCTCGGGATTCAGTATCTCCCTCTGTTCCCTGGGAGAGGTTTAGGGGGAGGGATATTTCTTCCCTCTTTGGAGAGTCTGGCCTTCCTTCGTCCAACTGAGTTCATTTTGTTACTCCTTGCAACATCTTCAGATAATCTGCTCAAAAGTGGGATTCAGTCCTCCTTTAAAGCCAAATGGGTCACTGTGATTTGTGTAGGATAAGCCAACCTTAATGAAACAATCCTGGGTCCCCACCAACAATCTCTTGTATGCCCGAGGTAATAACTAGAATGCTTTGCAGCAGAAAAGGTAAAAGGCTGAAAACATGTAATATACTAAGTCCCAAGCACCTTCAAGTCTGATGCTGATCAAAGAGTCCCTTTGGTCAATTGAGCTGTCTGTGGTTCCTAATGAAAGCAGCAGGTCTCCCATGAAGCTGCGGCAGGAATAGACTTTCTGTCACCATCAATCCATCTATTCGTACCTTCTGAATTGTGTCCTCCTGTTGGGTTTGCCTACTCTAAACACATAGTGCCACACATGACAGGTCACTGCCCTTGATACTGAGAGGCAGGAGGCTAGTGCATTTCAACAGTTGGAGTTTTCCTGTCTCTTTTGTTTAGCCTCTGTAGCCAGGCCCCATGTGGGCCTGTATGAAGTGTACTCTATTATTGTGTTAATAATGTTAATTGCTGCCACCATCTGCAGTGCTTACACACAAGGACAGGGCATATCCATGAAGCCTGTGATAGTTAATTAGGCTGGCCATGCCAGGAGGAAGGTTGTGCCCTTCCCCTTCTGATATGCCTTGATGTACTCTTGGCTGTCCTATCCCAGCTAAACATGACAGGGGGGTGGGGTACCTGTAAGCTGTGTCCACCCAGAGTATATGGGTCTATGTGGATGTCGTGCAGTGAGAATAGGAAACTGTGAGTGGATTAGCCGCACACATTTTCCAGAGGTTGATTTACCATAATTCAATTTTATTTCAAATTTTAAAAAAAGCCCAGGCGAGCGCACACCCACCGGTCAGATGGTTGAATTCCTCACAGCGGGGGAGGGGAGAAGCAATTAGGCAAAACACTGAAAGGTACAAGGGGGATGAAGGGGAAGGAATATGATTACAATAGTAGAGGTGAGTGCGTAATCATTGGTAGTGGATCAGACATGTATTGATCTGGAAAAGAAGGAATAAAACGTGCCCCAACTTTGGTTATCTAGCGCTTTCGCCAAAGAGCTTTACATACAATGATCACCCAACCAAAGTTGGTACTCAGTAATCAACCTCGGAAGGACGAAGGGATGAGCTAGCTGGCCTTGCACCTGCAGATTTCACACACATCGCAGCAGCAAGCACTCAAGCCACTGAGCTATCTAGTGATAGTCTATGGTGACAGAGAATTCTCTGTGAAGGCCGTTACCACTCCATGATCTGTGTCACACTAGAGCTAGCCTGCGCATGGGTGTGGGGTGGGCCCAAGATGTCTCTGGGGTTCCCTTAAAGTATGCAGGCAAATGTGTTCTAAACCATGCCTCCTGGAAAGATAGCCTGGCAGTGCCAACCCAACTGCCAGAAGAGCCAGAAATTCGAGTTGGGCTTCTTCCCTTGGGGACGCCCACTTCTTACCTTCAAGGATTCCAAGGAAAACGCACAGAGTGAAGTGTGACTGCAAATGCGGTAGCACTTTACACGCGACTCTCACACATGATCAGCAATCACAGACGCGAGTACGCCTAGAGGCGCGTGCGGCGGTCAGAGGCGCGCACTGCCGTAGGCTGAACCCTCCGTTGGCATCCCGCCAAGGAAGGCCGGGCAGGAGCCTGCAGCAGGCCCTCATTACGCCGCTGCCGTGGCTATTTTTAGTCCCCCAATTGCGGCTGTCACCTGCTGGCAGATATGCGCGCGCCGCGCGCGGGGCACGCACAGGATCGCGGCGGGAAGCGCTGTACCTCGCTGTCAGCTGCCGCCCTGGCACGGTAACTAGGCCCGCAGCCAGGGCTCCCACTTGAGGGCTCTGTGGTGAGGCCTCCACTGGAGTGCACATTTCCTAATTAAAAACTGAGCACACTCAGTTTTTAGGCCCCTCTCTGGCCTGTCTCTGCGAAGAGACCCCTGGAGTATCAGCGAGCCTCGAGCCTGCCCAGTGGCCGACGTCCAGCTTGGGCACTCGGGTCTGGGAGGCAGGTCTTTCACGCAACACTGGCTCCCAGCGCTAATGAGACAGGACTCGCGTTCATGTCTGGATGGGAGCCTGGTTGCCACCTCTCCGGCGGACTAAATGCAAGCCAAGTGGCATTCTGGCATCACCCCACTTGCCAAGGTGTCATAATCGCGGCTTGGGCGTGCACCAGGGGGCCCTTTTACCGCTGTTGTTAAACCAGCCGTGCCACCCCTGCCCATTCACACCAGTCTATAATAATAATCCGTGTGTGCTAATGTAAGGCTCCCTGATGCATTCTTCCAGTTTCGAGGCACTTAATCAGTGTCACTATTATTTCGCCACTCCTGGCTGGCACTCACTTTATCGACCTCGGGAGGATGAGGGGCAAAGTTGGTTCAGACCGGGGGAACCCATCCCGTATCACATGGCATCGTCCTGTTGCCATGATCAGCACGGGCCGGCGCACTGAACGGTAGAAGAGCCAGCGAATTAATGGGTACAGTCGAGCCCGGGGGGGGGGGGGCAGGGGGTGGGGTGGGCTGCGGCGTCTGGCATGGCTCTTGGGGCCAAACACAGCCATGGTCTCTTACTTCTCACCTCCCAAAACAAAGGGTCATATCGGGTTTACCAATTTTGCCAAATACAGCCCGGTGTGAAATAACATCATTTGGCCAGGATCACACACCTTAGTCAATGGGTGAATCAGGATTTGATCCCCGTCTCCACTTTAGATGCTTGACCACATGTCTTTTCAGCCCTAGTTGGGTTCTATGTGTTGATACAGGTGAAATAAATACTTTAAAAAAATGTATATGTATTTACTGTTGACAAAAAACACTTCCCTCGTATACAGAGACTGAGTACATTTTTTAACTCTTACTCAAGTTCTGGTTCACTTGGAGAAATGTCTGGATGGTAGTCATGAAAAAAACAAGGACATATATTTTCAAAAAACAGTATTTATTCCACCGAAATCAGCACTTGCAGCAAGTTAAACTTAATGTTTGGCCTTAAATTGCTAAACATACTCTTTCATACAGATGGCTTTTAAATAACACACATTACACTATAAAACAACCTGACAAATATAGAAATCTTTTAGAATCGTGGTAGGCAAAAAGTGTAGCTTAGTTTTCCCCTCGCCTGAATGGAGAACGTGTTGTTGCTGCTGGTCTGGACGCTAGGTAGGGACGGGGTGTTGATATGTAGCGCCAATTACCAGCGCCAGACTTTTCCAGGCACGTGGGGGCGCTGTGAAGAACATTCCACCATAACTTTTTTATTGTTTTTTATTGCAATTTTTAGTTTATACAAACTTTTATCACAATGTTACTTCCATTATATCTCCTAATAAAAAAGAGACAAATAAAAAAGGAGTGTCATTTGCTTTGTAAAACATTATGGTTCCTTAGGTACCACACTTTCTAAGTTTCTTTCAAAATTTCATCCATAAAGTCAACAATTGCACAGGTTATCTTCGTGTTGTTACCTGATATCACACAAGTCCACCATTCGTCAAAGTTTCCATTTAATGGAAATGAAAATCCCAAATGACATGTCCTGGGCCGTTAATGCGCTACATGTTACGGTCAAATGGTACAGCGATTCTATTTCCTTTTTACAATATCTGCAGAGATTGTCTTTGAGGTCGGCTTCTTTTCTTAGCCAGCGCATCTCTTTGGTCTTTAATGCATTTAGCCGTAAATGCAAAAACTGATATCGATGATGGCGAGATGGGCATTTTAGTAGGTATTTTGGTTGTACATCTAGTTTATTTGTTATGCTCCCAAGTGGGAGAGGAGTACGCAGAGTCGCTCTTTTTTCTAAGTTTGAAATCCAACTCCACGATTGGAGGCGTTTCTTTGCCAGTTGTGGATGTTTTTGAAGTGACTCTTTGTCAATGTCAGCAGCCGCAAGAATTTGGTCTATTTAATTGGCCCAAACTTTTAGCATGTTTGAAGTGCTCCCGGATTGGGATGGCTTAGACATTTTATATGCAGGTTCTCCAGGATATTCTCTCATTTTACGTAGGGTTGCACAAGTTTTCCAGACTGTTGCACTATATAGAGAGTTAATTGGCAGTTCATGTCGCAGTGTCGTCATTGATACGTGATGTGGAAGTCTCAGCACTTTGCGCCAAAACATGCCTTCGAGAAGTTCCCAAAATTTGAAGCTAAGGTTCCATGCTGCTTCAGCCCCGAATGTTATTGCTGGCAATACTTTGTTCTGATAGAACACTCGTATCGGCTGTAGTGAAAATGTGCCATATTCATTATGCAATTTCAGGCCTTGTAATGCATATGTGGTCATTCGACTTCTCAGATCTTGATACCATGGCCATTCTCGAATTGATGTACTGAAGATGATTCCGAGATAACGTATCAACGAGGTTATCTCGATTTGGTCTTCTGCAACATGCCATCTGAAATTTTTGTTTTTTGATCCTTTTAGAAGTCCCATCTGTATTATTTTGGTGTTGGAAGTGTTTATTTCGAGGTTGTTCTTTGTCAAATAGATATTTAGTTTAGCCAACAATCTCTGTAGTCCTATTTGGGTTCGATCTGCTAACACCAAATCGTCTTCATATATGATGCTATTAATTGGTTGATCGTTTAATTTCGGTGGAAAGCACTTGACATCTTTCAAGTCGGCTGGCAGGTCAGAAATGGCGGAAATGAACAGTTTAAATAGCAGGGCAGCCAACGGGCAACCCTGTTTTACTCCCTTTGAGGTCAGTATTGGATTTGTCAAATCACCCTCGTGGTTGAACCGAATTCGAAAGGTTGTTCTTTTGTGCAATGATCTTATAGGGTTCAGGATGTTTGCAGGACATTTCCAGGATAATAGTTTCTGCCATAACAAGGGCCGATTTATTTTGTCGAACGCTTGCCGCATGTCAACAAACGTAAGGAAAAGATTTTTGCTTCCTCTTAGGTGTCCAATTTTAGAAGGTTTAGTAGCAACAAGTTGACTTCTGTCCCTACACCTTTTGTGAACCCCGTTTGTCGACAGTCGCCTATCCCAGCTTGTGTGGCCCATAAGGCTAATTTTTTTTGTAGGAATGAGGCGAACATTTTGCCAATCGTATCTAGCAAAGCGATTGGGCGGTAGTTTGCTGGATCATCCCGTGGTCCTTTTTTGTGGATTGGGACGACTACCGCAGTTAGCCAAGATGGAGGGACCACTTGCCTAATTGATATTTTTCTGAATAGAATTTCGATAAACCGCGCCCACCTTTCAGGCTCTTGTTTTAGCATCATGTTACTGATGTTGTCTGGGCCGGCTGCTCTCGAGTTTTTTAACAGCTTAATTGCTTGTTCAATGTCAGAGCAAGATTCAGCAATATTCCATTGGTTGCTGTTATACTCCTGAGTTTCCATTTGCTCATCGTGAGGGTCATTGAATAATTTGAAAAAGTGGCTTTCCCAAGTGTTGGGAGCTACTTGGTTATTTAGTGTTGGGTTACTTTTTGTATTACCAGAATTTAGAGTAGCCCATATTTCACGTGTGTTATCTTTTTGGAACAGTTCTAATATTACCTTTGCACGTTCTTGATCTCTTAGAGTAGCAAATGATTTGACCCAGTTTCTGTAATGTTGGCGTTGGTGACGAATTTGTTCATTGAGCGTGTGGTTCTTCGCTTTACGGAGCCTTCTTATGTCTTGCAGTAGAGATGTTTTCTTTAAGGTTAGCAGTCTACTGAATTTGTGTTGGTGTTGGTGGCCAGCAATTCCTTTTGCATTGGTTTTCACTATAAATTTCTTTAACAAGGGGACATAGTTGATGTCATGTTGAGCCATGTGTGTTGCAAATATATCAGTCAGATTTCCAATCTGGGTCCCATTTATCCGGAGTCGATTTCCACTTGCATTTGTAGTTGTAACATTAGTATATTTTAACGGCATCTGCGGACTCACCTCACTCTATGTCAATTTTAGCGGATTATGATCACTGCTGCTTACTGTTGTGATGTTTAGATTTGTCACTTTTTCAATTAGGTTTTGTGACGCCCAAATGTAATCAAGCGTTTTGTGGTACTGCTTTTGGTGCCATGTTGGATTAGTGGCAGTGCCACCCTGCATTCAGCACGTCACAGTTTTGGCTCTGCATTGCAGAGTGCCACAATTTGGCTTCAAGCGACAGGCCTTCAAACGGTATTAGCTTTTGGTTTTGACAAGACTTGTTCGGCGCAAACTATGTGTTATTTAGGTCGCCACAGATTATAATTTCCAGGTTTTCGTCAGAAGTCAAATGTGGGTCGATCAAAGAAGTCACTGAATCGACATATTTCGAAGCGCTGATCATGGCAGAGTTCCAATAGGTGTTTACCAGTAATAGCTTGGGGTTTGCCGTATTCTCTTTGCTTGAGTGGTCGATTAAGGCTCCTTGAACAAATAGATTTGGATTAGGTAATTCTTTTATATTCCGATCTAGTGAGTTTTTTTTATCATCATGAGAAGGCCAGAGAAAGGGCACCCTTTATGATTGTATCCGGCAGAATTTAGCAGGATCGCATAGCCATCTCTTGTGGGTGAGTCTCGAAGCCATGTTTCTTGTAAACATAGCACAAAGTTATCCTTTAAATTCACTGGGAAATTATTCAACAAATGTATGAAGCCCCTTGTATTCCATGAGATCAAGTTCTGCGGCTTGACTCGTGGTTCCTTGCATATCTATTTATGCTGGCTCTTACAAGGAACTCTCTGCTTTACATTTAGTTCTTCTGGTCTTTTCACAGCAAATTGTTTCCTCTACGTCTCTCTTCTTTGTTCATTGCGTGTCAGTGATGTACAAGTATCTTTAGGGGTGCTGTCTGCTTCCATCTCGCCATATGGTTCCAAGGAGAGCTCGAATCCATAAAATAGCAAATCATCCTTTGCATCCAGGAGTGTTCTCCTAACCGCTTGAGAATTTATGTGCAGCAACACTTGATCAGACGTTCTTTCAGTCGCATATTCCACAATTTATATGTCATCCGAAATTACTATACGTAGTGCTGGTATGCATTTAAACAGCTTCATTGTTAACCTCAAGATCATCTGAGTGAATATTTTGTAATCGCAGTTTAACTTTTATACCTTCATTGCCATGTTGCCGTCTTGATGGCAACTTTGTGCTTCTGCAGCAGCAATTTGGGATTTAGCTTGCAATGTTCTATGGGTTTTGTGTCTTTAATTTGCGATGAGTTCTGTGTCATATTTTTGTGACGCGGAGAAGTTCATTTTGAGCGTTTGTCTTTTGAGTTATGTTTTCCTTCTGAGTTGTCGAGCTTCGTTAGTTCCTTTTGCAGTGTTGAGGCACTTAAATCGTTTGTCTGATCGTCTTGGTATGTTGATAAATCACATAGATCTGATAGCGTGGCAGATCGTGCAGACTCTTCGACGTTTGGTTGGGTTTGTTTCCTGTTTTATAAATAGGCCAGACGGTAATTTATCAGGGTTGGTTTTATCTTCTTGTTTTCCAGCAACTCTTTTATGCGTCTTTGCGCATTCGAACACTGGAGTCTTAGTAGGCGTTGTCAAGTTTCTTATGAACATCTTTGCATTCTGGCGAGTCGACTTCTTTGTTTGTTTGTTTAGGCTGGCAAGTTCATCGCTCTTTTTGACTTTGCAGTGGTTACTATTTTTTCGTTGGCGTTCAAGTTGCCAATTTTTGCTGGGCCTGTAAAGATTCCAAAGGAGGAGAAAGGGTTAATTATCACTCCTTTGCTTGTCCCAGGGAATTCTTCAGTTTTATTTGCAGAGGGGAGCAATAATCCGTCATCCGTAGCACCTTTATTTTTCTCATGAGGCGTATTCGTTTTTATTTCTTTATTGTTGGTACACCTTACTTTTTGTATCCTTTCTTTGTGAAATTTTTCGGTATTTCCAGTTTTGTTGGTAGGTTTATTTATCGAGCTCTCTTTGAGCTCATATTGATTAACATTGTTTGTGGTTGCCATTGCAATTGTAACCGCTGGATATAGTCTGGCGGGCGATATGGTTTGTGTATGCCCGGTTTCTGCTAAACGTGCCTCGTTATTTGAAGGATTCAACGAGAACTTAGCGCCTGCGATCATGCCTGGACATTGATGTTGTATTGTTTTATTAATCTCATTTTGTTGCATCCATTTTACGGATTCAAATAGTGCAGCCATCAGATCGTCTTTGGTTGATTGGTCTTTTCCATTTGCTCCGTGTGAAGCGACTGCCAGCGCGCGGATTGCTCTGCTTCCTTCTCAATCCTTAATCGAAGCGACCCAATAAACTCTTCGATGGTTGCTAATTTTGAAAAGGCATTTGTCATCAAAGTTGCTTGGTTAGCTAAGGTATCTTGTAGAGATTAATACAATTTGACGACCGGGGTTAAAGCCGTGGATGAAGCTGACAAGACATTATTGTAGATTTGAATTGCTGCTGCAGTTGATAGATTAGATTTAACTCTGCTTTCTCTTTGAGGTCACCATCCGATTCAGGCGCCAAACGGCTATCTTCCTGCTCACTTTGCGCCTCTTTGTTTTTTTGCTGTTGCCAGGATTGTGCTATTTTGGGCAGGTTTCGCGCAGACTCTGAGTGGTCGACATGTTTTGTTTCCAGTTTTTTCCTCTCCATTAATTTTGTTATTGGGGTGCTAGTGATTGCTTGTCGTCCAACATCAGGGCTGCACTTTTTGCCTACAATTTGCATCAGCTTTTTTACCTCTTGTCTTATTTTCTGCTCAAGTTGAAACCTTGCACTTAGTTTTGCTTCAACGTCGAGATAGTCGGCTTTTAATCTTTCTGTCAGGCGGGAATTGCGAGCCGCCTGTTCTATTTGCGACTTTCCCCTTTGGCTTAGTGCTAAGATTGAATTGACCTTTGTAGGGTTTTCTGTCGGGATCCATTGTGGGTCGCTGCTTTGAGCCAAAACTTTGAGGCTTGGCACCAAGTTATTTGTGATATTGGTTGGGCTAGCCATTTTTGGTTCTTTGTTTTTTTTGTCCCTACTGTGATTCAGATATTCATCTGCCTAAAACTCTGCATTTTTGGAGTTTTTGCTAGAAACGTTGTCAGATTTGGTGCAGTCTGCTGCTTATGTATTTTTTTCAACCAAGTTTGCTTTATTGGGTTCCGCTTCGATACGGGAAACGTTGGGCACACGGGATACGTGCTTTCGTTATTTGTTTTATTATCCTTTGTGTCATTTGAGTGATTTGTGGCATTCAAGAGTTCTAGATCTGTCACCTCAAAAGGTGATATGAATAGTGCTGGATTTATTTCCACTGCGTTGACATTCAGCGGAGAATATACAGTCTGGCTTAGATCTAAAAGCGGTTGGATTTCAGCGTGCTTTGGTAAAGTTAATAGTTTACATATTGGTTTTTTCTCATTTGTACCAGAGGGTTGCAATCATTTTTCCAAGAGCCCTGCTGCCTTGGCTGCTAAAGTGTATAAAGCTGGAATTTGTGCCTGGACTTTTGGAAGAATGAAGTTGACATTAGGGATCTCGTCTACGGACTGAGGTTGAGCTGAAACGTTAAGCGGCTTCATCCTGTTGTCACAGTCATTCAGGTGGCGTACCTTGATTTTCGGACCTAATGGTAATGCTCTGGTCCACGGGTTTAGTTGCCGGCGTTGCTGCAGGGTTTTCCCCCTTGTTTGTGACCCAACGTCTGGCATCATGCTCTGACCGCAGTTTGTGATCGTCTGAATGGGTCTGTAAAATGATCCTCGGCCAGGAGGTGAAGGGGAAGCCATCCGCGTACAGCGCACAGCAAACAGCCAACAGTCCAGGTAGCGCGCCCTTTACTGACGCGGGCTTCATGCCACAAGGGCGGCTGGGTGGCCGTTAAATAGCCCTTCCTTCCAGGGTGAGCTTGGCCACACGGTCTTATGGCAACACTGCCTGTAGTGTTGCAACTAGCTTGAGACACGTTGATTTGCGCACTTCAGCACAAGCGTGAGTCTGTCACCAGGAGATGCTGACTGGAAACCGAAAAAAAACTGCAGTCTAAACCCACCTGCACAAACGTACCTACTTACTTTAATGAGTGCATTCGAATAACTCCATTAAAACAAACATAATACACGCCCTCCAATTATAGCTCATTTCATTTCCAGCAGCAACATTAATTAGTACAAACACATTTACGATCAAAAAATGAAAACAGAGATAAGGGCTGTCATGCACAGTGGACCACTAATCCTGCCTGTATCTAGCCCTCACCCATAGAGACCTCCATCTATAGAAACGGTTTGCATTGTAGGCGTTCCTTTGTTGAAAGCCTTAACTATGAACCTAATCAAATCGTACAGAAACTGAGGATCGGTACAATCTAACACTAAGGCCACAGCTTCCTACTCAGTAGTGGAGCCAGGGTGACGGGGGCGCCCCTCCTCCCCCTCCCCCGGTGCTCAGTACACCCTTCCAGACTCCCGCTGGCACCCTATTATCCACCTCTCCCCACCCCCTGACTCCTGGCACCAAAAGCTGCCCCCGCTACTGGCTTCCTTACAAGATCTGGTTTCTATTCCCAGAAGTCTGGTTTTAAGCACACACTCCGAGCTCCAAAGGAAGTTGCCACATCCTGGAGCCCCAGATCACACAGGCACTTCGGTGATACCTTAAACTAACCTGCTCTTTTGAAAAGCTGGAGCAGATTTAGGCGAGCCCCGATTAGTAGCCTCCTCCCAATGGGCGAAATGATACCACTAATAGGTACCACTAATAGGATGGGGAGATACGAGATTCCCGTTTGCCTCAATACACATCACAAGTGAAGGCAAAGATTTGGCTCTATCAACGTCCACAATCAACGCCCTCTCTCTAGACCAAGCTCCAAAGTATTCTAAAGTCTGCCCTGTCCACACCTCAGGTTAGACAATGGTGTGGATCTCTCCCTCTGGCACACTTACACTACACACACACACACATCCACACATCCACACACACAACACACACACTCTCTCTCGCTCTCTCTCTCTCTATCATGACAATCATTTCTAAGCAGGCTACATGCTGAAAAAAATAAACGCGGTGACTGTGGCTTAGTATGAACCTAGTGCATTGATTTCCATTTGTGCAAACATAAGTATTGCTGTTTGGTAATGAAAATAACATTACACACGTGTTCTGCTTATTGGATCATCCTCTATATCCTCTATTTAGCTAAAAATAAAATCAGGACTTGCATTAGAAGTCCCACGGATAACTCCCAGGGAGCTAAAATGATCTGCCCAGGATCACACCACTTCAGTCAAATCATGAGGCTGGGATTTGAGACCAATCAGCAACTTAGAGACTGGCCACATATCTTCACAGGTGTACTTGGTATGATATGATTATTTATAACGTGCTTAATAACCAGAGGTTTCTAAGCGCGGACCCGGGGATCGAACCTCTGGTGCTCTGTGTCAAAGGCGAGCACAACATGTTGCCCCTGAAGTACCCTACCGATCCCAGTAGACACGTATTATTGTTTGGCTTTCCGTTATGATGGCTTTGACTACAAAATCATAGCAAACTTAACTTTACATGAACCCTTATAGAAATCTGTCAGTAAAAAAGAATGAGTGAAGATTTGGGTTCCCCATCTTGACTGGAAGACTACAAACACCAGCAAGCAAAGTAATGCAACATGTTCTGAGGGTGTTGGTGTTCATCAATATTTAGTTTTTTGAGGCATGGGAGGGTAGGCTGAGCCCCTGTGTAAGGCAATGCCACCAGCATTGCTCTCCTTCGCAAGCTGGCAGGCAGGAGGAGGGCGTCCTCGCTCAACCGGCTGGGCTATCTTATTCTTTGTCCCTCCTGTCTTATGGAGCGTTTGTTCTCTGCCTTGGAGCACCTGGGTTTAGAAACAACAGATTCAAGGCATGCTGTTGTAGAGGAAGAGCCAAATACCCCCGCTCAAACTGCCCCGCCTACATTACCTGAGAAGTATGAACCAAAGCATGTGATGTATACTACACCAATCAGGAAGCAGGAAGAAGAGCAACGACTCTGTGCAGTACCCATAAGAATACCTATTCCTTAGAGAATATTGAGGTGAATTACCCATTGAGGAACCCATACCTGCATACGAGACAATATGATGGCCATTTGAACGAGATTCCAGAAGAAGTAAAGAAACTAAACGACAAGGATGATTGGCGACGTCATACAAAGTTGAATCGACACCCATAGAGAAAGATAACCAGACCAGAGTGGCAGATGATTTATAAACCATCAAGAAGTACCAAGGATTAGTGACATCTTGGGATCAAGGTGAAGCGACTTATGCCACAGACCTGATGAAGATACTTAGTTTAAACATGTACAGATGCAATGAAACACAAGCAGCAAAGTAAACACATGAAGCTAGCCACATGCTTTTAAATAGATTAGACTGCGGCAAGCACCAAATATATATACATATATACCTCTATAGAAACATATGGACAAGTAAAGAATGGATGTTTCCACTACGTATATATGCAGTACTGAACAAAGCAAGAAGGCCTTATTTCAGTGTCGCAGTTCAGAAAAGCAATTGAATTAAACAGAATAAAAGTGCAGCTAAGGAGTTCACTGAGCCAAGAGAGCCAAGGTCTTGTTAAATGGGATATCATATTGTGCCTCCTTTATTGTATATATTGGCCTAAGCCCAGTCGCTCTGGGAAGAAATCCGCATTGCAAAGTTCCGATCTTAGATCGACTTAGCCGCCATTTTAGGTCCATCTGCCATTTTGATTTCCATTCCAAAATAACTCTGTGTTCTAAAATGGTGGACAGTGTTTCCTGCTTGTAACTTAGCCGTCCTGACCTCTGCATGCAAGTTAATGTCTCAACTGTCTGTTGGCTGAATGTTTGGGTTGAGTAAAGAGACCTTGTCCTACGCCTGACTTATAGACAGAGGATTACCTGCGCCAACAAGTCCGATCCATGGACATATATCAAATACAATGCTGTCTAAATACTGAACGTGGACACTTGTTGAACTACATTGTATAGGACATGTACTAAGGCTTAATGTTAAATCCGAAGACACACTGTTGCTATTGTGACTTGTTGATGTACAAACTGAAAATAATCCACATGCATATAGTTGGACAAACAAGAAGTGAGCTCGGCACGAACCCTAGACCGAGAATTATTAACCTGTAGAGGGACTGGACATTACGATTGGAAAATGTATAAAAAGTGTAAATGTTTGGACGTCCAGTACCTCTCACTTCTCACACCGAAAGGGCTGGTATTCACTGTGATTTACTGAGGGCCAGATAGCTATCTGATACTTTGTTCCTTTGTAAAACTGTACAGTTATAGAATAAAGATCTGTTAATCTTTATAAGCTATAAGCCCGTGTTTGGTGTATTTCCTTTTGGGGGTACTCAGCCTCGATATTTCCTTTTGCTTTTACAGATGGCGCCCGAATAAGGACCCTCAAGATTGATGCCAGCTCGTTAAAGGTTGACGCGGCTATCGGACCAGGATCGGACAGTGTAAAAAGGGGCCCTTTTCTTGGATGAGACACAACACCTCAGCAGCGCTGCACGACCCGATCCCTGGACGGTGAGCACGCGGTCCGAGTCGGCATCTTGACGAGGGTCCATATATCGAGGCGGGCAGATTTGCCGAAATCACCAACCACGTGGGACCTTAGTTAGAACTTTGTAATCCGATCGGACCTCCTTAGGATTTGATCAGGTAAGTCGTGACCTGATTCTTAAGTATCCTGATAATTTGCTTTGGCGCATTACACTTGCAAGTGCAATTATTGACCAGGTAACACCAGTATTGTAACGCTCACCTGATTCCCACGGAGGCGCTGATCCCGGCTGGGCTGCTATCGTTTCTTCAATTGAGAAGCGTAGAGCTCGGACAACTCTCAGGACTGGGCTTCCTCTTATCGAATGTCTGACTTGCAGGGTAAGTTTTCTGCAGGTGGAAGAAAAAGGGTTAATCACCGTTTGATGGGATTCCTTCTCCCACCAATCGCCAGTTTCTCCCACAGCCTAGCTTTCTACTTGTCTCGGCGAGCTCTCACCTTAGGCGTATAAATGCTGAGCTCTCCATCCTGCGTCTGGTGCAGGGGTGCGTGGATTCCAGTTACGTCACTGGATGAGTTCAGTGTTGAGGCTCAAGTCTTTTGCGGCCTTAGTTGTGGCACTGGTGCTGGGATGCCGAAGAGCGATGCCGCCGTTACTGCACGAGCGGATGCCTGTAAGTATATTGTAGTCTTTAGGCTTTAAAAGATGGGCACCTCAATAATGTCCCTTTTCCTTTGTTTCAGGCCTCGGGATGCTGTGGGCGTAGTTTTCCGTTGCCGCTGCACGTGCCGATGCACGTAAGTATAATGTTCGTTGGCTGCTTTTAATGGCACCTCTAATAATGTCCTTTTTCTAGTTTTCAGGTGCCGGGATGCTGCGGGCTTTATATCCGTTGCCACTGCACGTGCCGATGCACGTAAGTATAATGATCGTTGGCCGCTTTTAATGGCACCTCTAATAATGTCCTTTTTCTAGTTTTCAGGTGCCGGGATGCTGCGGTTGATGCGGCCGCTTCTGCGCGTGCAAAAACTGGTAAGTTAAGATGAATGCGACTGCCTTCACCCGAACCCCTTTTTAATTATGTCCTTTGCCTTTCAGGTGCAGAGAAGCTGCCGAAGAGAAGGCCGTGGTTAGCTCCGTTGCAATCACGGATGGATCAGGTAAGCGGGCGCGGCTGCGAGCGAGTTGCACTTTTCTAACCTTATGTTTATTCTTTGCAGGTTTTGCCGGTGACTGGATTCCGGGACCTGGTAAGTATTGTTCTGTGTCTTTCTTCATCCACAGGTTGCTGCGCGGAAGCTGAAGATGACTCTGGACCTGGAATGCAGGAGCCGACTCGGTGAGCGTCCTGCTGCTGCTGCAGAATAACACGAAGCATGTGTTTTCCATCGGGCGTGGTTTAAATAGCAGAGAAGTGCTTCCAGTGTGTGTTCTTCCACCGGTTCCACCCAGGTAAGAAAAGAGTTCCTGAATGGAGGGAATAGTTCCTCCCAGCCCTGATGGCTGGGGACTTCAACCAGACTGGATTGTTCTGGGTAAATATGCAGCATGGTCTGCCTCAGGTAAGTCCACCCAAGCATTATTACACTGTTTATCAATATGAGCCCGGCGCCTATGGCGCCGGGACTGAAACCCTTCATGAGCCTGGTGCCAAAGGCGCCAGGACACGGTCCAAAGGGCCCCTGTAGGGGTCTGCTGGGTCCGGAGTAGTGGAAGACGGGTCTGCTTCCGAGGGCGCTGGGCCAGTCCTGGCCGCTCGGGAGTAGCGCCCATGACAGCACCCCCCCTCAAGGCCCCTCCCAAACTTGTCCTCCCCGGGGGTTTTGGTTTATCGGGAAAGGTTCGGTGAAATCTCTGGACTAGACGAGGAGCATGGACGTGGTCATAGGGTTCCCATGACCTTTCCTGAGGTCCGTAGCCTTTCCAGTCGATTAGGTAGAATAGCTTCGATCTGATGATTTTAGAGTCCAAAATGTCTTACTTCAAATTCGGGCTCCCCATTCACTTGAATGGGCTCTGGAGGATTGGTCAATCTGGTTCCAGGTTGCATGGGTTTCAAAAGAGATACGTGAAATACAGGATGTATTCTCATATCGGTTGGCAATTCTAATTTAACGGCCCCTGGATTCATTATGGCCGTAATTGGATATGGTCCCAGGTATTTGGGGTTGAAGGTGCGAGGCCCTTTAAGCGATAAATGTTTGGTGGACAGCCAGACTTGATCCCCAACCTGGTATTGAGGGGCATTGCTTCGGTGTTGATCTGCTCCTTTTTTGTACCTCTCTTTAGCTTGTTGTAGATGTGCAGTCGCTTCCTTAAAAGCTTGGGTAATAACGGTGTGCAATTGATCCACAGCGGGTGTTCCAAGATCTTGAGGTGGATCAAGGTTGGAGGTTCGAGGATGAATCCCATACAAGATGTAGAAGGGACTCTTCCCGGTACCCGAATGAACTGAATTGTTGTAAGCATATTCAGCTATCCAAAGGATGTCCTTCCAGTTACTCTCCGACTGTTGTAGCATGCATCGTAAATATTGTTCGAGAGTCTGGTTTGTTCTCTCGGTTTGCCCGTCGGTCTGGGGATGATGGCTGGTCAAAAGTCTTACATCGATTTGAGCTAATCGACAACAGCTACGCCAAAAGTGGGAAATAAACTGGCTCCCCCTATCTGAGATTAGTACTGACGGGAAGCCGTGTAGCCGGATGATGTTTTCAAGAAATACTTTGGCTAGGACTGATGCTGAAGGTAAGCCTTTTAGCGGAATGAAGTGGGCCATTTTAGAAAACAGGTCCACAATAACAAGAATGGTGTTGTACCCAGAACAGGAGGGTAAGTCTGTGATGAAGTCCATGGAAAGGGTATGCCAGGGACACGGTGGGATGTCTAATGGTTGCAGAAGACCAGCCGGCCTCTTCTTCTGACCCTTGTTTTGAGTGCACACACCGCAGGACATCACGAATTCCTTTATGTCTTTTCTCCACGAAGGCCACCAGAAGTGTCTCTTCACCTTTTCTGTGGTTTTGGCAATGCCAGGGTGACCCTCAATTAATGAATCATGATAGCAGGAGATTACCTGTCTTTGTAAATCAGCGTGTGGTAGGAACAATCGTCCTTGGAAATAAGGCAAGTCATTGCTTACGGTGAAATCTTTTCCTTTTTGTAACCAGTTCAGTAAGTCTTGTGAGGTTACAAGTTGTTTAGTTTTTTCTTCAATATCCTCAATGGATTGAGAAGAAATCAGACCCACGATCCTTTGTTCAGGAATTATTGGTACAGGTTCTGGATTGGCAACGTTATCTCCCATTCCAATTCGGGAAAGAGCATTCGCTTTGCCGTTCTTGTTGCCGGGGCGATAAGTGATCACGAAGTCAAATTCAGCAAAGAATAGAGCCCAGCGAAGCTGTCTGGAGGATTGAGCCTTGGCGGTTTTCAGGTACTGCAGATTTCGATGATCGGTGATCACTGTGACGGTGTGTCTGGCCCCGAGGAGATAATGCCGCCATGCCTTAAAGGCTGATTTAATCGCTAGAAGCTCTTTGTCTGTGATGGTGTAGTTGATCTGAGGCGCTGAGAACTTCCGAGACCAGAATGCCACAGGATGCAGTTGGTTAGTCTCTGGATCTCTTTGTGATAGGACTGCTCCCATTGCTAAACTGGAGGTGTCGGTTTCAACGATGTAAGGGAGGTCCGGGCGTGGGTGTTTCAGTATTGGCGCTGAGGTGAATTTAGCCTTTAGCTCTTGGAAGGCTTGTTCTGCTTCTGCGGACCATTCAAAGCGTTTATTTTTTCTTATGAGGGCGGTTATGGGTTGTACCACTCGTGAAAACTCTGGAATAAATCTATGGTAAAAATTGGCAAAGCCTAGCATGCTTTGAACGCCTTTCACGGAAGTAGGAGACGGCCATTTGAGGATAGCGTCTACTTTTCTCGAGTCCATGTGGACTCCTTTGGGTGTCAGAATAAATCCCAAAAATTCGACCTCAGTAACATGAAAAACACATTTTTCGAGCTTGGCAAAAAGTTTATGTTGGCGAAGTTTTTCAAGGACCGCCCTAACATGATTTCGATGGTCAGCTTCTGAAGATGAGTACACAAGAATGTCATCTATGTAGACGACAACGCAGACATCAATGAGCTCTCTGAGGACATCATTCATAAAATATTGGAAGGCGGCCGGTGCATTGCATAGTCCAAGGGGCATCACTTGGTATTCAAATAGCCCATACTTAGTGCGAAAGGCCGTCTTCCATTCATCTCCTTCCTTGACTCGTACCAAGTGATAAGCTCCCCGGAGATCAAGCTTAGTATAAATACAGGCGTTTTTTACCTGGTCAAGGAGTTCCGGGATCAGAGGTAAGGGGTACCGTTTTTTTACTGTTATCTGGTTCACAGCACGATAATCTATACAGGTTCTGAGGTCACCTTCTTTTTTTGGTACAAAGAACAGAGCCGAGGATGCAGGGGACTTCGACGGACGGATAAATCCATTGGCCAGGTACTGGTCTAAATACTGTCGCAGATGAAGGTTCTCAGGCTCGGTAAGGGTGTAAATCCTACTGCAAGGGGGAGTTGCACCGGGTAGCAAATCTATCTGACAATCGTATGATCTGTGGGGTGGCAAGGTGTTAGCATGTTCCTTTTGAAAAACATCTTGGAACTCTCGATACTCTAGAGGTAATTGTGGACCGTCTGACGCTAGGCCAATGTTGGCTCGTGGATAACAAGTTGGTGTGCACTCTGGGAACTTTATCGTCTTTGCTCGCCAATCAATCTGAGGATTGTGTTTCTCCAACCAAGGAATCCCTAGAATTACTTGGAATTGAGGAGCCTTGATCACGTCGAACACAATTACCTCCTGATGCCCGTCTTGGCCTAGTGTCGTCACTTCAGTAGTGGTATGGGTCACTGGTCCGGAGGCGATTTCCGTCCCATCCATCGTGGTAATGACGTCTTTAACCACCTTTGGACAAAGAGGTAAGTTCATCCTGGAAGCCAATTCGCGGTCCACATAATTTCCAACTGCTCCGCTATCAATGTATGCCTTAATTGCATGCAAACGATCCGGTTGCTCTGGGTTTACGAGGACCATTGGCATTATGAAGTGCGAGGTCAAAGAACTGGTTTTTACGCTCGGCAAGCGGACCTCTACACTTGTCGGGCGAGGTCGTTTCCCGGCTCAGGCTTTTCAGAACTCTTATCAGAAGCTCCCACTGTCTTCTTAGGTGGTTTCACCGGGCAATCTCAAAGAAAATGTCCTGAATTTCCACAATAGAGACATAGTTGCATTTGTCGTCTCCTGTCGCGTTCTTTCTGGGTTAGGGGACCCTTTACAACCCCAATTTGCATAGGTTCGACGGCTTCAACTCCTTTGGTGTGACTTTGAGGCTTAGGGAACACTTGTGTTTCAAAACTGGATCGATCCGCCTTTCTGTTTTGTAGTCTGTGATCCAATTGGACCACCAAATCAATGTACTCTGAACAATCCTGAGGAGGATTCACTACCTGGGCAAGGACGTCTTTGAGTTCGCCACGCAAACCCCTGTGAAAAAGCGTGATTATTTTGTCCTCAGGCCATCTGGTTTCCACGATTAGCCTATTGAATGATGCAATGTAGGCCAAAAGATCTTGATTGCCCTGTCGAAGGGAAAGGAGTTCGTTGTCCAGGGCCTGCCCCTGGGAATGCCTTGCAAAAAGTCTTTCCATATTTGCCTGGAAGGTCGGGAAATCACGAAGGATCGGGTCATCCTGTGTAACCAGAGGGATCGACCAATCAGCGGCACTGCCGCTAAGATACGAAAGCACAAAGGCTACCTTAGTCTGGTCAGTCGGAAAGGCTGCAGGTCTACAAAGAAAGTGCAATCGGCATTGATTTATAAACACCGCAAACCTTTTAGGGTCACCAGAGAAGCGTTCAGGCGGTGCGAATGGCACATTTCCGTGTAGGTTGATTTGAACATGATTGGCTGAAGCCGCTGGGATATAGCTGCCTCCTGAATTAGGTAGCAGGGTTTGCCCCGCTTGTGTCTGTAATAACTGTCTGGCGAGATAATCAGTTCGTTCTTTTGATATTATCAATTCCGTCCTAAGGGCATTCGTTTCCTGGCCGGCAGCATGAACTTCAGCTCTTAATTCCCCTAATAACTGGGCCAGTTGGTCTGTGTCGGAAGTTTCCATAGCGCCTGGGTAGGAGGTTATTGGTGGGTTTCGCGTTCTGTAACGCTCTCCTGATTCCCACGGAGATGCTGATCCCGGCTGGGCTGCTATCGTTTCTTCAATTGAGAAGCGTAGAGCTCGGACGACTCTGAGGACTGGGCTTCCTCTTATCGAATGTCTGACTTGCAGGGTAAGTTTTCTGCAGGTGGAAGAAAAAGGGTTAATCACCGTTTGATGGGATTCCTTCTCCCACCAATCGCCAGTTTCTCCCACAGCCTAGCTTTCTGCTTGTCTCGGCGAGCTCTCACCTTAGGCGTATAAATGCTGAGCTCTCCATCCTGCGTCTGGTGCAGGGGTGCGTGGATTCCAGTTACGTCACTGGATGAGTTCAGTGTTGAGGCTCAAGTCTTTTGCGGCCTTAGTTGTGGCACTGGTGCTGGGATGCCAAAGAGCGATGCCGCCGTTACTGCACGAGCGGATGCCTGTAAGTATATTGTAGTCTTTAGGCTTTAAAAGATGGGCACCTCAATAATGTCCCTTTTCCTTTGTTTCAGGCCTCGGAATGCTGTGGGCGTAGTTTTCCGTTGCCGCTGCATGTGCCGATGCACGTAAGTATAATGATCGTTGGCCGCTTTTAATGGCACCTCTAATAATGTCCTTTTTCTAGTTTTCAGGTGCCGGGATGCTGCGGGCTTTATATCCGTTGCCACTGCACGTGCCGATGCACATAAGTATAATGATCGTTGGCCGCTTTTAATGGCACCTCTAATAATGTCCTTTTTCTAGTTTTCAGGTGCCGGGATGCTGCGGTTGATGCGGCCGCTTCTGCGCGTGCAAAAACTGGTAAGTTAAGATGAATGCGACTGCCTTCACCCGAACCCCTTTTTAATTATGTCCTTTGCCTTTCAGGTGCAGAGAAGCTGCCGAAGAGAAGGCCGCGGTTAGCTCCGTTGCAATCACGGATGGATCAGGTAAGCGGGCGCGGCTGCGAGCGAGTTGCACTTTTCTAACCTTATGTTTATTCTTTGCAGGTTTTGCCGGTGACTGGATTCCGGGATCTGGTAAGTATTGTTCTGTGTCTTTCTTCATCCACAGGTTGCTGCGCGGAAGCTTAAGATGACTCTGGACCTGGAATGCAGGAGCCGACTCGGTGAGCGTCTTGCTGCTGCTGCAGAATAACGCGAAGCACGTGTTTTCCATCGGGCGTGGTTTAAATAGCAGAGAAGTGCTTCCAGTGTGTGTTCTTCCACCGGTTCCACCCAGGTAAGAAAAGAGTTCCTGAATGGAGGGAATAGTTCCTCCCAGCCCTGATGGCTGGGGACTTCAACCAGACTGGATTGTTCTGGGTAAATATGCAGCATGGTCTGCCTCAGGTAAGTCCACCCAAGCATTATTACACTGTTTATCAATATGAGCCCGGCGCCTATGGCGCCGGGACTGAAGCCCTTCATGAGCCTGGCGCCAAAGGCACCAGGACACGGTCCAAAGGGTCCCTGTAGGGGTCTGCTGGGTCCGGAGTAGTGGAAGACGGGTCTGCTTCCGAAGGCGCTGGGCCAGTCCTGGACCCTCAGGAGTAGCGCCCATGACAAGTATTATGACATGCCTGGGAAATTGTCTGCCTGCTTCAGGGCGTTATTCCGCAGTGACAGACAATCTTTAGAATTTGGCCGACCGGCGCCAATGCAGGGGTCACTGGCGTGTACTATGTACTGTAAGCATGGCATTGGTAATATAGTATTTAATGATATTTGGCACAGACAAACTAGACATGCTTCTGAACTTCAGTGGTCAATCAATGGTAGTTTTGAAATTCCTCGTATTGAATACTTAGAATCCATATTATTGAAGAAAAAGGCTAGACCTGCAGCATTCGATGTATTACAGAATTGGAAGAAAGAAGCTATGCAGCAGTTTAAGAGTAGAGAAAAGCATGCGCGCTGTCATATGACGAACGCCGCAAAAAGCGTTGTTATATGACCAGAATAAACAGTCTGAGTCAGTTAGGAATATGGATAGGGCTTTTTCACTCGGTAACCAGAAAGTGTACCCTTCTAAAGACTTTCATGTATCTGATGGACTCATTGACAAACTTTTAAATGAACGAAGGCCTGGTGCCACTGCACCACCTCCGTATGTTCCTCTTCCTGCTGTTATTCCTCCTACCATTGCTCCTCCTGCTCCTCCTATTGCTCCTCTTAATGTTCCTCTTTTTCTGGCTATTGTTCCTACTCTTGTCGTCGCTCCTCCATCTGTTCCTCCACCTTTGCCTGCTGTTACAGGTCCAGTGGGTTTGCCTGCCGTGCCAGTGATAGTCCCTCTGTTTCCGAATGTTCAGAATTTGCCGACTTTTCCTCTTCCAAGTGGTTCTATACCGCTTGTTGTAGATCGGGGAGCAGGATCGTGGGTTGTAACTCGTAATACTGTGTCTTCAGAGAGAAAGCATAAATTGACTGCATGGACTAAACATTGCATAGAGAGGGGTGAACAAGCTGATGTTCTCTCCTCACTTTGTAATTTAGACAATTTTCCTGAGAAAAATGTTTTTATTGAAGGATTAGGAATTCATTTATTTGTAATGTGGACAGGCTAAATGATATAGATCTCCCACAAGGGTTAAGGGATCTGAATACTTTAGCATTTTCTAGAGATACTGCGGAGAAAGTACAAGAGCATGTCGAGAGGGATTTTGTATATAGAAGGTATTTGTAAAGGTTAAGGAATGAAGATATAGATGGTGATAGTTTGGACGCTATGTTAGTACAGAAACGGTTCTTTCCTTGTCGTGAATCGATAAATGAGGAAACACGAATGTGTACGAAAGATGCGATTAGGTGGATCTCAGACATGTCGATAACTCCCGTTGAAGTATATGACAGGTATAGTCAGTATACGGCAGAAAAGCAGAGGAAAATGATACAGGTAATGGTAGAGTACCTGCAGGATGAATGTGTAAAAAGAAAGATTTGTTGTCCCGCAGAATTATTGATATTTATAAAAGTTTTTTTTCGTTTGACACTTCTTCAGCTGCTTTAGTGCTCGATTTAGCTCTGTTGCTTAGTAAGCATTCGGAGTTGCCTACTTCTCAGTTGCCTATGAGAGAGGTTCCAACGACATTTGTCCCAAAGGTTGAGATTCCCGCTGATGCCGCAGCAGGTACACCTGCTCGGGATATTCCTGCACACTTTGTGTCGCAGTTCGTTCACATCCCGTTCTCGAGACAGGAAGTGAACACTATCAAACAATCTATTCCCGATATTAGGAAGAAACCGACAGGGTTCTACAAAGAAATAGAGTCTGTCTTGCAATCATCAGTATTCACCTTAAGTGATATTGATTTGTTATTTCTCGTACTCCTGCCTGTTGATTTGTGGTAACAGATTAGGACTGTAAATGATGAACCAGGGTTAGGAGATTCATGGGATAATATGATTAGACTTGATAGAGAAAGGCCAGCTGGCGAGAGACTGCCACAGGTAATACTAACTTTGCCTGATAGAATAGTTACAAAGTTGAAAGCTATAATTCCTGAGAGAAGAATTATTTGGGACAAGCTTACGGCCTGTGTCCAAGGAAAATCTGGGGGTGCTACTGAGTTCTTTAATCGGTTCGAACAAGTATTTTCAGATTACAGTGGGCAAGACTTATGCACAGAGTCTGGTAAATGACAGTTCGTGGACAAATTTGTGCGTTGATTGCTGCCTGACATTCAGTCACATATTATGTCCTCCGAGAGCGCTTGGCAAGCGAAGTCTCCGTCAGAAGTACTTCATATGGCTCATTACTATGAGAATCGTGTCAATAATGAAAAGGAAAGAGTTGAAAAGAGAAAAGGCGACTTAAAGACAAAAGTACTATTGCAACAAATTGCTAGAGGCCCTAGAGGGGGTAATTCGCAATATAGGGGTCATTATGTTCCACAGGGAAATGTGCCATTGGGTCCTGTAAACATAAACCAGTGTGCTTATTGCAGACAAGAGGGTCATTGGTGTGCACAATGCCCGTTCCTCCAGCAGAGGTCAAATAATGCATTTGGGAATATGGGTAGATGATCCAGAGGCCGCCCAGGGGCAGGGGGTCCTGGTAGAAGTCAGTTTTCACAGGATTCACAGCAACCTTTTTCACAGGACAATCAGGATCCAAGTGTGGACAATAGAAACATTTTTGATCATCCTTCTGCCGCTTACCTCTCTGAAGAACTTCCTTTCGACGACATTCTGTTTTGCTAGGATTACCCTTAGCAGGGTTTGGAACCAACGCCTATTCCCGTTAATCAGAAAGGTCCCTACGTTGAGATGATAGTGGGAAATAGGAAACATCTATTCTTGATAGATACAGGGGCACAGAAGTGTTCCATTGATCATTCACGGGTTCCAAACATTCCACGGTCAGGGCAAACCAACGTTTCTGTAGGGTTTTCTGGCACACCAGTTGTCTGTCCGGTTTCTTCGCCGGTACCTATTACTTTGGGTCCATTTATGGACCACTGTCCATTCCTTTTGACCACGAATTGTGGAGAGAATTTGTTGGGGTTGAATCCGTTGAAGGAATTAAATGTGGTAATTCATTGTTCTTCTGATGGAGTGCGTCTGACGATTTCACCACAGCAACTTTCTGTCTCTCAATTCTTAACCAGACCTTTGCCGCCGGAATTCAGTGATGTTCCGGAGTGTTTGTGGGCAATTGATGACAATGATGTCGGTGTTTTGCAAATTGAGCCCGTTAAGATTATTTTGAAACATGGAGTAAAGCTGCCACGTATTCCCCAGTATAAGATCTCGGTCGATTGTGAGCAAGCTTTGAAATGCTTCGTCTCCGGTGATAATGCAATTCCCTTCTGTTTCCTTATTGATTTACGTGCCATTAATAAGATCGTTGCTCCACAATTTCCCATTGTGCCTGATTGACAACAATATTAACCATGATTCCGGCTTCAGCTACTCACTTTAGTGTTGTCGATCTAAAGAACTCCTTCTTTAGTATTCCTAAACCCGTGCACCGCAATGTTACACGGAAAGTCCTAGCATCTACAGTAGGGATTTGAAGGAGCAGCTCCACACACTCGAGTTGCCCACTACTTGTACATTGCTTCAATATGTCGACAACCTACTCTTAGCTGCTGACTCAGAGAGCACTTAAAGAGGGCACCGTGTTGTTGCTTATGCACCCAGAACAACATGGACATAAAGCTTTGATTAAATAATTTCAATATTTTTGACAGGAGGTCACCTATTTAGGCTATCTAAATGGATAACAATAATTTCTACCATGTCTGTCCCAAATACACAGAAAGAAGTTAGAGCCTTGATAGGAATAGCTTCTTACTGTAGGCAGTGGATCCCAAACTTTTCCTTAGTGATTAAACCAATGTTGGCTTTGACGAAGAAGGGCATTTCTTCGCCATTGCCGTGGAATTTGGAACACCAGCAAGCATTTGATCTGCTCAAGACTGCATTTTGCTCGGCACCAGTTTTGGGCATACCAAACTATGAAAAGGCCTTCGTGTTGTATGTGCATGAATGTGATGGATGTGCTTTGGCTGTATTAACGCAGGAACACGGAGGGAAGAATAGGCTGTGTGGCTACTTTTCTTCCGCCCTTGATCCTGTTGCATGCGCTTAGCCAAGATGTTTGAGAGCTGTCGCTGCTGCTGCTGCGTCCGTAAAACAGAGTGAGGGAATGGTCATAGGCCATGCGTTAACCCTGATGGTACCTCATTCTGTAGATGTTCTATTAAACAGAACACAAACACAACACCTCACCTCCACACGATTAACGAGATACGAATTGATCTTGTTTGCACTACACATCCAAATAAAGAGGTGTTGTGTTCTCAATCGGGCTGAACTTTTACCTTTCCCGCAAGGTACTGCTTGCAGTGACGAAGAGTCACGTGACTGCCTTTACACCACAGAACAAGAGACTAAAGGCAGAATCGATCTAAAAGATACTCCTTTGAACAATCCACAAGGGGAGCTGTTTTGTGATGGCTCCTGCTTCAAACTCCTGGATGGTACATCCACAGCTGCTTATGCAATCACCACATTGAGCACAGTCGTGGAGACCAACAGAATCGTGTATAACTCCGCGTAGGCCGCAGAGATTATAGCATTGACCCGAGCTTGTGAACTTTCCGAAGGGATTACCATAAATATATATACTAACAGTCAGTATGCCTTTGGGGTGGTTCACAACTTCGGCAGATGGCAGAAAGAGGTTTCTTGACCTCACATGGCACTAAAATCCAGCATGGCTCCTTGATAGTACTGTTACTCTCAGCGCTCGCAACCCCTACTCAGCTAGCTATTATGAAATGCGCAGCACATCAGAAGGTTATAGACAATGTAGGAAAAGGGAACACTTTTGCTGACCAGGTAGCCAAACAGACTGCCACTGATCTCTCTTCAGAAATGTATACTTCAAGGGAAGTGTGTATACAAAAGGGTAAGTCCCAATTTTTTGTTGAAGTGGGATTGAGCTGACAACGAGACTCATTTCTGAAGAGTCAAAAAACGTAACAAAAGCTCAATTACCCCTCTTTTAGTCCACCTTGCAAAAGGGTCCGGGACGAAGGGATTTTTTGATAGATTATTTCTAGAGGTCACATAGAACACATTTCATTGTCCAAAGAGCGGTCAAAGTAAGAACACAAATTTTAATAAATTAGATTATACACATCTGTGAATGGTCGGTGCTTTCCACAAAACACCTCCAAACTTAGAAACAACTTAGAACACATAAAAATAAAAAGTCCAGCAAAAAAAACACACGTATTCTACTAGTGGTATCTAGGGTTAGTAAAGTGACAGTTCTAATGAAACATCTTTACAATTCAATTGTTAAATTTCTTGCTCTGTTTAGGGGAAACGAAACATTAAATGCACAGCATGAGAGTTTTAATGCTGTAGAAAAACACATTCATTATCGTGTCAGGATGTCTACATATGTTTCGGCACACAGTTTGCATCAACACCATCCCTAGTGTTCTGCTGTTATAGTTGTGGCCCTCTTCAGGACGATATATTGTTTTTCAATATGACAAGAGTTCAAAAGACCCCAGGTATTCACACTATTTTCCAATGCTTTATATGCTTTTGTGGTTGGACTAAAGGTTTTAGTTTCTGTGGTAGCGACAGATCACTTCACTTCCTTTTTTTTCCCGTTTTTGTCGTGATACAGTACGTTGTTTCTGTATTATTTTAACTTTGTAACTGCCATAATTCTTTATTGGTACTTTCGTCAGGGTGATTCTGACTCCGGACCTGATGTTTTTTTAACCAATGTCGTTTAATTCAATTTAACGTATTAGCTTTCCCGCGTCAAAACCGAGAGGAGCTGCATTACGGTGTGAGAAGACCGATCTGCTGAATCATTCACAAGGTCAGTGGAATAGAAGAAAAATACGGCAGCCCTGGGAAAATTGCATACAGGCAAAACGTGCAACTGTCAAAAAATTGAGTACCAAATCGAATTAAACGACATTGGTTAAAAAAACATCAGGTCCGGAGTTAGAATCACCCTGACGAAAGTACCAATATTAAAAGAATTATGGCAGTTACAGTGTCACTAAGACATGTGCCGGCACCAAACTAAAATGGCCGGACTCCTTACGGATCATGTTGTTATCCATGAAGACGACCCCTCAAACTAAGACTGGGCTCTCTCCCTTTGAGGTGGTCATGGGTAGGCCAGCCAACATTTGGAATATCCCGAAGCCCTGTTCTTTATGCGAGGTCGAAAATGTACTTCTTTCTGATTACTGTGGCCAGTTAACTAGAAATCTGTATTTGATTTATCACCAGCTGGGAGAGGCTTTACCTGTAAGGTACGAGGGCCCCGTTCACAGCATACGGCCGGGAGACTGGGTCCTCACCAAATCCTTTGAGCGATCTTCTTGCCCTCACCTCCTTGGCGGGGCCCCCCATCAAGTCCTCCTGGTCAGACAGACTGCTGTGCGAGTGGAGGGAAGGCGGCACTGGATCCACGCGTCTCACATCAAGAAGATTCCGTACCTTCTGCCACACGCTACAGAAGACACAGAACCCCTCATCAGTACTGCAACCAACAATCACGAAGCAGTAAACAGCAACGAGAGTGCATTGGAGACTCTCCCTGAGCCCGTGGGGCCTGGGGAAACAGCCACTTCATCTCCACACTCTCCAACAGTTCCGCCTTTAAAATTTGTTCGGAATCTTGCATCATATCTTGCTTTGGATTCGTCGCTTCCATCGGGAAGTGACGACACGTTGTTCACAGACCATTCGGTACCAGAAGCACAAGGTACGATCTGCGTCCGAGGAAATAGACTTACTGCACGGTTTGGCTGTGCCATCGCAAAGAAAATCATCAAAGGGCTTGCCTTTTTGGCCCGATCATTTGTATATAAGGGGATTCTGTTGGCTTGGGTTTGTGAAAAGACTAATAAGACGCTCGGTCTGGGGATCGCCAGCAAATAACTCTGGTGCGAATCGTTTGAAGAACAATGCCTGCAACCGCTCCCACTCGTACGGAACAGATAAGAGACTGTGTGACCGGCCACGAAAATGAACAATTGAATATATGGGCCCCGAAAACATATTGTTGTTTAGTGATAATGTTAACTGGTTTCACAGTAGTCATTGCCTTAGGATTCTGGTATCTGGAAGAAGTACATCCGCTTGAAAATGTGTTACCCACTGAAAATGTACCCACTGTTTCTACTCCTTTCGTGCAGCTGCACACTTTATCTCCTAGTGACTCTCAGCACACACAGAGTTATCATAATAATACTCTCTTACTCATCATGAATGCTACACATGCCATTTTTAATAGGTCCAATTGTTGGGTCTGTTCACACTTACCGCAACACGGGGTAAGGGGCTTGGTTGGTATATTCATCCTTTACCTTTGACAACTGCTTGCTATGCTTCTCTTAGAGCACTGTTCTTTGGCCGATGGAATGATAGCATCTCGGGGAACTTTGATGGGACTAACTTGAATGATTTTGAAAAACGTGTTCTAACGCCCCTGGGATGATCCCTCTTTGGGAATAGGAGCAAGCCAAATGTTGATTCTATTAGGCCTTCTGACAGACTGTCTCGTCCTTTTCAATCTTTGATCTCTTTCAAGATGGCTCCTATAGGCAATAGGGATGCCACACCACCTTCTTATACTGTCAACCATAGCCCCGAATCAGTTTCTTTCTGCATACAGAGGAATGGTACTCAGTCAATGGGTGATTTTTAGGGTTGCGCCAACGTTGAGAATTTGACTAGTGAGGACAGACCTTTGTATGTTGGTGAACCGGTCTACTTTTTTGTGGTAATGTAGCATTTCCATGGTTACCCAGGGATTGGCAGGGAAACCTGTTATTTAGGAATTCTGTTACCCGGGGTATTCATTGGTAGCACTGTAGAAATTTCAAAGGCTCGTCCACGGCGGGACGAGAATGGCGATACTTCAGCACAAGTTCTGGGCGATGTAGCTAAATCCTTTGTGCCATTTTGGGGGCAAATACTAAACTTTGAAGATATCAGGAGACTAGCGAGAGTACTGGAGAGGATTATCAACCGGACCACTGACATACTCTATAATATGACATTAGAACAGAAGGCAATAAGGTTAGTGGCACTTCAGAACTGGATGGCATTAGATGTCAATCTTGCTAAACGTGGTGAGGTATGTAAATTAGTGGGGTCCGCTTGCTGTGTTTTCGTGCCAGATTCCTCCCCAACTATCTTTAGGGTGATTCAAAATCTGCATCTTCTCAGTTCAGAAGTGCATGTTCCCGAGGGAAATTGGGATCTTAGTGCTTGGTTCTGGGACTTCCTACGATCTTGGGGATGGAAGCTACTTTCGGTTTTGCTGATTATTTTAGATATTCTGGTGTTTTTCTGCTGTTGTATACAATGTCTTCCTGGTATGTGTTCGATGTTAGGAGGATGATGTGCACAAGCGATGGGTACATTAGGGCACGAGGTATACGCCCCAGAGAAAATATCTAAATTCTATTCTATGAATTCATGCTGAAGGAAATCTCAGTATCTGACCTTATGGCAATTGATATCTCCGATAGTGATTCAGGATGTATGGACATTGAGACGTGGAGTTACTTGTAAAGTGACTAAGAAGGAGTTTAGCACTTGGCTTTGGCCAAAAGGAAGGGTTTGTTAAATGGGATATCATATTGTGCCTCCTTTATTGTATATATTGGCCTAAGCCCAGTCGGTCTGCGAAGAAATCCGCGTTGCAAAGTTCCGATCTTAGATCGACTTAGCTGCCATTTTAGGTCAATCCGCCATTTTGATTTCCATTCCAAAATAACTCTGTGTTCTAAAATGGTGGACAGTGTTTCCTGCTTGTAACTTAGCTGTCCTGACCTCTGCACTCAAGTTAATGTCTGAACTGTCCGTTGGCTGAATGTTTGGGTCGAGTAAAGAGACGTTGTCCTACACCTGAGGTATAGACAGAGGATTACCTGCGCCAACAAGTCCGATCCATGGACATATATCAAATACAATGCTGTCTAAATACTGAACGTGGACACTTGTTGAACTACATTGTATAGGACATGTACTAAGGCTTAATGTTAAATCCGAAGACACACTGTTGCTATTGTGACTTGTTGATGTACAAACTGAAAATAATCCACATACATATAGTTGGACAAACTAGAAGTGAACTCAGCACGAACCCTAGACTGAGAATTATTAACGTGTAGAGGGGCTGGACATTACGAGTGGAAAATGTATAAAAAGTGTAAATGTTTAGACATCCAGTACCTCTCACTTCTCACACCGAAAGGGCTGGTATTCGCTGTGATGTACTGAGGGCCAGATAGCTATCTGATACTTTGTTCCTTTTTAAAACTGTACAGTTATAGAATAAAGATCTGTACATCTTTATAAGCTATAAGCCTGTGTTTGGTGTATTTCCTTTTGGGGTACTCAGCCTCGATATTTCCTTTTGCTTTTACAGTCTTATCAAACTGGAATTGGCTGGCATTGGATACAATTAACATGGAAGAACAGAAGCTCCTGTTCAGAGAGGTCAAGCAAAACAAAAGACGCCAGAGGACTATTGAAAAATAAAATCAAATACACAAAAAGGATCAATTCATGGTGTCCAGTCACGTGATAGAAGGAAGTTGGACGAGCAAGATGATCACACCTGCACACGGAGCCCATACTCCTTAAAAATTCTCAGAGAACAGTACAAACTCAAGGCCAACTAATTGACACTGCACCATTGAGGTGATGATGGATGATATGCTAATTGGTGGGAAGCTGATGCTACGACGAGCTCACCCACATCAGGTTGTTCAGGCTGCGGGCTGCTAACGTAGGTGGAAAAGTACTGACGGGGTTAGAAGGCAACCAATTGTTGGGGACCACATAGTTGGGGGTCCAATAGTTTGTGTAGCCAATGGGACATCATACTTTTAGTGACATTCATAGTAGCCATTTTGAAGGGAGGGCTTAGTTGCCCCACCTAATGTTAACTATCCAATTACCTCTTTTCGTTATTCTATACAGATATGGAACCTATGCTTAGTTATTCACTTAGAACCAATCCCACCTCCCGTTAGGTTTTTGTAGTTTGCCATGTAGGATGACGTTGATAATGATGCAGGTCAAAATGTCAGTGATGACCAATTTTGGGTACAAAAGCCCATCTTTTTAATGAAGCAAGTAGAGTCAGAATATCGATCGATTGCTGATGTTCGTTGTACTCCGTGTTTTATATACTTGACATTAAAACAGACAAACTTTGCCAAGCTATTTGTGTCGTCTTGATTATTGATGTATGACTAAAATCTGCATCCCCATTTATCTCCAGGGTACCGCAACTCATCTTAAAGGGCTGTTTGGGAACACCCCACTCACTGTCAAAATAGCCAGAGGACTGAGTGCCCGGGTGTAGCAGGGCGCAGGTTCAAATCAATGAAAGAGTGCTTATTTCTCTCCCTTAAGCTTTTCGCGGGAGAGCAGACCGGCCCTGCTTGTTTTTCAGGGAGTGAGTGGCTGCAGACTAGGGTTGAGCTCTTTTTGAGCCATTTGGCTCAGGCGAGCCTGACCCTTGCCAGATTCCATTTTCAAAATGATTTATTTTCATAAATGTCAGGATGGAGTAAGGCCTAACTTGCCTTTTGCTAGGTGAGATTTCCGTACTAATGAAACTAAGGATAGTCTATATCAGTAAATTCAACTTAAACTTGCCCTCACGACTGAAGATATACAATGCATAGGGATGTCAGCAACAAAAGAAACAGTGTTCCAAATAAAGTTCTGATCGTCTTCCAGCTCTTGTCTCGCTTTCAAGCTTCCCCTTCACCAAGTTCAAAATAGTTCCAAAAGGCCTTGGGCTTCCCTTTCCCAAGAGGTCAGCATTGTTCACAAAGTCTTGTGGTTCCCTTCCCCATGAAGTCAGCTCTTCCAGCTTCAAACCAGCTTCAAGACCTGCAATCAGTTCAAATCTCTTGGCCTCCAAAAACAGTTCCAATTCAACTTTGCAATCCTCTAGACTTTTCCGTAGTTCATACAGATTGCTCTCTTTCTCGTTCACTTCAGCAAGTCTGTTATCAAAAAGAAGTTTCTGTATCTTTATTTTCCTTGGCTCTTTACAAGCAGGGGTACTCGGTCTGAGTGCAGTTGTCAGACCACAAGGTCCACCAATTACAGATCACGCAACCGATAACCCCTAGCACTCTGTTATTCCCCTGTTATTCTTTGGACTTTCTTGCCAACTCAGGTGTTCTCCCTCTGCACCGGGGTCATTGGTTAACACTCATTGGATGAACCTGGGCAATCTCTTGGCTTTGCCACAATGTGTTTTCCCAACAGTTCATTCCGTGGTGTTCACCCTTTTCACCAGCTTGCTTTCACAGTATTCATAAGTACTCATCACTTGCTTTTACCTTGTTCATACATGTTCATCATGTACTTTTAAGTGCTTATCACTTGCTTTTCACATGGTTCATAAATGCTTATTACTTGCTTTCCACTGTGTTCATATAGTCATCATAACTTTCCTTTAGTTCGATATTCAATATCACTTGTTTCACCTTGTCGAGGCGTGATCCGGTCCAGCGCAGAAGCAGCAAGAACTCCTACCTCCCCTTGGTGGTCTTGGTGCCTGGATTAGATAATGCAGGGCACCGCGACCCCCACGGGGAAAGAGGGTTAGGGTCCATGGATTGGATAGGTAGGGGGAAATGGGAAAACCGGGTTAAGAGTTAGGGAGTGGTAATGGATAGGTAAGGGGTTCAAGGGAAAGGCATGCTCCATGCCTCTGTTCTCTGCAAGCCGCTTTGTCAATTATTATGCTGAGGTCTTCTTCCTATACCTCAGTGTTCACATTCACACACTTGCATTCATCTTTCATGCATGCGTTACCCTTCTGCGAAGAAGCTTTACTCAGTTTAGTTAGCACTGAGTTGTAAACAGAACACATGCAGATTCAAAGAACATTAGATTCAGGCTCAGTGTGAGGGCACATAGGTTTGTACATGAGAAGACAAAATAAGGTTCCTCGACCTAAAAGTGCGCACCCAATGAGTGCTCTGGTATGGCCAACAACTACAACATACTTGCATTCAGAGAGTTTAACATGAAAATAGAAAAGCACTTAGCTCTGGCTTTCCCTTCTCACTCTGCTGCCCGCCTGTACTGTCTGCGTGGGCAGCTGGTGCTCTGTAATCAGAAAGTATGCCCCTGATAAAAAAGGAAACAGTTAGTTTGTTTCTCGCGAATGCCGTGGGTGCTGCGTTTTACCTAGACAGAAAATGCTCACAACATGTGAGCGAACTACGGCATGCATCTGGGTTAGTATCTGAAGTTTGTAATAAAGTGATTCCCAAAACTTGCGGTTGTCAAACAGTCAACCAGAGTCTTCCCGGAGCCTTCCCGGAGTTAGTAACCAAGTTATTATGCTTCTGCAACGTTTTAACAAAGAGTAGCACTTATCTTTGGCAACACGGGGCCAGTGGATGTCTTCCTGGCAGCGAGGGCGGGCCCCGCATAAGGTTTACAATGGAGCTTGATGCGATGCATCCTCTCGAGTGCGAACAAGCGTTCGGTGGCTGCGCATGCGCGATAGCCATCTCGCGCATGCACGTTGCTTGGGGCGTCAGCCTGGGCGTTGCCTAAGGCGTTTGCAGGCCCCGTGTGCTTGATGTTTCCTTGGATGAAGTCCGGGCTGCTGGAGCTGTAGTTCTTGGCCTTGGGGCTGCTGGGACATGCAGTCCTCCGGGTCCTTGCTCCCTGTAGAAGCCCTGTTGCAACACAAAGCACATCTACACATGGGGCAAAGATGACACCTACTCAGTGAGCCACCCCCAATTGTACCAGCAACCATATTACACCCGTTTCTACGTTTGTCCAGTCTTGGGTTTATGACACACCTTTAAATACACTCACAACAACTTGCAGCTTGCTCAGCATTCAAAACCCCTCAATATGTGTTCCAAGACCAATTGCCACAGGTTTCCGTTCATTCAGCATTACCATATGCCTGTTTGCAGCCCCAGCAGTGCCCCGGTATGAGCATTCCATTTATTCCACTCACCGGCATGCTGCGTCTCCTCCGGGCATCTTCTCTTTTCTTTCCAGTTTCCTTTCACTCAGCGTATCCTTTTTGGGAGCCCAGCGAGCTGCTTGTTGTAGGTAGCTCCGCTCTTCCCTTGCAGACGCTACCGGCGGCCTGTATTGTTTAGAGCCTTCAGTGCCGCACAGCTCCGGCTGTGTGCACAAGACTAATGATGCTGCAGGGGTCTCGACCCTCTCACAGCCCGCTCAGCCCCTGCATCACTTTCACTCTTCTGCCAGCACACAGCGTCCTTATCGCCCTCCCCTCTCTAGCCTGCTTCACTGCCAGCCGTGTCCTGTTCCCCAGGCAGGTTTCTTCCCTTCTGTTGGCGGTCCTATCTTTTATGCGCATGTTGCCTGGTTGCAGGTGCAAGTCCTTTGTTTCAATTGCCTGATTATAATTAGTCCTAGTCTCAGGACATGCCTGACTCTTGCCATGGTACTTCTCTGCTGTCCTCTTACTCGTCTCAGTACCAGTGGTGTGAATGGATAGGAGTGTGCACAACTCCTAGTCACCACTTCCTCGTCCCAGTTTTAAAGGGAAATCATGTATAAGAAAGAGGAAAATACTGACAGTAACCTATGAAAGCATGGGAAGGGTAGGATCTATTCTGACAAGGGGAAAGGGAGATACCATGTCTCACATAAAGTCATTCTCTCCCCACTACCCAAGGCCCCTCCACCCAGGTGATCCTCCCTCGTATCTCCACCCCCAGTGTCGGGATCCAAGAGCGATGGCCTTTCCCTGACCACTTGAGAAGAGGATCCAGGCGGAATTAAAGTGAGGACGCCATCAGGTTCCTCACAATGGTTAAACTCTCATACCTATGTCTTCATGGTTCTATGTGATATTATGCATTTTAAAGGCCGAACACAAGATTTGTTTCTACCGATTTTGTGTGGCCTTCAAAATCCCTAAATATGACATTCTCAACCAGCCAACACTCAGAATGGTGACCCCATGCTGTCAGGATGTCTAGAAAATTGGAGGGGTTTCACATGCTACAAACCCCCACTTTTGTCTCCTGCCACTCCCCTTCCCAACCCAACTTATTACACCTCCTCTCCCACACAAACAGTCACATAAACCGACATGTATCAGCTCCTCCCGCCCCCTCTCTTCCCCACCACAACCCTTCCCCTCCTCTCCCACACCGACTCAATCTCACTCACAAACACACACGAAACCACACTCACTCTAATAAGAAGAAAACACTTAATTTTCCCGGCTGCCTTAGCCTGGCCCCGCTAGTCAGCCCCTGCACGCGCTTGGGCAGCACAGTTGGATTTAGAAAAACCGCTCTGAGTGAAATTTGATGATTTTAAAAAGACCATTTCAATTAGTGCCGTCTTGGTGGCTGGTGACTCTTCCTTTCGCCGGATTTCTTAGCTATGACTCGGACGCTCGGGACACCCGTGGGCTCGGACAAGGATCCGGTGTTCTGTCTTGAAGCTCATATCTCCTTGGTTCCCCAGACCTTCTCATCAGCTGCTCCCCTTTTTCTTCAAGTTTGGGAATTTGATACAAATGGTTCTTGTTCCGCCCAAACGATGGACGTAATGTCATCTTATTGGGCCTAATAGGGTGCAGGCGTTGGCATGGATTGAAGGGGTTTGATAGGTGGGCACTGCCAGGCCTCTCTAGTCTTGTGCCACACTGCAGGCCCTGTCTCCTGCGGGAGCTCCCCATGTCATTGCGAATGAGCAGAGGTGTGATGTGAACCCCTCTGCTATTGTGAACACTGACCATACATTGTTCCATGAAGGAAAGAAACAAAGGATCTGTCAACAAAGCGTAATGGGGATCCAACTTCATCTGTTAATGTAGGGCTTTGCAAGCCATATCATGAGCCGGATGCCATTCCATGAGCGGGATGTCATTCCCATGAGCTGGATGCCATTCCATGAACTGGATGCTATTCCATGAGCATGATGCAATTCTATGAGCCGGGTTCCATTCTATGAGCCAGATGCCATTCCATGAGCCGGATTCCATTCCATGAGCACAATTCATTACTATGATGCGGATGCCATTCCATGATCTGGATGCCATTCCATGAGCTGAATGCATTACTATGAACGGATGCCATTCCATGATCTGGATGACATTCCATGAGCTGAATGCATTACTATGAACGGATGCCATTCCATGATCTGGATGACATTCTATGAACCGGATGCCATTCCATGACCCTGACACCATTTCATGAGCTGGATGCTGTTCGTTGAGCTGGATCACGTAAACTGCACAGGTAACAGAGCTATTTTGCACATCACTTTTGAATGGATAACATCCTCCCGGATGACAGAAAGCACTTCTCTGGACAGACTTTTCTATCTTTGTACTACAAGGCCTCTTATTTTTCACATCTTTAAAGAAGTTCTGATGGAAGCCATTGGATTTGGTTTGCACAGAGCCGGCAGCACTCACTTAGATCTGGACCCCAAGCTTCTTGCCTGCCGATCTTTTCATTCAATCTTCATTTCTCTCCCCTCCATGAATCTTTTATTTTTGCCTCCTTTGTTGCCATCTCTCTTCCTCTTCTTTCTTCCATTCTTTCCTTCTTTTTATTTCTCAATTTTTCTTTTGTTCTTTCTCTATTTCTTACTTTACATCTTTGAGCTTTAAAGAAGATTAGTACCCTGCGGGGGTGTGGCTTTGTCCTCCCAGAATGGGGGCATTACCATACTGTAATCCACTCTAAGTCTCCTCGGGACTAGAGGCTGCCATCTTCCCCACTGGGGAACAAGATAAATGCCCTGCCCTGTTCACCCTGCCCTCCCTCTGGCCTCCCCCCTTTTCCACCGATTTCCCTCGCTCCCCCTCCCACCCCACGTACCTTCTCAATTTTGTTTCTTTTCGGGAGCGGACGTGCAGGGTTCACTTCCGTCCCTGTCACGTCTGCTCCCGATCTGCAAGACACCACCATGGACAGGGAGAAGGGACTATGTGTAGTCCTTTCTCCCGTGCCATAGTGTCCCTTATTCCTTTCCATGGTGGCCATTTTCTTTGTTACCTTTTTTTAACTGATTTAAATGGCCGCATGAAAAGGGATTATGGACTCTGTTTCTCAATCCGCGGCAGCCATTTGTTTTATTTTTTGCTTGTGAAATGCTGGAGCATCTCACAGCGAAAGAACACTATTAGGTGTAACAGACTGGGGTACTTATAGCAATAAGCCCGTCACTGGGGGAGCAAAACCGCATGGGGCTTATTGCTTAAAAATAGAATGTTTTTTGGAAAGAAAGGTAAAGGCTGGCACATGATCCTAAAGAGGTCTGCAGTGGGGCCTCCACCTCTCCTCCCTCACCTGTGATCGCCTGTGACCCAATGATGGGGTGATGTGAGGCTTCTATGTGTCTAATGTGAAGCAAACTCTGCTAAAGTATAAGAGCAGTGAAGCCTGCATGTAAAGAAACATAGAGCCAGGTTTTCAAGCCTTACAATTTACTACTAGCCAAAAAACAATAAGACTGCCCAAAAGAATGTGTAGTCTGGTTCATAACGCTTTTAATTTAGCATCAGTGATGACGACACCTGCCATAAACATTTGCAATTTCAGCCGACACGGGGCGCACCAATGAAGCCCCGTCAAGTCCCGCTTTGGGTGTTTGGAGCTCCTTTCCTTCTCGTTTGGATTACTGTGGATTCAACGCTTTGTGGACAAAACTACGAGCTCCAGCAGGCTTTGTGCAATACTCTCTGGGTGGGGCCATAAATACGTTGTTGCGCCAGCACTGCGCGCGCGCACCTGTGAAGCCCCGTCAAGTCCTGCTTTGCCGCTTCACCACGCTCGTTGCGGTGAGTGGCGAGGCTTACATTTCTTGGGTTCATTATCTAATCTCTGATTATATCATATTTCTGTAAAGATTGCATTGCTGTTGAGTCCATCTGCCACTCCTCGATACAATTCCATCATGAAACATGGCATTGCCTCTCTCAAATCAGGCCTGCCCACTGTAACTGCCTTGCATTGTACAAATGTCGTTACTTCTGTGCATAGCCCATTCCCTTCCTCAACAAAAAAACCCTGACTAAGTTCTACTCCACGTAGGGGTATTATGAAACCCAAATCTAAAAGCAAAGCTGAACTGTTGTTAGGTATGGACATTCGGCCATTTTGTCGAGAAGCAAGTCATGTCGACACTGCTGTTCTGAACACTGGGAATATTTCAATAACAGCAATTGACTGTGTGGACAAAACAAATGTGGCAGTTACAAAGGGCCCTTTATACGGACAATCTGGCAAGCATGGTGTGGCGGTTGATGGCCCATCTGGTGAGTCAACAAAGTATGTGTCCCCGACCGGTTCCACGGTCACCTTTGCAAAGGAAAATGTTTCCTTAACAGACAGTATTTTGTAAATAATATACTCACTGGTCCTTTTGCACCATCTGTCAAAGCTCCAGCTATGTCCTCTTTAATTGCAGGTGACATTTCTAACCCTAGTTTGCATACAATATCCACTGTTGGAGACATGGCTGTAATTGATCTTGAAACAAATGCATCTTGTTTTTCAACTCATACTATGTCTGAAAACCTATCCAAATCTCCAATTCTTTTTACAAATTTAAGTGTTGCCAATTCAGTGGATAAATGATCATTTATTGCTCCAACTCCGCGAAAAATGGGGGGCTCTTGTTATCTTGGTGAAGGGTTGGTTGATACTTACAATGTAAACACTGGAATTGCTTTGACATTTATGAATACTGCTATACTTGCGTTGGCCAAACTGTTTGAGGCCTTAGCGAATAAGGCCGATGTACATTCTAATCAGCTAAATCAGCTTCTGTCTGGGCAACTTACTTCATCGAATAAGCTTGAAACTTTGAGTGACGCCTGCAATCCCCCTATTACTAAAAGATCAGTGGTCTCTCAAACTTCTAGTCATTCTGACGTTCCTTTGAAGCGTTATCAGACTATTCCTTTGATAGTAAATCCTATTATTGATCCGGCACACGTTGCAAATGAAGTTGCAATGGGTCAGTATCAAAAACAAAGTGACTCACCTTTTGGTGGTACAAATCCAAATGTCTTTAATGTTTCATCAAAGTCGGGCCCCAATAAGGGTGCCCACCCAAAAAATCTAAAAACATTAAAGGTGCCGCCAAACGTACCACTCAAATCAAATCCTTTGTTAAAAATATCTCAACCACAGCAACCACTACTGCAACTACTTCTAAACCAATAGCAAAATAATATCTGCACAGTTGCAGGCAAAGAGGGCTAAGACTTTGCCAGCTTCACTTCCTGCTGTCTTGGTCTATAGTCCTTTAAATGACTTGATAAGTGTTGCTGCTGATGTGTCTCAACATTCTTCTAAAACTCAAACATCAAATGGCTTTTGCTTTATTCCTCCTGTGGTTTCAGGTGATGTGAGTAATGTCGAATGTCGTAAAGAAATAAGGAAAGCTGTTGATGAGTACATGACTTCTAAATCTGTCTCAAAGAAGTTGTCTTTTGCGCCATCAGAAATGGTAAAAATGTATGAGCCCACTGCCCCATTGTACAGAAAGCGCACATAACACAGTCACAAGTTCCTAATAACATTGACTTAAGTCAGTTTGAACCACACACTCAACATCAGGTTTCGAGTGACATGGAAAAATTGATTCAATCTACACTAACAAAGTTTTTTGCAGCCTCTGGTTCTTTTCAAAGAAATGACCCCAGTGTCTTGCATGAAACTCCCAATGATCTGTCTAAACCTTTAAAACAAAAACCTCAGACTGTGCGCGTCAAGCGCCCTGCAGTTCATTCATTTTCTTTCAGCTGCAAGATGCTGCCTGCAAAGCAATATAATTTGAACCGTGCTTCTGTTTTGTCAATATTTAGCGGAATACCTAAGCTCGATGACATTGGCACCATTGATATTGAGCTGGTCGAGTTTCTTGATCACTTAAAACACTCTTCTGATATCCGTTGGATACTTTCGAGAGTGGTGGTTAATGCAATCTGGGCTGTCAGGTCCCAGCTTTTTGATCTTGGGTTTATTCTTTTACCAAGTACTGATACCTCAGATTGCTCATCAGTCAAACAATTGGATACCCACTAAAAACAACACACAAATAAAAACCAAGGTGTTCCTTCATATGCACGCAATTGAGATTCTAAAAATAACCAAGGTTAGCATCCGAAGTTTTTGGCATTGCCTATGTCTTGGATTAGCTGGAATTCCAGAGGGCATAAGCATCTTTTGAATAATCACGATGTTATCCTGTTACAAGAATCTTGGTTAACTAGTATACCATCATGGAATAACCATGATGTCCTCTTGATACCTGCTGTCAAGGGCGTTTCTGGACATCCTGCTTCCGGCCTGCTAACGGCTGTAAAACAATCTTCGGCTTTAAAGGTCGAACCTTGGTTTTCTCCAAACCCTTTTTTGCAAATGACTAGAATTGTTGGATTAAACTTTTTATGTGCAGCTATAAATCTTTATTGGAACCCTTTGCGTATGTCTGATGACAGCTTTATGGAATGATGGACACTCGCATGCCATCATTTTGGCAGGTGATTTGAATCTTCATTGCTCAGGTCCGCTTTGTACATCAGAAACATACCGTCTTGCCAAGTGGACAAGCTTTGTCAAATCCAGAAGCCTGTTTATGTTAAATGGCTCTTTTCCTGGGGACATTCTACCTAGAACATCTTGGCATTGGGCCAGTAGTCAGGGAATTATTGATTTTATTTATGTTAATGCTAGTATGCTCATTAAAGTAAAATCGTTTCAAATATTTCACACTGAAGTGAGTGATCACAACATCTTAAATACTGCTTGGCTCCTTGATACTAGTATGGCACATGAAAATGTGCGTTATCTCATGGGCTCTTATAAAGTAAACTCAGCCAGAAACCGTGTAATGTGGACCGAGTCATCTTTGGGAGCCTTTAGATCACACTATGACGCTGAGTTGAAGTCTAAAGCTATTTGGAAACATAACCAAGAGGTAGTTTATCATGACTTAATGCAACTATTCCAATCACCCTCAGTTATACATAAACAAAAACAACCTTTGCACCTGCACATCTGTGACCATGAAATTAGAATTAGAAAATCGATGGTAAGGGCTGAAAAGAGGCAAACTTCTAAGCTCCCTGTTGCTACACGACTGGCAGCCCTAACCCTGATTAAAACCAGATATAGGAATTGGTCTAGCGGGATGCAGGCCAAACTATATCAAACGGATGGTAGTAATATGCTTAAATCTCTAGCCGCTAAAAACTCAGCCCAGTCCTGGAACATCACCAGGCTGTAGTAGGTCATCAGGTTGCTGTACAAACTAATGATGTGTCTGAAGAGACGTGGGTTCTTTACTATTCCAAATTATTTGCTGCACCCCCGGCTCATGTAAGTATATATAAACCTGTGTTCCAGCCTCACTTTCATTTATCGTTTGATAAAGATGATATTTTGTATTTCATCAAACAAGCGAGCCACTCCAGAGCACCTGGCCCGGATGGGTTGTCTAACACGCATATGAAGCAATTACCGGAAATCTGGGCACACATATTATACCTTATTTTTGAGAACATTAACCTGACTCAGAAAATACTGCTGTCCTGGAAACAATCCATCCTCATCCCTATTTATATGAAGGGTGATTGGGCCAATCCGGCTAGTTACAGGCCCATTTCTTTGCTTGATGTACCTGGGAAGATCTTTTGTTGTCTCATTTTGAGAGAGTTGAATATCTGGACTAAAAATTGTTTCAAGAGAGATCCTTTTCAATCTGGATTCGTTAGTGGTCTTGGCACCCTTCCTAATATCATCACTCTCAAAATGCTTAAGTCACAGTATGCTTGCCGGAAACAATCTTTATATTTTGCATTTATTGATTTACGGTCAGCATTTGACTCAATAAATCGTGACCTTCTATTCCTAAAGCTAAAACTGCTTGCTTGTCCTCCCTCTCTATCGACATTAGTGATTCAGTTGCACACGGAGACCTCTATGCGAGTTAGATTATCCTTAGAAGGCCTTCTGTCTTCCTCCTTTGCCACTTTTCTGGGTCTTAAGCAAGGGTGCATTCTAGCATCAATATTGTTTAATCTTTTCATTTTTGACATGGGTGTCTCTTTTCTCGGAATCGAGTCCGATGCTCCTGAATTGGGAGTTCAGCGTATATCTTGGTTGTTATACGCTGACGGTTTAGTTTTAATCTCTCAAACCCACAAGAGACTACAGATCTTGTTATCCACCCTTTCAGAATATGTTAGAAGGAACCAACTTACTGTAAATTTGAATAAATCACAGATCTTGGTTTGTAGGCCCCATGGTAAATCCAAAAGTACTACTAGAAAATGGTACATTCGTGAGGAAGTCATGGAATCAGTTCCAGAATATAAATACTTGGGGTTTCCTCTACAAAATACCGTCATTGATAATAAATACCTTACTGTTTTGCAGTCGAAATTGTCGACCCTGATCTCACAGGCTAGAATACTTCACTATAAATATGGGAAATTCACTCTAAAACATATATTAATGTTTTATGAGCAGAAAGTAATTCCCATTCTTCTTTATGGTGCGGAATCAAAGTTGTATAAAAACGATAAAATGTGGAATGAGCTGGAGGCTGGATTCTGGAAAAGAGTTACATCTACCAAATTGCTCACCGATGCCTTTATTTTACGATTTGAATTAGGTATTAACTCTTTATCCAGCAGAGACAAGTGGAGAATGTGCTCCTTTTTTCGAAAGTGCTTGAGTGGCGTCGAAAATAACAATATTCTGAGCACTGTAGCATGCTATTTGTCCTCTTCGAATCATGCATTTCCATTGAAATGGAGGAATCTAGCATTGAACACATTGTTTGAGGCTGACATCTCATTACAGCTTCTGCTTGAAAACCCAGATCGTGCTAAGACTAAGTTCAATCGCTGGGTGCGGATACAAAATGATGCTTTCTGTTCACATTTTAAAGATTTCAATAGCAATTATTTTGTAATCAAGCGACTAGTTGAAGTGGCAGGTTATTTTCTGAAATGTCCTTCTGGGCATGTACGAAATCAATTTTTACGACTGAGACTCAATTTATGGACCACCAGGGAACTTTTGGTGAGACGAAAAATCATTTCTCCTGATTTAAATTTTTGTCGGTTTTGTGAATCTTGTACTAAGAATGAAACTCTCCAACAATTGATAATATTGTGTCCTTACTTGAAGGAAATGCAAGCTAAATTTTTTAGTAACTTGTTGAATTTGAAGGAGGAAATTGATGGAAATCAGATATGGAGTATTTTATGTAATACCACGAGATTTTCGGTGATAAGGGCTCTTGTGCACTATCTGGAATTCATTCTCCCTGCCGAAATCAACTTGCAAAATTAATTTGGAAATATGAATTCCCTTGGTGAATATTTAAACTTACTTTGTGCACCTGAGTATGAAATGAAATGCATAACTTTATCATCTTTTTAAGTTCCTAAGTTTTATAATGTTTTAGTATGTGCTCATATATCTGTTGTATATCCTTGCTTTCCTCTTGTTATTTTTTTTAATCAAATTGAAAATGTATATTTGTTTATTATTTGAAAAGTTGATTTACTCCGCTTTATCAAATAACAAAAAAATTAAAAAATATGACATTGGCAGTGATATGATCAACTTCATGTCAGCGAACCACCCCAAGACATTTAGTTCCTTTCCCTTATAATCTGCTTAAAAGAAAACTAAAGGCACTTTTGCATTCTCTCCACTGTGTGGCGCTAGATGCAAATCCCACTGACCATACGCAAGCTTTAGCCATACCCAACATGTTGTATTATGTGGTGTGCTGTAATGCAAGTGCTCCATGCTATCTCCAGTGCCTTGTGGGATTCAATACTGTGTGTAAGCTTATACTGCATGCCTTTGTGTGAGCTACACCACCAAAACCTTTGTAGTGTAGAGGAACAGGTAGGGACTTTCAAACGAGAGCGCACCCTTGAGATCTGGGTTCTAACCGCTCTGTAAGTGCTCTGCATTTTATTTTTGGATATTAGGTTGGGCTGTAAGCGCTGCTTCTTAGACTAAACTATTGACATGGGAATTACAAATAGGAAAGAAATGGTATGTGCAATGGGACACACAGCCAGTGGGTGCTGCTTTGCTTTGAACCCACCCTCTGACCGGCCACAGCCATGCTAGTCCTTGTGGCCATTCCTACCCCCTACCTGTCCCTCTGCACCTAAACACACATCCCTGACAGCTCGTAAAGCTATCTATGTGCGCTCTGAGGCCCATGGGCGTGTGACACTTTTTAAAAATGTAAATAAATAAATGTGCTTTAAAGGGGATACCAATGACATTTATAAGCAGATTTCTGAAATGTAACAGTTCAATTCCCTTTGTAAACCAGCTCCTGGTGTAATAGAAATGGCATGACCAGTGTGTCTTCAATAACATGATGTGTAACCAATATTTGTCCATGTATGTGTTTCTTTCACTGACTTTCTGTTAAAACAAGCATTAGCAAATCAAACAATTTTGGCTCTTACATAGGCACTGATTGAGTGAGTAAGTGAGTGAGTGAGTTAAACAACATGTAACATGAAAACCGCAAAACTGAATCATCTCTTAGTGTTTCCATACAAAATAGTAATGTAGAATGCCTATGTTATGAAAAGGTTCAAATTGAATGTGCAACTTGTTATGTGTAGTGAATACATCACTCGTTGCTAAAGAGACTGCCTCTCATTGATCCAGTCATAGATGTCCATTGATTACCTGAAGCCCAACCCCTCCACGACTGAATTCCTACTGCTGATCAACACCACCGAACACCTGGACATCCAGACCTACCTCTCTGCTATACACTTCGAGAGCGTCACACCTAAGCTAGCTACCTGCGTCAAGTCCCTTGAATTCAACCTCGACAGACACATCTCCTTCATACAGCATATGGCAAGGAAGACACAAACTGCTTGGTACCGACTTTCTCTCCTGCGAAAACTCAAACCCTTAATCTCAGAAAGCAACTTCAGATCTGCTGGCCACGCTGGTCCTCACCCACCTGGATGGTGCCAATGACATTTTGGAAGGCATTTCAGCAGCTACCCTGGCCCCTCTGAGATGTATCTTGCATGTTGCGACTCATCAAAGGACTCCCCAAATTCGACCACATGACCCGACACTCATAGAACTGAACTGGCTCCCGCTGCAAGCCAGTATCATCTTCAAATACTGCAGCATCATCTACAAGGCTGTCACCCTGAAGTCCCCAAGCTAACTCACTGAGAAACTCAGCATCTCCAGAGCCCTATGATCCACCAGAAGTAAGGACATGTGCAGACTTGAATAACAGCGCAGGAAGGAAAGAACCAGGAGACATGCCTTCTCTGTCTATGCCCCAAGATTCTGGTACCTTCTCCCCATCAACATCTGACTCGCCCCCTTGCCTCTGCAGTTCAGACCCACCTGTTCAAGGAAGCACTCCTTCCTAATGCCTAGCTCTGCACACCCTCCACTCCCCACCCAGCCTGAGACTGGGTGATCTACTCCCACTCTTCCCTCCCCTGGTTGCTTGTAGATCCATTGCTGACTACTGCTCCCCTTCCCCCTCTTGTTAGATCCCCACTACCTTGTGTCTCTGCTCCCTAACCGTATTCTGCCCCCTATGATTGTAAAGTGCTCCATTGCTTCCCGAAGCTGGGCCTGCGCTCAATAAACACCCTTATAATAATAATAATAAAAAATAGTATAACCTAATACATAACGCTTTTGACAAGGGACAAGTAGGAATAGTGCTTACAGGACAGAAAAAGGAAAACACAGGTGCAGCACTAAATAGCACACCATACTTGGCATCAATAAAGAACCAAGGGAGACTTGTATGGGAAAACCAGGAGCAGACTTCAGAATGGAGTCAAGAACAGGAACTGGGAATACACAATTACTAACCCAAAACCTCCACCTACCACCCAGGGAAGGACAGGAAAAGGGTATCAAAAAGGAATTCTCTCAATGGGAGGTGTCTAACGCATCAGGTTTACACGGCAGAACAGAACAAGGCCAAAGAACAATAGAACACAGACAAACTGGGCCAGTGGAACAGGAACATTATGGAAAGTGCTGACTACAAAACAGAGGAAGATAGAACAGGAATCCAGGAAGTGTGAAAATACTAATAAACCCTTTAAATTTGAAATGCAGGGATCCTGGAACAAGAAACAAGGAATGTGTAACTAGAAACTAAGAATAAAGAACCAGGAACAAGGGACCAGTCACAAATTGGAACACGCAACAGGGACCAGCGCTCCACTGAAGCAAATTGAGGCTTTTAAAGCTGGCTAACGATTACATGCCTCAGTTGTGATGCTTGCTTGTGCCTGCCTGCCACAGGTGTCCCTTATCCTCCACCCAGCCTTGTTCTGCTATGGTGGAGATGAAGCAGTTGCCAAGGCATTCTGGGAAGCATAGTCTGTAGAATAAAGTAGCATACTGTCTGCCGAAAAACACGAAATGGAAGGGAAGTGAAATGGAAAATATGCTTTTAGAGCAGCCAACACACCACAATACTGTGTTGTAAGGTTGAGAAGGAAAGACCAGTAGGAAACGGAGGCCAAATCATGTCCCCGAGTGGCGGGAAGGAGCGCAAAGGGAGGGAAGCGTCATACCACCCGTGCTGGAGTTCGTTATTTTCTTGAATGCCAAGTAACCTGTCAGGTGGCTGTTATTGTGAAAGATCAAACAATGTTTGTGGTTGTCAGTGCACACTAATAGATCAAGGTCCTTAATCAATTAATTATTAGAATTGTTTAGAATCTTAAGGTGCGGGGGAGAAAAAATGGTCTTGGCACAAGACCAATGTTGCTGAAAGTAGAAGGAATGAGAGGATCCAAATTGGGAGCCCTCCCATCCCCTGCACACTATATAATGTTGTCAATAAAGACATTCAGTGAATTGCGTTCAATTTCACAGTTACAGAATATTCAATTCTGATAAATGATACTCTCAAATACGAAAAGGCAGAAACATTTAATTCAAAAGAACAGAAATCAATATAATTCAATGATTGCAGTTGACTGTAGGTCAATTGGCATAAAATGCAAAGGAAATCAAGGAAAAATATCCACAAATTAAACTGTGCTTGGCTGACGCGTTTCGAGGTAATTCCCTCTTCTTCTTGAGCCTAGTAGCACTGTGACACAGTTGTGGTAGTTATAAGAAAAAAAGGGGGCGGGGGGAAGAGAAAAAGTTACTATTGTGGGTATATTTTCCATAATTATGTATAGCTAACATTACGAAACACATGTTAAGAGACATTGACCAGCAGTTGTGATTGTCTAGCAACAATACAAAGTATTGAAATGGTTATCATATGGCATACTGTTCATTCAATAAGACGTTCATGGTAAGGACAAGCATCATGTGATTACAAGACACTGTTTTAATATAAGCGGACCCGGTGAGCACCAATTAGAGAGAACATTAGTTAGCTGGGTGGTAATAGTGGCATTAAATTAGTGTGGTATATATAGGAATGATCACTTGACAGGAAACAAACTGCTAATAATGGTTAAAGGATTAGAAGTGTGAGGAAGTGAAATATGTATGTATATGTATATATATGTGTTTAAAGTAGTTCTAGGGAGACAGTAACTCATCAGGCCGATAGTTGTATGGTAAAAAAATAGGTTTAATAACTCACATGTCTCTAGAGATGGATAGTAGTGTCTATCTCTTGTCGTGAGGCGGAACAATCCTTGCATCGAAGTGAATAAAATACCAATGTATTCAACTGTGTTAGGTAAACCTAACTACTTCTGTAAAGGTGAGAAAAATAAAGAAAAAGATGCATTTCAACTGACGGCTATTAAGTGACTGATTGGTGTATACTAATCCATAATACTGCCACGACTGGGGTTATGGACATCAAGGGTAAAAAGAAACTCACTCTTGCAACAGTCCCCACGGGCACTTGAATGCAGAGGAAGCGTAGCTGAGAATTTCATGAGCAACGTGATATGCAGCTTTTGTATTTTCTTGCGAGTCCGTAGTATTCTGCGTGCTCTAAAAAGAGGGGAGTGCAGGTATGAGCTATGCATTGAAGACAAAAACTGGTCAGGAAAAAGGTGCATCTAAATGTACTTCAAATACCTGATGCGGTCTGATGGAAGCTCAGCGGCGGAAATGGCACTGGACATGCCGGTTGCATCATGAGCGGTCGTAGAAGTCGTTACTTAATGGATGTATTAAGGTTCGCTGTCCTACGGAAAGAAGTCGTTCCCATGCAGTGGCCCTTGAACGATATCTGTAAGGAAACAAACAAATTTAGATGCTGGCGGGATCGCAAAGTAAGCGCCTCTAAATGGTATGTAAAAAAGGAATTAATACCTGTTGCCAAGTAGCATACGCTGTGTCTGGTACAGGTTGCACTCTGGAGAGCGTGGCGGTTGCCACGGTGATCAAGATCAGTGTATCACGTGGTGTTGACGTGGTAGGGCTAGAAAGGTCAAAGGCTGAAAGAGTAATAGAAACTAGAGGCGGACTGGATGCAGTAAGTGACTAGAGTGGGTTCCATGTTGAAAGGGGCACTCTAAGCTAAAAAAACATACGAATTTTAAACAGCAAACTAATGCTCTTGATTGGTGTGAAGCGGGTGCTCTTTCACAATGAACAGTAATTACGTATCTTAAAGTTATGTTACTGATGGAGTGTCACAACAGAGAACACTCACTGCATTAGTGTGTTGTTTTGGTTTGTGGCGAAACTGACCCCCAAAAGTTGAAGAAACAATGGTATACAAGAAATAGTAAAGGATACATGCACACCTAAGATCACAGACTGTACGTAAAAACTAGAAGCCATAGCAGTGAATAGAAAGGGGCAGGGATTCCAACTAAGGCCTGCTAGTTTGGTTCCCACTTGTGGTGTACAGAGAATGGGCACAGGGCTTCCAACAATGCCAGTGTGAGCTCTAGGCTTCTGAGCAAGTTTCTATTACGTCGCCTCTCTCTGAATGTTCATGTAAAGCAGCTGCCTCAGGATCAAGACACACGTGGACGTCTGTGTCTTGATCCTGAGGCATGAACAAGGAAGAAATACTCATGCAACAGTAGCCTGTGGGGGTCCAGCAGGAACAGAACAGTGATTGCCTCCTGAAACAGGAACTAATACATGGACAATAAAGAAACACAGCAAAGAAAAGGAACAGAGACTGCTGTAAAGTCCAGCAACTGGACAGGGGTATTCCATCAGAACATTTGAGGACAAAACCAATACCAGAAACCTTCAGAGAACTATCCAGGGAAAGAACAGGAAGTCTAAAGAAATACGGTTCAAGACAGAAAACAAGGAGAAACAGCAGTAACAAAGCACTTCAGACTAGGAGCAAGGTTACGGAGGACTGGAACAGCGAAATGAAAGCCATGGACTGGAATCCAGGAACTTCGGACTGAACTACAGACTGGTAACAAGAAAATATCAGACAGAAACTCTGGGCTGGAATCCAGGAACTACGGACAGAAAATCTGGGCTCGGATCAAGGAAAATGCGGACTGGAACTCTGGGCTGGGAACAAGGAAATTGTATACAGAGAGCAAGGAAATGTAGGCATGGAACACAGGAACTGTCAGCGGAGAGCCAGGGGTTGCAGACAGAACCCTAAGGGCTGACGGCTGAGGCGCAGAAAGAGCTGAATGAGCAGGAACACAGGAAATTGAATCCAGAGATACCAGGACTGAAGCCAGGGAGCACAGCGATGCAGGGCAAATAACACAGGACTGCATGGCAGGTGAAAAGAGCATGGGAGCATGGGAAACTGAAGGCACATATCCCAGGGCTGCAGGCAGGGAGCATGGCGCTGCAGAGTAAAGAGCATAGGACCGCAGGGCAGGTGACACGACACAGGAGCAGGCGGAAATGAAGGCAGAGATACCAGGGCTACAGGAAGGGAGCACAGCATTGCAAGGCAAAGAGCACGTGGCTGCAGGGCAGGTGACACGACACAGGACCATTCGAAAATGAAGGCAGAGATACCTGGGCTACAGGCAGGGAGCACAGCATTGCAAGGCAAAGTGTGCAGGGCAGGCTATAGGAGCAGGAGCAGGAAACTGAAACTGAAGGCAGAGTGTCTATGCTGCATGCACCGGCCTCCTGGCACTTCTCCTGTCGATTCCCTCTGCCACTGGGCTGGCCTCCATTTATACACTTGACAGCCTGCAGGTGTGAATGATTATTCACTCCTGCCTGACTCCCATTAAAGGGACATGCCTGACCTTCCCCACTCCTAGCAGGCATCTTCCTACTAGAGTGGTAAAACAGCATAGTCTTAATTGCCTCTTTTTCATCCCAGTATTGTCAAGTGTCAATGGTGGAGAAATGAGGGCAGCTGACTTATAATAGCCCATAAAGGTGGGGGAGGGGTTGGCTTGGTTGTCACTAGGAAAAAAGGGATACCATGTCCCACCCAAGGGGACCCCACTCCTAGTTCCCAAGGATCCTCCACCCAGGTGATCCTCCCTCGCTTCTTGGCCCTCAGGGTCAGGATCCAATAGCTAAGGCCTTTCCCTGGCCACCTGTGCAGAGAATCCAAGGAGAAAAGGAGTGAGAATACCCTCAGGGGTCTCACAGGTGGTACCTCAGCAGTAAATCCTCCGAGATACCACCAAATGGATCTCAGAGGATTTACCATTACCACCGATTTAAGAGTGGTGGTAGGTGGTGTTAGTCCCTATTTATTGAAGTCCATAGGACACCATGGGATTTCAGCAGAATTCATACTAGTGTTAATTCTGTTGATTTTGCATTTTTGGGGCTGTAAGGCTGAGGAATTACCTCCCATATTCTGCTGGAGGTGTTTCTCCAAACCCATAATTCGGTGGTGTGATAATGCAGAGGTAATGCAGTGGTAATTTTGTTACAATTGAATTAGCACTGTTTTTGGCTACACCACCAAACCCATAATGAGGCCCATTGTGTATTATTGATGTTTACAATATTACAATACAGGGAATTCAATAGAGAGATGGACCTCTAAAAAGCCTATAGGGCTGGAAAGGAGTCAGGCATGTATTAGGAGTGCGTGAGAGTTCACCCCAATGAGTGTGCTTCCATGAGTACTACTGAGTTTGTTTATTTAATAATAGGGTGAGTCCATGGCTACAGGTCAATGACCTCATAAAGTGCAATATTGGCCAAGAAAGGGAACCTTTGCATCGTTTTTATAACCCTATTCTCAGCCTTTGATAGAGTAGAGCATTTAGTGGAATAACATTAAGAATTGGGGAGCCCCTGATAGCATCTTGGAAATCCTAAATGCTATCCGCATGGATACGAAGGTCAGCACCCAGGGGAGGAAGGATAGCTTAGAATCCGCTCATTATAAATGACCAATCATATAAAATACATAAAATAAAGTCAGGTTAGTTGAGGATGGCCATGTGTCTATGGCTGAGGGTACTAAACGGGGTCTGCAACAGCGATGGGTCCTGGCCCCGACACGCTTCAACCTTTATCTATCAGAAATGGGGGACTCCATGAAAGATGCTTGGGTCCCCGCCACCTCCCCCCCCCCATATTAGAGCATCTCCTGTCCATTGCTTGGCTTATGCTGATGAACGGTTCATTCTGGACGAGACGCTGATCGGTCTGCAGCGCAGTCTTGATGTTCTGGTCATTTATATGCTGGCACATGAACTTGAAATCAACGCACATCAATGTAAACTCATGATCTGCACAAATAAGAGGGCGAAAACAAAATTGAAATGGAAACTGAATGGGGAAGACGATGGAGCACATTGACCAATTCTCCTTCCTGTGATACAATTGAAATGGAAACTGAATGGGGAAGACGATGGAGCACATTGACCAATTCTCCTTCCTGTGATACACTATTTATAACAATGCCACAATGGCAATACATCTTGAGAAACTCAAACAAAAAACGTTTTCAAAAATTGATTAGCAGAATTTGCTAATTAAATGTTCTTGATTAGCAAACAAACTTATTTGATTAGTAATTTTTTACTATTTTTTTAAATGTCACCAGCAGTTATTTGTACCAAAGACATAATATTAGGATGAATACAACATTTCTTTTTACCTCTGAAGTAATACATTAGTGCGATGAGCGTCTGTAAAAGGTAAACGTTAGCAACATAGATGCAAAATAATAGATATGATAAAAAGGCTCTGAATTTTTTTTTTAGTGCAAGGCTCTGTGCGGCTGGATGCAGTCAGTGTTTCACAGGGCAGTGTCCTTCAAATTGAACGCTTGACCTTGCATTTGCTATGTAAGCGGAAGTTCAGACGTTTCATAAAACCAACATGTTTACAATGTTAAAGGAAAGTCATGGCCTGAGATGTAGTATGGCTTTGCGGCAGGGAGGGTAATTGTTCACTTCAAGTGGACAATGTGGCTCTTGCCTGTCAATGATAGCAACTGTTTTCAATATAGTGTTAATTGCCACTTTCAGGGGGAGGGCAGGGCCCGCTAATGGTACTCAAGCCTGAGTCGGATAAGTGTAGCATTCCAACCCTGTGCATCCAAGAAGGCGATATTTACCACTATTAGATCTGTAGCTCTACATACTGGATGGAACTATTGATCACTACTTTGCGTAAACTTCTAGTTAACTTTGTATTTTCATTAAGTAAGAGGAAATAAAGTAAGCGACAAAGCAGAGTTTATGGTCTAGCAGGCAGATAACTGGGCAAACTAGGTGGAATATTTTAGTTGTAATTGTAATTAGATGTTTTTTTTTGCGGCCATCACACTTTCAGGGGAGCTGGTATAAAGCATCAGGGTGAATAAAAGGGTGACAAGGAATTTGAGACCACCTCATGGTTTGAGCACCAGTTTCACAGATTATGCAACCAGCTGATCACAGAACTAGGTTTGCCATCAAAAGCATTTGGTAATGTGATCATGTACATTTTCAAAAACGTTCACCTGTCAATATGGTGCACTTTCCCCAACGAAATGAAATATAGTTGACACTGTGAGATTTAGATACAATTGCCACATTTTACTGAAAAAACATGCAGACAATGCAATGTCGCAATACTGTAATTATGCATTATTTAACAATTTAAATTTTTAGGTAGGGAATTGCAGGATGGTCTTTAAAAAAAACAACAACAAAAAACAACCAGAAAATCACACTTACTGGTCTTTGCCAGACAAGATATAATGAGCTTAATAAAAGTATAATCCAGGTTTCTTGCCTAGCACTCCCACACAGGACCTTGGCAATTTTAACAGTGCAGCAGAAACCGTCTCCACTATCTCCCATTAGCCTCTGTGTACTAGCAGTGAACAGATAAACAGGGAGGAAGGAGCCTTGAGGGCAATAGAGGTCGCCGGGTGAGCTGTGCTTTCTTGAACAAGGTCATTTAAATAGCTAGCTGTGCTACACGAGTGTCAATTTAATTATGAAACCTACAGAATTGCTATGCAACACTGCTGATTTTATGCCTTGCATATAATTCACCCAACCAGTATACACCCTAGTCTTTTGCAGTGTGTTGTTAGTATTTGGAATGGAATAACATGTTTGCTGTGTTTTGCTTGTGCTGCAAGCCGCTTCTGGCTAAAGATGTTTCGGAATGCTATGTCCACCTGCATTCACATCAGGACAGTGGACTATTGGTGTGACATCACAGGGGAGAAATACAGCACTTCATGTGCCTCCTTGTATTGTCGAGAAGGAGTGCATGTGACCGGAGAGGAAGGTGTGTGAGGGTGTAAGGAATCCTTCTACTTAGTTATTTATTTAAGCATTTATGTCAGCACACAAAGCCCTGAGGCATGTAGGCACTAGTTGCAGAAAGTGCAGTGTACAGATCAAAAAGTGCAAGAACACGCATGGGCTACATCAAAATGTCTCTTTATCCCTCATGCATCCCATATCCACCCTGTATGTCTAGTCAATGGGTGCAACACTGGAGGTGGGAAATAGATACTCAGGGGGTAATATACAACATAACCTTGTAAACGGAAACCAATCACCAAAGCAGTTAACTTCCCTTTGGGTTTCTAAGACATAAGTCATGAGAAGGGAGGAATAGATCACTCGCAGATGTAAAGAAAGAAGTATAACAGATTTTATTTAGGATTAAACGAAAGAAAGAAGCAAGCTTGGTGGAGCAAGGAGTGCACAATAAACGTAAAGTGGAGGATTTAAAAGCATCTATTTCAACCATAGCAGTATTTTACAGGAAGGACTCTATGCCCAGGGTTTGAAGGGACAGCCTGCCAGTATAATAGGTGAGTAGGTGGTGTCCCCATCTTCCTAGGTCCTGCTTTTGGTTAATCGAGTATTCCTGGTTTAGGTTTCCTCAATATTCAATCTCTTACTTACATATACTCGATTCAGTGCAGTGCGATATAAAGTCCTACAGGGTTCACAGACTGACCAACCAAAAATGGAAGGGTGATTTCTGAGAAGTGTCAGGATGGAAGGATAAATCAACGATGAAAACGTAGCGTTGTTGGTCCAGCATTTAATCCCTATTCTAATCTGCAGAGTACCAGGCCTCCACACCCAGAAATAAGTCCTACAATATACCTACAGTCTCAGGGGTGTTTTAGCAGCCCAGCACACTTCTTTGCATGTCTTTGACAGAGTATCCCAAAAAGGAGCAGTCTTCGGAACTTTGGAGCAGCCTCTCAATGTTTGCAAACTTGTGTAGTTGGCTCTAATGGCTTTCTAGCTTCCACCAACATCTGGGTTTGAGACTATGAAGATACTAATCTCTTCATAATATGGCTCCTGGCAGCTTTCGGTTCAAAGCTCCCGGCAGACTTCTTACTATGGCCTCCCCTACAAGCGTAAGTAGTCTACACTGAGGATTACGTGTCTTGGCCACTGCCTGTCCTTCAGCTTTCTGAGCTAATGGCCCTTGGAACGTGCATCTGTTACTGGATGGGATTACACCAGAATAAATCTGAGTCCAAATAAGTGGGCAAACTCAAGAAGATGGCAAGTTAATGTTTTATTAGCAATTATCTAAAACGGGGAGTTTACAACGAACATCAAAAGACGTATGCTCATTCTCAGCAATTTCCACATGAAATACAATGATATACTTTTTTGTGCGTCAGAATGATGTTATGTTACGTGGCAATAGTGAACAACCTGTCAAGGGTTGAGATTTGTTAAGGGACACATCTAGATATACAATCACATATACGAGCTAGGTTTGCTATTGGCTGTCAGACATCAGGTGGACAACTAATGACTACGTTTTCATACGATTCAGTTAAGAAAAATCAGTTACACAATGTTTCATTGATTTCTCAAGCTATAAGACCCTTCGTCATATGGACTAATATAATTGGTTTGGCATGTTTGTGCCATGTCTGCAACATTTGGTTCAATTAGGAGAACATAAGCCAAGACCCAGGGGAAGTAGATAGGACATGAAGCTGCCCTACCACCCAATTAGCTCAACATCTTTCATGACCCATGCCTTCTGCCATGAAATTCTCTTTGTACTTGGCCTTGCAGAGTATTTTTGTCCTGGGAATGCAACGGGAGTGAGGGTACTCTCTATCGTGTCTGGAACTCCAAGTTCAAGCTCTGTTTCCATCCTTGACTCACGTGACAAGAGACCTCAATTCTGTTCATTCTGCAGGCTTTTAAATGTTTTAAATGAATTAACACTTGGCATCTTTTGTGCTCTTTCTTATACCTTAATGTGAGAGGATTCATCCTCCGCACAAATGTTCCTCTTCAGCGTAGATAGCTGACCTCGACTTCTCAGTTCTTGACTTCAGGCCAGACAGCCTCCCAACGCAACTCCAACAACCTGCTATTCTACTGCGACACAGCCTTTCATTTTCTCTTCATGATTCTTTGGCTTAATTATTTCATGATACCAATGTCCAGTTCTGTACAATGGCGACTCTGCCTGCATTTTTTTCTCCACTGGTCGCTAGCCTATACGATGGCTTGATCTATCTTGCGTTTCAGCCTATTTACATTCTTTATACATCTGAATTCTGCAGCACTTTTTAACGTGTAATCTTCTTCCTTTACACTTTTATGGTTGATTCTTTAATTTGTCATTTCTCCTCTAGCATTCATGCATTGTCTTCATTCAGTTTTTCAGGACTTTGTGCACACTTTCTTATGACGTCATCAGTCCATTTTCTTACCTCTTTCTTATATTCCTACAGAAATCTCCTCCTGAAGGCCGCCATAAACTCGAGGGTACATTCGATATGGTTGTCTTAATGGATACCGTCTTCCAAATACTCACTGCGGTATTGGTACAATAGCTGGTGTTAGACAGTATCATGTCTCCAATACAAGGAAGGTAGGGGGCAGGATCTCTTGCGGATTTGTACGTCGGCTCCTCTACATTTCCAACTATCATGATTGGCCACCCCCGATACATCCTCAAACCTTCTCTCTCTATTACTCCTCTAGCTGTTCCATCACTAACTCTATGCATCTATGCAGTGCTGTCCTAATGTACTTGAACCCTGTTAGGCAGAATTATATGCACTACCCTTTGGGAACACCACACACAATTAAGACTACAAGTGTCAGTACAATTTCACCTTTGGTACAAGCCTGTACTACACAGTTAAAGTGATTGCAATAGCAGAGCAGCCAGACTTATCTGAAGAGTAAGTGAGCAGTATCAAATAGTTACACAAAGGACAGCAATTACTATGATTCAGGCAAACACTGACTCAAGGTTTTCAAGTAAAAGAATATACATTTATTTCACTCTTCAGTTGTATAACATTTCACCTTTCTAAGCAGTTTAGAAATCACACTCTAAATTCACCACACCACTTCCCTTAAATTCCAGACAAGTTAAGCTCACAAAATGAAGTGGGGGCAAAATGGCACTCCAGCTATTTAAAAGGGAGGGAAAGACAAAGGTTAACAGAAATGGATCCACACCAACAGGTAACTACTCAGAGCAAGCGGATAAGAGAGACTACAATGATAAAATCAGATAGAAAAGGCTTAGGGCCAAAGTCAATGGTACAAAGTCTTTTGCTCAAGATAATACAGTTCAGGGTAGTTCACAGTAAAGTTTGTGGCACGGTTTCCGGACGAGGTTGGTTGGTAGAAAAGTTAGTTCAAAGAGAAGAGAAGGACAAGCCCTTGGATTGGAGAAAGATTTCAAACACTTTCATCGTGGCTGAACGAAATGCACAACCGGATTTGCACAGTACCTTAAAACGGAGAGGGGGCTGTAGCTGAGGCAGACGTTCCTGGTAGTTCCTTCTGGCTCACGGTTCCTGAAGCGACTGTCGGACTGATCAGAAGTAGGAAGACTGGAGGGTCCTGCACTACCCAGGGAAGAAACCAGCAGCAGCGCCAAACGACAAATAAAAGGTGCGCTCCTTAAAACCCAAGCAGGGTCCAACCTACCTGGCGATCCGTCCCACTGTAGCTCTGTACAGCGAATTCAACCAGGGGAGGGGTCCTGGCTTGCAGTTTGGGTGAACTGGTTGGTCCCATCAGCTCAAGGGAAGAAGTTTCCTGGAGGATCTTCTTTGTCGTCGGATTCTGGAGATTCGGACCTGCAGCAGGGCTTCACCGGGTGGTTCAGTCGTTGTAGGGGTCCCCTTCTTCCAGTTCCTCGTTGGTTCTTTCGTTCCAGTGGCGACTCTGCTCTTCCAGTCCCAGAGACCTGCTTTTTATGCAGTTTTCCCCCATTCATACAGCCTGGCTGTCAATCACACAGCAGGGTGGCTGGCCTGGCAAGACCCTTAGCCAATCAGATAGGAGTGTGACTTGGGGTACCAAGGGAACCCATGGCAGGGGTCCTAAAACCCCTCCCTCACATCCTGCTTACCCAGACTCTCAGGCGCCTAAAGGAGTGCTTCTGTGCAGAAGCCCGTGAAAAAGCGATGAACAAAGGGACCAAACCTGGTTTGGTGCACAGAGTAAAACACGAGAAAGACTTAAACAAAAAGAAATGGCGAATAAACCCAGCCGGAGCCAAAATAAAATGTATTTGGTCAAGCAGGTTTATATTTGAGGCTAATATAATAGCCTAAACGTTACCACGTTTATATAAGATAATTGCGGTAGAAAGGTTAGGATAGATACCACTGCCACCAGCCAAGTCTTAATGTAAAGGGAGCGAAAAAATGCCCCAAGAGGCACAGTCAAAAAGGGATAAGAATTAACCCTTTCCAATACTCCATGGAATATGGGGTGTACTGGGTCTGTGGTTTAAAGTGACTAAGGTAAGGTTAATGGCAACTTTACCCTTTTCTGGGGGACTGTTGTCAGCCCCAGAAAATGGAGTCGGTGGGAAGTCTAAAAGACAACCCTGTGTCACTGCACTGAAGGTGCTGTGTAACACACATGACAAATATGGTGCCCTGGAGTAGGTGAGGCTCCAGTGCCCAAGATCACACAAAAAGTAGAAACACACATAGCAAAACACATGTAAGAGTAGGAAAAAAAGGCTGACACTCTTACCAGGTGAACAAAATAAATCCTAGAAATCCAGGAAAGCTGCTGAGGCACTCAGTAGGTAAAGGAAATCAACCAAATATGAGAGTTCCCCCTAACAAACCCCAAAGTGAAATGAACCCCATTGATGATCGGTGCCCATTTAAAATGTTATGTTGTGTATGACCCCCCTCAGCATCCATTTCCCACTTCTGGTTTAGCACCCATTGACAACTGGATCGCGTCAGCCTCCTTTGATACGTTGCTTTGCGAATCAATTGTTCATATATGCGTTGAGTGGCTCCATTTCACCCGTAGCATTGGTGGTGCCAAAGAATCTATACCTCCTCTCCATATAAATGTCAGAAGTTCTCCACTCTGCTCATTTGTTTCCAATTTGCTATTTACACAATTTGGCCAGTGCAAGTTCCCCAAGATCTCATATAGCCTAGCTGCCATCTTGGAATCAGGCATTGGCATATGGCAGGCAAGTTATCCGGCGTTCCAGCGTTTTTTTTTTCTCACTTACTTCACTGTTGCTAGATTCTTGCTAGTCTGAGTTTCATGATCAACTTTGAGGATTGCTCTTTTTTTGGCACTCTACTTTTGGACTCACAAATCTTGCCTGAAGTGAGAGCCAAAGCCCTACCGTGTATTGTGTGAATGGAACACCCCCTCCTGAGGCTTATTGTTTTCAGGGATTTCCCTCCCATGCACCTCTCCATAGATGAGGCATTTTCCCTCCCTCAATCTGCTTGATATGTATTCCCTTGTAGGACCTAGCATTGACCTCCCTTTGATGTGGTGATGCCGTGACACTTAATGGGGTGCCAAGCAGAGACTAGGAGAGTTATGAGAGATCCCCACATACCACCTTTAGGAGAGTCATCACAAAGCTGGTGGCCTCCCTGAACACAGCGTTCCCTATCCCCCATACCTCCTTCAGGGGAGGCATGACATAGCTGGTGGCGTTCCTGGCCCACTGCGTTCCCCATCCCCCAAACCACCTTCAGGGGAGGCATCACATGGCTCGTGGTGTCCCTGGCCCACAGCTTTCCCCATCCCCCATACCACCTTCAGTGGAGCCATCACATAGCTGGTGGCCTCCCTGAACACAGCGTTCCCTATCCCCCATACCTCCTTCAGGGGAGGCATGACATAGCTGGTGGCGTTCCTGGCCCACTGCGTTCCCCATCCCCCAAACCACCTTCAGGGGAGGCATCACATAGCTGGTAGCGTTCCTGGCCCACTGCGTTCCCCAGTTCTTCGCAATGGCCGTCCCAAGGTGGCTTTGTCACACATCATAGACAACTCGAGCCTTGCGCTCATCTGTCAGATGTCACTATAAGCCCCTCTGTGGAATAATGACCATTGTTGATATTAACCAATCAGACATCAGGCTCGAGTCTAAACTGGATGCAAACTAAAGGCCCGGAAACAGTCCTTCTTTTACTTCTCTGCAGGCTATTGGAACACCATCCAGACTGCAACCAGGACTGCTCCAAGTCTCCTGCAGCTCATAAAGCAACTCAAGACCCTGCTCTTCAGGGGGTTCACATGAGACCTCCTAGGCGTATACCGCTCCCCAAGATACCATACATATCCTGTAATCTCCCCTTCCACCTACCTTGCTAACCCCATATTCCTTGTGCAGTTCTCCTTTGATAACTAGCTAGGTGTGTACTATGTAAACACAAAATGCAAACTGTAATCTGCAATTCTATAAAAACGTGCTCCCTCCCGGTCACTGGCTGCAGATCAGGAAACACCACGGTTCTGGTAACTAAGGAATCGTACAATCCGGAAGCCGCACTGAGGACAAGATGATTTAGGCGAGTTTCAGCAGTCTCTATTCTGTCTGTTTCACATTCAGGCGAGGTTGAACAGTCTCTATTCTGTCCGTTTCACATTCAGGCGAGGTTGAACAGTCTCTATTCTGTCTGTTTCACGAGGTTGAACAGTCTCCATTCTGTCTGTTTCACATTCAGGCGAGGTTGAACAGTCTCTATTCTGTCTGTTTCACATTCAGGCGAGGTTGAACAGTGTCTATTCTGTCTGTTTCACCAGGTTGAACAGTCTCCATTCTGTCTGTTTCACATTCAGGCAAGGTTGAACAGTCTCTATTCTGTCTGTTTCACATTCAGGCGAGGTTGAACAGTGTCTATTCTGTCTGTTTCACATTCAGGCGAGGTTGAACAGTCTCTATTCTGTCTGTTTCATGTTCAGGCGAGGTTGAACAGTGTCTCTTCTGTCTGTTTCACATTCAGGCGGGGTTGAACAGTCTCCATTCTGTCTGTTTCACATGTAGGCGAGGTTGAACAGTGTCTCTTCTGTCTGTTTCACATTCAGGCGAGGTTGAACAGTGTCTATTCTGTCTGTATCACATTTAGGCAAGGTTGAACAGTCTCTATTCTGTTTCACATTCAGGCGAGGTTGAACAGTCTCTATGCTGACTGTTTCACATTCAGGCGAGGTTGAACAGTCTCTGTCTGTTTCACATTTAGGCGAGGATGAACAGTCTCTGTCTGTTTCACATTTAGGCAGGTTGAACAGTCTCTATTCTGTTTGTTTCACATTCAGGCGAGGTTGAACAGTCTCTATGCTGTCTGTTTCGCATTCAGGTGAGGTTGAACAGTCTCTGTCTGTTTCACATTTAGGCGAGGTTGAACAGTCTCTATTCTGTCTGTTTCACGTGTAGGTGACGTTGAACAGTCTCTATTCTGTCTGTTTCATTATCCTCGCTAAGCTTCAGTATGGAGATGGTCTTGTGCCACTCTGACAAGTCATCCCATATTCATAGGACGTGTTTCAATTTCCGAACATTGAAGAAGGCCAACAGACATGAGACCGCGCAGCCCATACTCTAGTGAGCAAGCGTGGTTGTAACTCTGCTCACCCATCAGTGATGTCTCCCAGATACGTCTATTCAAAATCAAGCTGCATGGCCAAGGTGCCTGACTTAGTCAGGAGAAGCAAAGACCGGCCCGAATTCCCTTTCGCATGGCTCTGGTCGTATCAAGTTGTTAAGAAGAGGAGGGATCCAGGCCTTCTCTGGGAAAGGTCTTTCTCTGCTGGAGAGTTGTGGTATTGTCTAGCACAATCATGTGATTTGTTTAATTGTTTCTTGTGAATGCAACATTCTGAGACAGTAAGCCTAGTGTAGGGGAGTTTTCTAGTGTCTAGTAGACAGGCTGGTGGCCGATCTCTTTCCTCAGCAGGCTCCCTCCTACGGAACACTCTCCCCCTTCCTCTTCGTCTTCAGCCGGATTGCCTCAAATTCCGGAAGCTCCTCAAGACTTTCCTTTTCACCTCCTCCTTCCCTTCCTCTCTGCTCTTCTGAACCCCACAGTTGCTGTGATTGGTGACCAGGGACCTTATGTGTCTGCTTGGGCCCTGGCCTCCCACACCCAATCGCCTCAGCCTCTGCAAGCTCCCAGCACTTGACTTGGCGCCCACTGGCCTATGCCACCATAGGCCTGCACTTATTTATTTATAGGCAGCTGTGCACTCACCTAAGCACTTACAGCTGATCACTCCCTAGCACTCCCCTCCTGGTACACTTTGCACTTATTCCCCAACCCCTCATCCCTTTTCTGTGTCTCTGCACTTGCACGTTCTGAATGCTCACAAGGTCTAGAAGGTTTGTCTCTATCTTTCATTGTTATATCTGTTTTCTTTCATTCCCATGTTCTCTCCCTGTTGCACTGTGGGCGCTCTGAAACACAATTTACTTCCTGTATAAGCGCCTTACAAATGCACAATAAATAAATAAAATAGTACATGCTCAGCTAACCTGTCACTCTCTAGATGTTTTGGTCTAAAACTATGTAGAGGAGGAGCTGCGTGATTCTGCAGGAAATCCCACCCCCCTACTTCCTGTATGTTGGAAACCTAAGATTGTGTCATGCTCGACATCAGCTGTTGTGACAATTCCACGAGTGTTCGAAAGAAGATATCCACTGAGAAAACCTTATCACATGTATCCCCGAAGAGACAACAATCTAAACTCCCTGAAGGAATATGAAAAAGAGTAAGTGACATCACAATAAATGAGTGTGATGCCTTGAAGACACTGGCTGAAGAAAATGCATGGATCTTACAGAAACTAATGATGAAGTTACGAATTGAGTAAACGTTTGTATACAGTAAGAAGATTGCAGGTGTGTGACGCACTGAAGAAAATGCAAACCGTTCAATGACTGTACAGACGCTGTAACGCAAGTAGACGAAGCAATCATAGATGCTGGCTATACCTAGTGAATAGACCGCAGGCGAAGCCACCATTGTATTGGAAGCTGGACATTGTTGTCACAAATCTAGTAAGCAAGGACCCATGGAGAAAAAGGGCAGAGAGCTGTGTCTCAGCAAGTATTAGCTGAAGATCGCAGACCAGAATGATGAGGATGCTTGGCCTGATATCAAAACGGAAGCAGCTGAGGACTGTTATCTATTCTCAAAGGCAGTGAACGTGAGAAACTGAATCCTCCCTTGTTAAAGTGAAGAGAAAGAACACCAAGTGTGCTAAGTTTTATTCAATTAAGACATTTAAATGCTGCAAAATTGACCAAATCGTGGTCTGTAGTGACGTGAGCCAAGATGGAAATAGTGTTGAGCTTGGTTTTCTAGAACAACAATAGCGCATGCTCACACTCCCTTATATTCCCAGAGATAAGAATACACTGCAAGGCCAAGTTCAAAGACAATCTAATTGGCAGAAGGCATGGGTGATGAGAGACAATGGACTAATTGGATGGGGAGGTGAAGTGGAGTCCACCTCCTGGCACATATGTATGAGTTTACGTGCTGCTAAATGAACCGAATGTTCCAGACATGGCACGAGCATGCCAACCAATAATAGAGGGCCACATAACGAAGGGCCTTATAGTGTGAGAGCCAATAATATACTGTATATTTAATGAAGGTTAAGGATGACATGTTTTAGAGGTAGACATACATTTTCCACCTGACAGATATCCTATCACAGTCCCACCCCTTATAGAAGGTATACTTAGATGTTCCATTTGAGCCTACCACAACTCTTGGTAGGTTTTTCTCATTTGCCACATAGTATGACATCACTTATGACGTATTTTTAATATAAAAGACTATTTTTATGTGATTTCAGAGGAGAGGTCCAGCAAACGTCCCTTGATGTCCGTTGTAACCTCCCTGTTTCAGATAATTGTTAATAAATCAGCATCTTCCTAAGTTGGTTTGATTATTTGGACTCAGAATTATTCTGCATCTCAGCCATTGCATTCCTGTTATCAAAAGGGCTCTAAGTACAACTACATTTCATCTCAACCAGCAAAGTTAATGCTGAGGGATCATGGGTTTTGTAGTCTAAAAGATCTAGAAGGTGACAGGTTGGCTACCAATGGTCTACGAGGCATGCACAGAAAAGCCAAAGAGAGCTTCTAACTTTAAACCACCCCAGAAGCAAAGTCACCCCTAAAGTAACAATGTACTACATGCTGTAACCACCCCATCATTGTTCTTAACATACTGCAACCGAATATATGTATGTAACCTTATCCATGTCCGTAAGAAGTGAAGTTTCTAAGTAACCAACGCTGTGATACCTCTGGGTTTGGGCGTGTAACAAATGCAATCACTCAATAAATAAATAAATAAATACATAGCAAGAGGCTCAGCCAGAAGAGCAACTGTAAAACCCTGGACAGTCAGGGGGTAGTGGCAGATTATTAAGATCACGCGAGACTTAACATCTCAAGAGAGCGTGCAGTGAAGTACAACAGGACAGTGGTATCGCAAGGCACAATGTAAAGCAATTTAATGGCCCAATGGATCATGAACGCTTTATGTGGTGGTATGGGTGGATCGGCCATATGGCACATGGAGAGTGCCCTTGAAAGGTGCAGTAGAGTCCGGGTGGAAGGAGCTGTATGCATGCATCACCCAAACTGAAAATGCCATTCCATCCTTTAGATCGCATGCATGTCCCATTGCAGGCCTAGATCGCTTTCCTAAATGGACGTGGGCTTCCCTTGTCCTTCTCCCACGAACACAAATCTCCTGAAGGCAACACAAGCGCCTTCCCCTAGTCAAGTCCCCTCATTAAAATATGACCTTTTGAAACCAGCTTTGCAGAAGGGACAGTCACGTGCAGGCAAATGACAAGCTTTTAATGTCAGTATCAGACGCGCAAGCAGAGCGAGGCGCATACACACATCAGGACAATTTAATTAAAAACTCATCGTAACAAGATTACAGCTCATTTGTGAAGGTTCCAGAGAATTAATTCCTGTTGATCCTGCGGCCAAAACTCAAATGAAAATAACAACACCGGGCCTGCGTTTTCAGATATTGCAGGTGATAGGGTCCACCTCAAACGCAAGGAGTCAATTCAGTGCCAATGGCCAAAGCTGAGACCAGGCAATGCCGCGAGCGAAAGCAAGCCGGTTCTTCCTAGCCTAACTCTGAACAGGTAGCAAGGGGTTAAAGATGGATTGGACAATGCAAACCCAAGTCCTGGTCTTTGGGTCCAGCCGCCAACTGAAAGCTGGTGTGTCGATCCAGATGTTTTTCTGCAGCTGCATGCTCCTATATCCTGGAGTTAAGGTTGATCAGAATTTGGTGTGTAGCAAAGCCTTGGGCCGGAAAGTAGTGTGTTTACTACAACACCTCCCCACTCACCTCCAGATGGTCCTGGTAAAGGCAGTGCCGAGCAACCAACAACTCAATCCACCTACTAACTCACGGGTCTGCAACCTTTGGATCTGCAGCTATTTTGGACTACACATTCCTCCAGTGCGGTGTGGCATAGTCAATGATGGGGGATCATAGGAGTCATTGTCCAACACGTGTGTCGAGCTGTAGGTTCCAGATCTTTGACTTAAAGAGGATTCTAGTAAGCTGGTATTGACTCCTCCTTGCTGCAGGGCCACTCAAAGCATCAACTTGAATTAGTGGCTGCAAAGCACTCCTGACTTTCAAGCAAGCATGTTTGATCAGTTTCACTGTGTTGTTCCCTCTGCTGCTGCAGAGCAGACACACCTTCAAAGATTGTGAGTGTGGCTGTGTGTTGAAGGTATGGTGTATTGATGCTGCTCAAGGACCTACATCAATTTTGTCTTTGATAGGTTGTCCTCAATTGTTCCCGGCTGCATAACAGTGAGTGAGGGGTTTCCACTATTTTCATCTCACTCCAACCGCTAGTACAAATACACCACAATGACCACACACATGGAACTGTTAAGCTTTGGACATACACATACCCACTATAAGGTTGGGGGGGGGATTCACGATGCATTTCATTTGAGTACAGATGCATGAGCTGGGGGTTTTGTTTATCATTCATGATCTTCGTCTTTATGTATGCATATTTGTGTGTTGTTTTTTCACAGATTCCCTCGGGTGTTGTGCTGTGTTGTTTTATTTGTTTAGATGGTTTTCTTGTATCATTTCGTATATTGTTTTGGAGCCGTGAGGTTGTTGTTACATGGCTGAACTGAGCATTTACAGTCTGTGTAGGATTGTCTTGGACACCCGAAGGTCAGCTGGTATTTCCAACTATGTTGTTAGACGGAAATTAGCAATTTCACTTGATAATTGGATATTTTTACATTATTTTCTCTAGGTAATTTAAAGTGTTCACCGTGAGGAAGGAGGACCATATTTCAAAGTGCCCCCAAAACTAGTTGGTGCTTCACTGTATGAGGATCAGGGTTCTAAAAGGCTGGACATTGACGGTCATTTATATCAAACATTTTGACATTGTTTGTATAAATCTGTGCATACCTTTCAAGTCCCTGTTTTGTATTTGGTGGTGGTTTATAACAGTCACGGTGTGATTTTGTATACTTGTTTTTGCTTTGGTTAATGATATACTCTTTCTGAAAAATATTTTAATTAAATTGTTTGTCTTCATCAATTATTCCATGTTTATGCATCTCAGAGTATGGACACCGCTTGTTCATTGAGGCGCATACAATGTTCTGACCCTGCTGGGTAACATTTATATACCAGAGCATTGATATCATATCTTTCCCACTCAAGAGTATCATTTCATTCTCTCTTCTGATTTCTCCCTGATACTGAGGTTACTTTTGGGGTTGACCTTTCTTTAAGATGCTTGAGTTAAGGTGGGCATCTTGAGCTGCGAATGGGGTGCAATTCCTTGATTGACTGCATGCGCTCAGTGCAGTGGGGGTTGGGTGGTTGGATCGGCACGCGTCCACAAAGGATTGCACACAGGTGCACATGTTATGCCTTGCAGGGTGTGGAAGTAGAGGTGAGGGACAATGGCGAGAAGGTCACAGGGTCTTCCTGTGGTGGTTTGACTGTCACCAGTCCGGTCACATCCTCTTTCTCATCTCAGTGGGAAAAGCAGATCCCAGCATTGGATATACCAACTGCCCGACTCCGAATCAGCCCGACTCCGAATCAGCCCGACTCCGAATCAGCCCTACCAGGTGCATACTACTAGTACACTCATTCAGTGGGCTGTGTGGACGCCATGTTGGTTAGGGCTGTGTGTGGACCCAGTATTGGATTGAATGTGGTCATACATGCAGCTTGTTGCCATGTGTCCTTTAGGACACCATGGAAATTGACTTTATCTCCCTCACCAAGTTAGTGCACTATATAGAGATATATCTTCGACAATTCAACTTTTAAAATATCTTGTCTAAATTCCCAGCAGATGCATTAAAAATGTGTTTATTCATTTGACACACACATTACTGCAGTACCTAGTAATCGAATTCAGGAGGGACAATTATGGAAATACCAAACTATAAAAGACAGCAACAGGTGAAAAGCAAACTATCAATAATAACTATCCATTTTTTAGCCAACTGAATATCTGTGATATTGAGTGGTTGAACCCTGAGTGCCAGGATTTAAAGAGAGGTGGGGAGATGAGTCCCATTGAGGGAACTGGGGAAGTTTCCACAGCAAAGACACAACGATCAACACGATCCCACGCTAGAGGCTAGAATGCGCAAAGAAGAACCAGAATCCCAAAGTCAGCCCTCATTGGCACAGTGACAAAGCAGAGTCCAAATCTGGTTTAGGGCTGGGGCGGATAGCTCAGGGGCAATGCACTCATCTTGAAAACAAGACTACGCCGAGCAGTACAATACCCAGTGTTGTGCTTAGAGGATAGAGACCCGCATGAAGCGAGATATACCCAATGTATTCTTTTTTTTTTTTTTTTTACGACAACACAAAGACTAAAGTCAGAAGTGGACTAGAACAGTACAAATGAGGATCTGGACAAGGAAACCAGAGAGAAAGACATGGACAAGAGAGAAGCACCTCTCCTTCAAGACACAAATCTAAGAAAACTCAATTTCGTATCAACTCTCCCTCCTTTGGAAAGTGAAGCCCTTCCTCCCTCCGGACAAATGTAGATCCATGGTTCAAGCACTGGTCCTATCCCACCTGAATTGGGGGCAATGCCCACCTCGAAGGCCTCCTGTCATCCTGGCTGGTGCCCCTGACAAGTGACCTACGTGCGGGTACACTACTCATTAAGGGTCTACGCAGATAGGACCATATCACCCTGGCCCTCATTGACCTTCACTGCCTCCCACTGTACGCACAAATCACTTTCAAGTTTTGCTGCATCATCTATAAGGCATTCATGCTCAAGTCACCCAGCTAACTCACAGAGAAACTCAGCATCTCCAGCGGACAACACCCCACCAGAAGCCAGGACACGTGCAAACTTGAAATCCCCAGCGGCAAAAAGAAAAGGACCAGAAAACAAGTCTTCTCTGCCTGCGCCCCAAGACTATGGAACCTCCTCCCCATCAGCATCAGACCCGCCCTCACGCTCCTACAATTCAGAAAAGAACTCAAGTCCCACCTCTTCAAGTAGTCTCTCCTCCTCAACACCGACGCCATCACGTCACCTCTCATGCCACCTGACTCGCTAGACACTGTCGGCCCTCCTCCTCCCCGCCACTCTGTGCAACTGTACCCCTTTTCTGTGCTCCTCTGTATCCTACTCCCACTGTATATCTGCTCTGTTGTTACCTCTGAAAAGCACATTGTGATGCATCTGCACTTTTGTATGCCTCTGTAAAGTGCTCATCTTGGGAGGATAGCTCAGGGCCAACGTGCTCGCTTTGGAAGCAAGACGACACAGAGCAACACATGTCCGATCCCCGGCTCCACGCTTAGAAGCCTCTGGATATTAAGCATGTTATAAATAACCATATATCCATTATGTATCTGTTTTGTTGTATACCTCTGTAAAGCGCTACATTGCTTCTCGAAGCTAGGTCTCCACGCTCAATAAATACCATAATAATAAGAAGAAGAAGAAGAAAGGTCAAGAGCAAAACCAGTCAATAAGGAATGCCTAAGAAAACTCAAGACATAACCAAGTCTCTGAGGTCGGAGTCAGTAGACCAGCAGAACAGCAGATAAATACATTGAGGCAAAGCAGCAAATTACCAACTCCTTAAGGATCTCCCTCAAATCAGCATGGTGGCTTTTTAAAACAGTACTAACAAGTCACCCCACGTGGTCACACAAGAGGCTGTGCCTTCTGGCAAGGACATACATTTAACAAAATGACAGGCCGAGCGGAACTGACATCAAACACCAAGTGCAGGGCTTCAAGTGGTCCAGGGCTTCCTGTGGCTCAGGGGTTCACCAATTGCTCCCTAATTTGATGGGCCCTGGATGTCACTGAAAAGATGATGAGTGGCAATACTGCACTTGCCCAATAGATGTCACCACAGCCCCAAGTACAGAGCCACATCATCGGTTTCACACATTTGTAGTGAGATTATTAATTTCCTAAAGCTGTCATGGGGAAATATAACATAGATAACACATTGAAGTGTTGACATTATAATGATGTACTCAAATTAATCAATTCAAATTTCCTTTAAAGAACTGGGGGATGGGAACCTGCATTCACCTATTTCGATTCCAGCTGGTTTTTATATTTGCACATTTATATTTTAGTCCATAGTTTTCTGATTGTGTTACATTTAAAACACATTCTTAATACCCCCTTAAAGCACTGGATAAGTGACAGTAGGGCTTAGACCTTGCACTGGTACGTGCAGCTGTTAGATTAATGCCGAGTGCCTATGCCTACTGAACCTAATACACCAATTCCAGGAGTAGGCAAGTAGTGCCGCTCTACGCGGGTATGCATGTTTGGTATTCGTAATGGGTGAACCGAGCTGGGTAGCTTCTCGCCTTGAAAACTCCAATCCATATTTAGGTAGGGGCTTCAGTGTCCATCTCCTGTTGTACCTGCATACCAGTCTGTCTTTCTCATTCTCTCTTCTGGGTGGGGGTATAGCTCTGGAACAGTGATTGTCTTGGAAACAAGACAATTCAGAACAACATGGGTCTAATACCCGGTCCTGTGCTTAGAAGATTGACTCCGGCATGAAGAGCGATATGAAAAATAAAAAAAAAATGTCATTGTCCGCTGATCCCCTCTTCTCTTCCTCAGCTTTTGATCAGCTTTTGATCCCTTTCCTCGTACACCTGCTTCTCGTGAACTGAGCGTACTCCCCCCCCCTCCTTTGCCTGTTCCCTTCGTCCCTGTGTTGCAGTGCCATTGCCTCTGAGGGCTTCCATGCTGCCCACCAGCCCTGCCTGAATTCTCCACCACTCACACCCCTTTGACTTATGTGTCTGTGTTACAATGCGGAAAACTGGGTACCTGGCTCTTCTTGCCTGGTCTCCCCTGTTGCGCACTAGGGGCTTTACCTGTAACTTCTACAGCCCCCAGTCTCTTTGCACTTACCCAGCGCTGTGCTGTCCTGGCTGCACTTACTAGAGCAATGCTGCCTTGATTGCACTCTCACCTTCGACTAGCACACTTGAACGATCTGAATGACACAAGGCCTAATAAGATCGTTTATCTTGTCCTCCCTCTGTACCCTCCCTTGTCGTGCCTAGAATCACATATGATATGATAGGTTATTCTTTATAATGCGCTTAATATCCAGAGGTTTCTAAGCGCGGACCCGGGGATTGAACCTCTGGTGCTCCATGTCATCTTGCTTTAAGGGCGAGCACGTTGCCCCTGAGCTATCCTCCCGAGACATGGGTGGTTAGGAAGGACTCTGCCAAGCCCTCGTAACCTTGAATGGCCATTATGCACACATGTATACTAGCACCTCCTAACTTTCCCATACTGCGGTCATTGCGAGAGCGTTCAACCTACAGCGTTTCGGGATCGTACCCATGGTGAAAGATGCTATAGAAATGTTCATAAGAAATTGACTGAAATTTCCAAAGCATAAACATGGCTAGGAAACGCCAGAGCGTGGTACGTAGAGGATGCACTGTGTGCTTTTACCCTGCGCTCACTCCCACAACAAGAATAAAATCATAATTTAGAAGTAGAAGTAATAATATTTTTATTATTTCTAAAAATAGAGGCCAGGAGAAAAGAAGCTCAAATTAGCCCAACACACACTGAGCTTTGCTGCACAGCAGGAGTTTAGTAGCACAAATGCGTTGGAAATGGCCCAATCTGGCAACGCTGATTACTTACTATGAATGCCCATTTTACTTCAAGCATTGGGATCGGAAGGGGCGGTGTGACCAAAGGCAGTGTTACGAATGGCGCGACAGGTGTTGTCATCCACTGTGATATAGGAACGGATCGGGGGCACGTCGCTGTGGGTGAGCTCTCTGCGGTAACAAGAACCGCTTCCCATGGGACAAGCAATGTCCTGATTAGAAGTATCCTTTCCAGGAACAAAACACCAAACCAAACTACTGCTGTATTCTTTCACCGATCCAAATGCCCGCACTACATAGGAATACATAGGAATAATGAGGACAGTTGACTTTGCCACCTGTCAGCCAAAACTAAATATAAACTCTTGAGGTGCCGAAGGGAGGCCATCCAATTTCACTTTGAAAATCCGGGGTCATTGAACCGGTTCTTGACTGCTGAAAATAACATTCTGAAGAAATATGAATTTAAAACTAAATATAGCACCAGCTGCTTCTTTGCTTGATTTCATATATTCATTTTCTGAGTGTGCGCTTTATCTATAATGCGTATCCATATATATTGCATTTTGTATAGGGTTGTGTAAATCCCTTTGGTCATTTGTTCCGAATTTTTGCAGTGACTCCCCAGAATATGTTTCTGTGACAGACTGATTAGGGCTCATCCAGATCGACCCCCCCTCCGCAAAGATCCAGACCTTTGTTTATAAACCACCTGGAGACCCCCCCCCCCGACTTTGCAAGTCCCACACATTGCCTGATGTGTATAGTTCCAATGCGACTCCTCTGCGTAGGACCCTATGTCACTAAACACAACCTAGGTCATAGCACATCTAAAAATAATCTTGTGTGACCAAGGTACCTACAGAACACATATGAGCCACACATGCAGTTCAACGCCCTTATTCACGAAAACCTGTGGGGGTTTGGGATACATTCTAATAAGGAAAAGAGGCCTTTGCAGACCCAAACAGAATCTTCTTCTCTGGGAGCAACCCAAGTAAACAATGTGTGGATGGGGTACATTTTGAGTTCCTGGGTTCTTGATCTAACATGGATATTTCTCTCCCACAGGCCACTGGCCTATTGGCCAATCTCTGGGGTATAGCAGAGGCCCTGCTCCTTGGCTCCAGTGAACATAATGGAAGAGGTTAGGATGAATGCTTATAAGGCTGGGGGTTTATCTAGAAGGCAAGCGGGATCCCAACCGGGACTCGTCTTTCTCAAAGATGTAAGGCTTGACCACGTGGTACAGTGGGGTTGGCATTCCTGCTGTGGGCATAGTATTGAGCCGCAGGACCTCTAAGGAATAACATTGTCTCAGGGTACAGAGACTGGCTGCTTCTTGACTTCACTCACAGTTCCAGGTTTATATTGTCCAGCTCACTGCTTTGCTTGACAGCTTCTGGATCACAGCAGTCAGCTCATGTCTTGGCTTCACAGACTCAGGGCTATAGCACCCTGCCTGCTTCTGTTCCGACAAATCCTTCTCCCCTTTCCTAGCGGTGTGTTTCAGACTCAGATATCGTTCTCGACTAGCCATCACCCTCTTGGCTCAAAAGGGACATGCTTTCTACCTGCTCCCCTAGCCCCCAGCCAGGTTGACCCGTGGGCTGAGCTATTTGTGTCAGCTCTCTCTCCTTCTTTGGGTCTGATCTCTGCCAGTGTTTGGGATATAGCCCTCAGCAGACTCCCAGCTCTCTTTCCTTCTCTGGGTTCTGAACTCTGTCAGTGTCTGTGATACAGCCCTCAGCAGATTTTCATCTCTTTCTACCTTGTTGCCCTCAGCAGACCTCCAGGTCTCTCTACTTCTATGGGTTCTAGGTTCTGCTTTTGCTTGTCATACAGCACTCAGTAGACTTCCAGGTCTGTCTCCTTTAGGTATGTACTCAGGCAGTGTCAGAGATACAGCCCTCAGCAGACTTCCAGGTCTCTCTCTCCTCGGGGTAAGGACTCTGTCAGTGTCTTTGATTCAGCCCTCAGCAGACTTCCAGGTCTCTCTCTCCTTGGGGTAAGGACTCTGTCAGTGTCTTTGATTCAGCCCTCAGCAGACTTCCAGGTCTCTCTCTCCTCAGGGTAAGGACTCTGTCAGTGACTTTCATTCAGCCCTCAGCAGACTTCCAGATCTCTCTCGTCTAGGTATGGACTCTGTCAGTATCTGTGATACAGCCCTCAGCAGACTTCTAGGTCTGTCTCCTTTAGGTATGTACTCTGGCAGTGTCAGAGATACAGCCCTCAGCAGACTTCCAGTTCTCTCTCTCCTCGAGGTAAGGACTCTGTCAGTGTCTTTGATTCAGCCCTCAGCAGGTTTCCAGTTCTCTCTTCTTGTCTGGGTTTTGGGCTATGACATGGTTTGTGATGCAGCCCTCAGCAGACAACTAGTTCTCCCTCCTCTAGGTATTGACCCTGCCAGTGTCTGTGATTCAGCCCTCAGCAGACATCTAGTTTTTTCTCCTCTAGGTATGGACTATTTCAGTGTCTGTGACTCAGCTCTCAACAGACTTCAAGTTCTCCTTCTCTGGGTTCTGGGCTCTGCCATTGATTGTGATACAACCCTCAGCAGACTTGTCTCCTTGTCTGGATTCTGAACTATGTCAGTATATGAGATACAGCCCTCTGCAGACTTCCAGTTCTCTCTCGTTTAGGTGTGGACTCTGTCATTGTCTGTGATGCAGACCTCAGCAGACTTGTCTCCTTGTTTGGATTCTGAACTCTGTCAGTGTCTGAAATACATCCCTCAGCAGACTTCCAGATCTCTCTCCTCTAGGTATGGACTCTGTCAGTGTCTGTGATACAGCCCTTAGCAGACTTCCAGGTCTCTCTCGTCTAGGTATGGACTCTGTCAGTGTCTGTGATACAGACCTCAGCAGACTTGTCTCCTTGTTTGGATTCTGAACTCTGTCAGTGTCTGAAATACATCCCTCAGCAGACTTCCAGATCTCTCTCCTCTAGGTATGAACTCTGTCAGTGTCTGTGATACAACCCTTAGCAGACTTCCAGGTCTCTCTCGTCTAGGTGTGGACTCTGTCAGTGTCTGTGATACAGCCCTCACCAGACTTCCAGGTCTCTCTCCTCTAGTTATGGACTCTTCAGTGTCTGTGATACAGCCGGCAGTAGATTTACTAACCTCATCACATTAAACATTCCGTTGACGAATAGTGGGCCTTGGTAACGCAGGGGAAAAGATCTCTTTGACATTGGCCTTGCTGACCTTCTTGAAAATGGCATTTGCAAAGATTGAGGAACTCCGAGAGTAGAGGTCCTTGCTGGAACTATGGTCGACATTTTAGTGTTTGGTTGAAGCCCACGATAGCTAAGGGGGGCTAGACATGGCTGACTAGTGGTGCTAAAAAACATTTTGCCTTTGTATAGCATCATTTCATGGGAGCTTTCGTATTGTGCTAAATTATTTCCTTTTTGGTTTTATTTTACTGTTGGATTGCTGAATATTTTTATTGGTTGCCTAATTGTTTAATAACATTAATAGTTTTTTTGTATTGATTTGTTTGAAGCTAAAAGGTTTAAATACTAAACCAGAAGCTTATTTAATAACAACAAATATATACTTGTTTAACAATTTACAACCTGACGTCTTCTTACTCTATGTGTGTAGTTGTCATGGGGACAGGGCGATGGAAGTGTTGGACGCGATGGAAGCGCCATTAAGGCACCCTTCACGGCGCCCTGTGCAGCGGTCTAGCTGTTACGTCCTGGGCTCTTCATATTGAGGTTAGCCACGCCCCCTCCTTGCGTTGCAACTGTTTCCTGTTCTTCGCTACACTGGTGCCTTCGGTTCCCGTGCCCTCTGTGTAATAACCTCCCGTTTGGATTTCTCTCTTCCTTAGCGTCCTTGTTCTTTTTCAGCCTTTAGCGGTACTACTCTCGGAATCTTTTCTTTCTTTCTGTTTCCTTCCTCCGTTTCTCTACCTCCGCTCGACTTTGCACTTTCAGGTGACTCCGCCTCTTTTTCTCGGCATTTTCGGACTGCCTTTCCTCCGGCTCTGTTATTTTCAACTTGCCACGTTTACTGCTCCTTCGAGCCTCTGGCTTTTCCATTTACTTTCTCTCTCCGCAAACATTTGGTGAATTCATCCGTATTCTGCCTTTCCTTATTTTCGATACTTATGGTCTTTTTCTCCGGTGCTATTCATTAGCGTCTTGCTGTATCACGTCTGGTTTCACGGCTCTGTCTTGTAGTTTGTTTTGGCCTTCCTCCTGTGTTCCACTACGCCCTACCTGCTGTCGATCCTTATTGGGTGGATGAAGGAACTTGTCGGAGATCGAAGCTGGATCTGATACCTGGGACTTTCCGGATCCTCTGCTGCGGACCTTCTTGCCCTTGTTCTTTCGGGGCGCTTGCTCTAACGCACTTCAGTGACTGTTTCCTTCCCGGAACTGAAAGATCTTCCATCCAGCCCTGTACGCATTCAAACAATTCAGGGGTTTTTTCTGCCACTGGCTTTTTCCCCTCAACAGGCTGTGCAGGGAGTCCTCCGCATTGGTTGCTGTTTGTCTCCCTACACAACCACTGTGGCGAGTTCCCGGAACAGACCGTATCTCTTCTCTAAAAAAAAGACTCCGGACCGGACGACGCTATCTGCTGAGGCTGAAATATCTTCCTGCGAATCAGACACCGAATCACAGGTGAGCCCCACTATTGACAGATTGCAACGCCCAGTTATGGCCTCAGCAGAGCAGGTCCAGGAGCTGATAAATGCAGTACAGAGCCTCTCCCTGGAGATGCAGGGAGTGAAGACGGAAAATGCAATACTCCGACAAATGGTGACCACTAGAGACGCCCATCTGTCCGACCTACCGCCTTTTTCTCTTGCAGTTGGGAAATTTGATGGAGCACCCAAGAAGGTTAAAGAGTTTTTGGATGCCTGCCTGGTTTACTTTACTTTCCGGCCCACTACATATGCCTCAGACCGCACTCGAGTGGGATTTCTCATATCAAACATGATTGGGAATGCCCTAGCTTGGGCTACTCCGTTGGTCACGTCCAACAATCCGGTCCTACAAGATTATAACGCCTTCACTAACTTGTTACGACAGTCTTTTGAACGCCAGGAGATCGGCTTCTTGGCGGGTGAAGCAATGTTTGATATCAAGCAAGGATCTACGGACCTAATGTCCTATATCTCAGCATTTAAGAGACTGGCTGCTGAAGTGGGTTGGCCCGAGACCGTGCAATATACTGCATTCAGAAGAGGTCTACATGAAGATCTAAAAGACGAGTTGGCAAGGGTTCCTAGACCGGCTACGCTAACTGAATTATTCTCTCTGGTTCTTCAAATCGACTATCGTATCATGGAACGGAAGACAGAAAGAAGAAAGGGTCGACCTCAGATAACCCCCGTTCCTGGAAACCCATCCTCGACACCTCAACCATCCCACCGGGGAGGGGAAGAACCAATGCAAATCAGCACAGCCAGGGGTCCCCTTTCCTCCATGGAAAGAAACAGAAGAAAAGAAAGAGGCCTTTGCATGTATTGTGCATCTGACGCTCACTTCCTTAGGGACTGCCCAGAAGTACCCCCACGGCGTCGGGGAAACGACAGACCCCGGGTTTAGAAGGAGCCGCTTACCGGGGTGTAGTGGAAGGCTCACCTTGTGCTCAAACTTCAGGAGAAGATCCACATCTTATGGTTTTACAACTCACTCTGCAGTGGAAAGATCAGCCTGAGAAAACAGCCCTAGCCCTCATTGACAGCGGAGCAGCTGGCAATTTCCTCGACGTAAACTGGGCCACACAAGAAGGCATCTGCCTAGTGAATAAAGAGGAGAAACAAAAGGTGGAAGGAGTAGACGGACGCCCCTTGAGTTCGGGACCTATTGTGCAAGCAGCGACCAACATCCAAGTATGTATTTCTCATCACAAGGAAATCCTCGAATTCGATGTCATAAGAGCAGCACATTTTCCTGTAATTCTTGGGATCCCTTGGCTACGTCGACACAATCCAACGATAAACTGGTCCCTCAACACCATAAGATTTGATTCGGAGTTTTGTGTCCATCATTGTTGTCTCCATAATCAAACAGAAAGAGTTGCTGTCTCGTGTCCCTCGGTGATTTCTGACACTCTTCAGGTCCATCATATCCATTCAGTATTTGAGGAGTATGCTGATGTATTTGAAGATCGACTACCTAAGGATCTACCCCCACATCGTCCGGAAGACTGTGTTATTGACCTGATTCCGGAGACTTCGGTCCCTTTTGGGCGCATGTTCTCCTTGACCTTACCCGAAAAGCAAGCTTTAAGGATCTATTTAGATCAAAACCTACAAAACGGATTGATCCGGCCTTCTAAATCTCCAGCTGGAGCTTCTTTGTTTTTCATTGCCAAGAAGGATACTAGTGAGCTGCGCCCCTGCATCGATTATAGAGGACTAAACAAGATCACTGTGAGAGATCGCTACCCAATGCCTTTGATCAAGGACATACTGGAAGCAGTCGAAGGGGCACGCCTGTTTAGTAAACTTGACCTAAGAGGTGCCTATCACCTCTTAAGGGTAAAGAAAGGGGACGAATGGAAGACGGCTTTCCGTACACCTTTTGGACTGTTTGAATACAGAGTTATGCCGTTTGGTCTAGTCAATGCCCCGGCAGCCTTCCAGAGGTTTATGGACCATCTATTTGGTGACTTATTATTTGTTTCAGTTATTGTCTACTTGGACGACATTTTAGTTTTCTCTCGCCATCCTCATCAACATCAGGAACATCTTGCCGAGGTTCTGAGGAGACTGAGGCGCCATCAACTCTTTGCTAAACCCGAAAAATGTCTTATTGCTGTGCCTTCCGTACCCTACTTAGGATTTGTCCTATCTGAACAAGGCATCGAAATGGATCAGAAGAAGGTCACGGCTATTCTCGAATGGCCCTCTCCTTCCACTGTAAAAGAGGTACAAGCCTTCTTGGGTCTCTCCAACTTCTATAGAAGGTTCATTCTCAACTTCTCTGAACAAGTACTCCCCATCACTACTCTTCTAAAAAAGAACGTTCCCTTCAGTTGGAATCACACTGCGGAACAAGCGTTTCAAGGATTGAAGAAAGCCTTTTGTTCCGCCCCCATACTAAAACAACCTGATCAAAGAATACCCTTCATTGTTGAAACGGACGCTTCAGCGGGAGCCCTGGGGGCAGTACTCAAACAAGAGTTCAACAGGGTTGAACACCCTATTGCCTACCTCTCGCGCACACTAAACCCCAGTGAGTACAATTACTCAGTAATTGAAAAGGAGCTGTTGGCCATTAAAAAGGCATGCTCGGAATGGAGACATCTACTTCAAGGGTCAAGACACCCATTTGAAATTCGTACAGACCATAGCAATCTTAAGGTGTTACAACAAATGGAGTGCAGGAACTCCAGACAAGCCCGATGGGCTTATTTCTTTGCTCAATATGATTTTTACATTACCTACCTTCCAGGTAGCAAGAACATATTGGCAGACTGCTTATCCAGGAGTCCTTCTTCTTTTGCCAGTCCACCTTTTAAGGGAGAAGATATGTTCCCAGAAGTCCGATTTGTTCATTCACTTTCCAAGTTTCTTCAGAAAGTAAAAGAAGCCTCGATAGAGGCTCTCAAGCCTCTTCCCAAATGTGTAAAGAACAAACTAACCAAGAAAGAAGAAATGTGGTTCCATCAAGGAAGACTCTTTGTACCTGTTGCCGGACTACAAGAACGAGTCCTTCATTGGGGTCACCATTCTCGGATCGCAGGGCACAAGGGCTTCGCTGCCACATCTGACCTTATCCGACGGATGTTTTGGTGGCCGTCCATGCTTTCCGACATCAAACAATTTGTTAGTTCTTGTCCTATCTGTGCCAGAAGTAAGACAATCCCTTCTAAACCGGCAGGGCTACTGTTACAACCCAGACTTCCAACTACTCCGTGGGCACATGTCTCCACGGATTTTGTGACTGATCTTCCGTTATCACAAGGATGCACTGCAATCATGGTTACGGTCGACAGTTTCAGCAAGATGGGTCATTTCACCCCTCTGAAAGGAATACCTTCGGCTCCGGAGATGGCACAGGTGTTTCTCAGAGACGTGATTAGACTCCATGGTATTCCAACTACCATCCTATCTGACCGAGGCTCACAATTCACTTCAACATTCTGGAAGACGTTATGTGGCCTGCTAGGGATTGAAAGAGCTCTCACCTCTGGATACCATCCCCAGTCAAATGGACAGACAGAGCGGCTCAATGCCACCATGGAGCAGTATCTCCGTTGCTTTGTCAATAATCAACAAGACGACTGGGTGTCACTCCTACCCTTAGCCGAATTCTCTTATAATAATACAGTACACTCAGCCATCAAGATGTCACCCTTCTTCTGCACATATGGGCAACACCCCCGATCCTTTCCGCTGGATAAGATCCAACCTTCAAACCTGCCAACAGTGGATTCCCTATTAGAAAACATACACAAGACCCAACAGATGGCTGTTAGTAATCTGCAAGAAAGTCGAGCCCGATATAAACATCAGGCAGACCTACACCGCACCCAAGATCCTAACTGGCAAGTCGGAGATAAGGTCTGGCTCTCTACCAAGTACCTACCCAGATGGACTCATCCATCAAAATTGGCCCCCAAATATCTAGGTCCATATTCAATCACTGCTCGGATTAATCCAGTGGCTTTTCGACTAAAACTTCCTCATCAACTCAGCCGAATCCACCCAGTGTTTCACTCTTCTTTGTTGAAGTCATTTATCCCTGATCTTCACCACCGGAAAAGAAGATTCCAGATAAAGAGCCGGGAACCTGACCCAGAAGTCTATGAAGTAGACAAGATCCTGGACTCCAGATATTACAGAGGCAGACTTCAGTACTTGATCCGGTGGAAAGGATATTCTCAGGCTGAAGATTCCTGGGAACCTGTGACAGGTATTTCAGCTCCCAGATGTGTAAGGCAGTTTCATGCCCTTCATCCCGGTAAACCCGGGGTAGGTACCCCTAGAAGGGGGCATACTGTCATGGGGACAGGGCGATGGAAGTGTTGGACGCGATGGAAGCGCCATTAAGGCACCCTTCACGGCGCCCTGTGCAGCGGTCTAGCTGTTACGTCCTGGGCTCTTCATATTGAGGTTAGCCACGCCCCCTCCTTGCGTTGCAACTGTTTCCTGTTCTTCGCTACACTGGTGCCTTCGGTTCCCGTGCCCTCTGTGTAATAACCTCCCGTTTGGATTTCTCTCTTCCTTAGCGTCCTTGTTCTTTTTCAGCCTTTAGCGGTACTACTCTCGGAATCTTTTCTTTCTTTCTGTTTCCTTCCTCCGTTTCTCTACCTCCGCTCGACTTTGCACTTTCAGGTGACTCCGCCTCTTTTTCTCGGCATTTTCGGACTGCCTTTCCTCCGGCTCTGTTATTTTCAACTTGCCACGTTTACTGCTCCTTCGAGCCTCTGGCTTTTCCATTTACTTTCTCTCTCCGCAAACATTTGGTGAATTCATCCGTATTCTGCCTTTCCTTATTTTCGATACTTATGGTCTTTTTCTCCGGTGCTATTCATTAGCGTCTTGCTGTATCACGTCTGGTTTCACGGCTCTGTCTTGTAGTTTGTTTTGGCCTTCCTCCTGTGTTCCACTACGCCCTACCTGCTGTCGATCCTTATTGGGTGGATGAAGGAACTTGTCGGAGATCGAAGCTGGATCTGATACCTGGGACTTTCCGGATCCTCTGCTGCGGACCTTCTTGCCCTTGTTCTTTCGGGGCGCTTGCTCTAACGCACTTCAGTGACTGTTTCCTTCCCGGAACTGAAAGATCTTCCATCCAGCCCTGTACGCATTCAAACAATTCAGGGGTTTTTTCTGCCACTGGCTTTTTCCCCTCAACAGGCTGTGCAGGGAGTCCTCCGCATTGGTTGCTGTTTGTCTCCCTACACAACCACTGTGGCGAGTTCCCGGAACAGACCGTATCTCTTCTCTAAAAAAAAGACTCCGGACCGGACGACGCTATCTGCTGAGGCTGAAATATCTTCCTGCGAATCAGACACCGAATCACAGGTGAGCCCCACTATTGACAGTAGTCTACAAAGTATCTTACTTAATCAAATTACCGCAATATATTAGTGGCTGGTCACATTGCCTTATCTCACAGGTGGGTACATTTTAAAATATTGCACTGCATGTCAAAAGAACATGTTTTTCTATGTTCCTTGTTTTTATTTGTATTCGCTACAAACACATTTCAAATGTATTTTTTAACACACTACTGAAAACATCTACTTTCCTCTTCCCAATCATGTCGTACATCATCAAAAATAAAAGAAATGACGTATTCCTGAAATCGTATGAGGGGTTCTGGTTGGCTATCTTGTGACCCATACAGACCAATGTTGTCATCACTCCCTGGAATGGCCCCTGTTGAGGGGCGGGGAGGGGGTGGGGCTGTCCGCTAGAAATGTAATAGAGATCAAAAGAATAAACGAAACGATATGATAACACAATACCATTTGGAAAAAGGCTCTCTTGCAACTGACACAACACAACCGAATGGGAGTTCACATTGCTGGAAATCCATCATGATGTTACTCTCACGATGGAATATCGCCTTTCAGCACGTGCGCTTCATGAGGGTGTTCAGCTGTCACTGCGGCAGCCGACTCCATAAACGAGCACATCAAATTAATAAAAAGCAGAAGCCTGCACTGGAAGCAAAGATGAGCCAATCTCAATGGCCAGGAGGAAGCCCGGTGCTCCATGGCTTGGCTGGGGGTTTCACGTGAAATGTAACTTTGAGTCCTTTGCAGGTGGCCATATTTAATCAAACGAATACTTTGTGTTGGCCATTTCAGAAGTCAAGCATGCGCAAGGCTCAAAAAGAGACCTTCTCCACCTAAAATGCAGCGCCAGAAATCAATAAGGATCCACGCGCAATGATTGTCAAAGAATAAGAGTGTATACAAAAAGCCCTTTCTGAGTGAGACACGTGTTTCGGCGACAAACTCGCCGGCACTTGTTGAGTTCCGACGGGATCGGGACTCCGGGACTGATAAGGCATGCAAATAAATCAGGCGTATAAAATGAGACGCGGGAGCCGGGGTAAATGTGATCTACTCTTCTTTATTATCTGCGCCGAACTGCCGTCCGAGGCGGTAACCCCGCCTCTTCCCTTTCTGTGGCCTCGCCCCACAACCCTGGCATCAACAAAGAGAAAGGACACAAATACTGACAATGAACGTCCATAGAAATAGGACACAACATCTCCCCCTCACTTAAATGAGGAGTACGTATTACTTAATTTTTTCTATCCACCGAGTGGGTCGGCGTATGTTCCTTTTGGACGGGCTCCTCCGTGGTGTCTTCTCACAGTCCATAGGTGTGTCACTGTCATCCACATCACGTTCTTCCATCCGGTATTCGGACTCCACATCTGAAGATTCATAGTCAATCCTCAAGCGATCAGTGGCCTGTTCAGTGCTTCCCTCAAAGTTTTTGAAGAATGACGAGTTTCTCGTAATGGTTCTCCGTGGGCTGGCAGCTGTTATCATAGAGCCGTTGACGTGTGTCACCTCTAAGGGTTCAGGTCTGAACGCCGGGGTGTCCTTGGTGTTTTGTTCTTGTCTTACTAAAACCACGTCGCCCACTTGAATGTGACAAGGCTTGGCTTGCCTCTTTTGGTCAGTGTATGCTTTTGCTTTTTCTTTGCTTCGCTTGTCACGTTTGAGTGCGTCACCAACTATGGTTGGCGATGGTAGGGCACGGGGGTTATGAGGCAGTTGTGTTCGTATGATACGGCCAAACATTAGCGTGGATGGACACACCCCTGTGGTGCTATGTGGAGTATTCCTGTATTCTCGTAGAAGAGTGCAGATGGCCTGCATGAATGAACGATTTGTGATGGAGCATACTTGGAGGGTTCTCTTGAGAGAGCTCATGAACTTCTCGGCCATTCCATTTGCTTGTGGCCACAGTGGTGTGATTGTTCTATGTTGAAAACCGAGATGTTCCGCGAACATTGCGAAGTCGTGCCCACTGAATGGTGGACCATTGTCTGACTTTACTATTGATGGTATGCCATAGTCAGAAAAAGTCTTGTCCAGGGCAGGTATTACGGCTTGTGCACTTGTTGAGTGAATGAGATGTACCTCAGGGAATCTTGACATTTCGTCCACAATTACCAGCACATATTTCCCATTTGCCAAAGGTCCAAACATGTCTACTGCCACTCTGTCCCACACTTGCAGAGGCATCTCTGACGACTGGAGGGGTGCTGGGAATGTTCGGGGCCCCACCGCCTGGCATGTGAGGCAGTTGCCTAGGATTTGTTCCACTTGTTCATCCAGTTTTGGGAACCAGACCTTTGTTCTCAGTTGTCTCTTTGTGGACACTATGCCACGGTGGCCAGCGTGAGCTATGTCCAGTATTTGTTTTTGCAGGCTAGTGGGGATTACAATTCTGTTCTCTTTAAGGAGCAAACCTTCAGGGGACACAGACAATGTGTGTTGTATCAGTTTGAAAACACGAAGTTGCACTTTCTCTGCTTCCGTCAGTTCTTTGATGTACCACCGGCCCGTTCACAGACACTCCTTTACAATTGGTAGGAGCTTGTCTGCAGATGTGGCTTCCACAAGTTGAGCGATGGAGACATGCTTTGGAAGTGCATTGTTGACCAAAAAGTTGATGTATTGGTTTGCTTTTGTGGACTGTCGTTCCACTTGAGCTGGTAACGGGTATCTTGACAGAAAATCAGCGGGATTGTTTTCTTTACCTGGTCGATGCACAATCTTGAAAGAATATTCTTGTAGACGCAGACCCCATCTGGCAATCCGGGGAGGCATTTTGGCAGTGGGTTTGCCATATATCGTTGTCAGCGCCTGGTGATCTGTAACAACAGTGAATGGGCGGCCATATAGGAAAAGATGGTAGTGTTCGCACGCCCATACAACTGCGAGGCTTTCCTTTTCGGGTTGCGAGTATGCACATTCTGCCTTTGACAAGCTATGACTGGCATAGGATACTATGCGCTTGGGTGAATTGGGAGGGGCTCCCGGTCTGGATTGAGCTAGAATGGCACCCAGGCCTACTGGACTGGCATCTACTGTGAGTTCCGTGTCGTAATCAGGGTCATAGTAGGCCATACACGAAGCTGCTGATATGCGTTGTTTGATTTCCTGGAAGGCCTTTTCGCATTCTGTTGTCCATTCAAACTCCTGGTCTTTTCCGGTGAGGACCCTTAACGGGGTGCTCACTGACGCAAAGTCTTGAATATATCTCGTGCAATAGCTCGCCATGCCCAGAAAGGATCGTATGGCCGATGGTGACGTGGGAGTGGGGGCATCCACCAGTGCTTGTACCTCCTCTGGATCTGGACGCATGCCTTTGTTTGAAAATATGTGTCCAAAGAATTTGAGCGTGGTTTTGCTAATCTCACATTTTTCCGGGTTGAGAGTGAGATGGGCGTTTTCTAACGCCATGCAAACCCTTCTTAGAGTGTCGTCATGACTTTCTTGGGAGTTGCCGAAAATGAGAATGTCATCACTGTAATTCAAGCAGTGTGGAATGTGTTTTATTATTTGATGTATTTCATTCTGAAAGATTTCGGCCGCAGACGACACTCCAAAGCTTAGTCTTTTATATCTGAAAAGTCCCAAATGAGTTGAGAATGTGGTGATATACCGTGATGAAGGGTGAAGTTTGAGCTGATGATAACCTTTGTTCAGGTCAAGTTTCGAGAAAGTGGTGGCTCCGTGAAGAAGGTGTATCATGTCCGTCATGCGTGGAGCCAAGTGTCGTTCTCTTTCAATGGCTACATTTGGTGCACGCATGTCTACACAGATGCGTATTTTGGAGGTACTATCTTTCTTGGGTACTGGGACTATTGGTGACACCCATGGGGTTGGGCCCGACGCTGGTTCAATTATGTCCTGTTGGAGTAGTGAGTGTATCTCGTCTTCTACTTGCCTTTGTATGTTGAGGGGAATGCCCCGGAAGTGCTGAGCAATGGGTTTCACCTGTTGGTTGATGTGTAATTTGATTTGCCTATCCTTTAAGCGCCCCAGTCCCTTGAAAAGTGAAGGAAATAAACTTCTGAATCATGTCTTTGGCGCTGGAGGTGTATGCGGACATGATCTGATACATGATACTAATTAGACCCATTTGTATGGCTGTGCGGAAGCTTAGGATGCTTCCTCCCGGAACGTCTCCTTTAATTACGTATATTTTTATTTTCTGGCTCTGCTCTTTGTATTGACAGTGTGCATTGAACATTCCTATACAATCTAGCGGTTTGTTGGACCCGTAGGGGTATATTAGCGTGTCAGCTTTCTGTAAGTCTTTCTTGCTTTGCAGAGATGTGTATATCATGTCATTTATAACATTGACAGTGGCGCCTGTGTCGATCAGAAATTCTAGGTTTTGCCCATTCAATTGGAGTAACAAGGTCGGACTGTATTCAGCCGCTATGGCATTTCCGATGGCATGTACGTATGCTCGTTTTCTCTCCCCACTGGATGAAGATGACCTGGTTGTTTGTCTCTCCTGAGGCGAATCATCCACGTATCTGATCCTTTGTCTTGTTCTGCGGTGCGGGGAGTGGTGTCTGCTCTCTCGGCGGTTGGATGTATCTCTCCTTTCTTCTCGCCTCCTCGAGGATGGCGCGTGTTCCTTGGGTGAACTGTGAGAACGCCTCCTTTCATACGTGGAGCCTCGACTTGAATATTTGCGCGGGCTTTCCCGCCTGGAGCGTCCACCTTCATGTCTCCCGCCTTCTCTCGTGCTTCCTGTGCCTTGGAGGAATTTAATGTTCTTGCAGACGGATTGGAAGTGGTTTCCCCCCCGCATTTATCACACTGATGTCCAATCGCGGGACATGGGCCTACATGGGGAAAGCGGAATCCACATCGGTAGCATTTCTTTTGTTCTGACGGGCCAGCAGGTGTGCGGATGGGGCAGAGCGACGCTGACTTGGCATTTTGTGTGATGGAGATGTTACCCAGAGATTCAGTTTGCAGGGTTAGTGCAGCGTCCGCTCTTGCAATTTGAAGAATCTCTTCCAATGTCCTGCTCTTTTGCAGTAATTTTTTGCGAAAGTCAGGAGAACCACACCCTGCGATGGCTTGTGATTTTATGGCCTCTGCAGTGGAATATTTGTCAAAATCACAGTACTTGGCTCTCTTCCTGAGCCTCATGATGAAGTTATCCATGCTCTCTTCTTTGTCTTGTGTAGTTGTATGGAAGACATGTCTCTCATAGTCGACATTCCTTAGGGGTGCGAAGTATGCATTTAATGAGTCAATTATACCTTGAAATGAGTTGGTGTTGGCTTCAGGCATTTCGAATACAATGTCCCGCACCATGGGACCCAATGAGTGAAGCAGGATGCCTCTCAACCGGCGTTCTTCTCTCACACCAGATGCATCAATGTAAATGTGGAGTTCTTTCAGCCAGCGAGCCCATCTGGGGGCCAGGCTATTGGTATCAGTCATATCAAAATGAGGGACTGCTTGTAGCTGCAAAGATTCAGAGGAATTGTCCTCACTGTTACTGGCTGCTCTCGGAGTGGAGCTGGCTTGAGGGCTCTGTAGGCCGCTATCAGTGTTGTCTGCCGACATGTTAGTAGGTGTGTCTGAGCTGCGCTGCTGTGGCACTCTACTCACTGGACTGGTGTGCACTGCGAGTCCACCTCCGCTTCCTTCTTCAGCACGGCCTCGCCGGTTGAATGTGGGGGCTAGCGGTGATCTGGTCTGCATGGGGCGTCACTGGACAGCAGGCGGCCTTTCTTCTTGCAGCGTGTGTGGGTTGGCGGGCGCCTTTCCACCACCGCCTCTTTGACTTGGTGTGACGCTGGGGTCGGGGCTTTCTTCGACCCCGCGACCCGCTCCGCACCGGAGCCGCGGTGAAGCACTGCAGTGTCTGAGGCCGCGGCAATCCTCCGTGGCCCGCGCGCGGCGCAGGAGCTGCCTGCGTGATTGGGTCAGTCGTCCTCATCGCCAATGTTGAGTTCCGACGGGATTGGGACTCCGGGACTGATAAGGCATGCAAATAAATCAGGCGTATAAAATGAGACGCGGGAGCCGGGGTAAATGTGATCTACTCTTCTTTATTATCTGCGCCGAACTGCCGTCTGAGGCGGTAACCCCGCCTCTTCCCTTTCTGTGGCCTCGCCCCACAACCCTGGCATCAACAAAGAGAAAGGACACAAATACTGACAATGAACGTCCATAAAAATAGGACACAACAGCACTATCGTTCGAGAAACCATTCACCTTTTGCGAGGCGGGATTATTCCCATGAACAAGCAAACAACAGACTCTAAACGTGACTATTGTCAACTCCTACTAAGCCCTGATTGAAAAAGTCGAGTTTGTCGCCGGAACACGTGTCTCACTCAGAAGGGGCATTTTGAATACACTGTTATTCTTTGACAATCATTGTGCGTGGATCCTTATTGGTTTCTGGCGCTGCATTTCATGTGGAGAAGGTCTCTTTTTGAGCCTTGCGTATACTGGACTTTCTACCAGAGTAGGGGACTCACTCCGATACTCCACTAGACAGCTGCCACTCACCTCCTAGCGCGGAACACGGAAGGTTGATATTCCAAGACCCCTTCTTTTTCACACTCATTTCAGAAGTCATGTGCACCATACCCTGCCTGGAAAAAATGCAATCACAGATGAAGTCCCAAAAGGAATTCATCTCAGAAAAGGCCAGCATGTGTTATAAACTCCTGGTCTGCAGGCTCGGACTGGCCTATAGAGCAATAGGCCCAGGGCTGAACCAAAAACAGGAAATGCTTGTGTGGGCCAGTTTTTTCAGTCAAAGTGGGAACGTTTTTTGGCCAATGTGGGCCAGTTTGATGAGTTACTTCACTATGCGGTTAATAGTTTTGACCAGTGGTGCTGAATAAATATTCTTTAAAATGTACAATTTGCATCACATTTTATCAAAAACCTCCCCCTTGGTTACGATTTAAACAATGTCACAAAAGAACTGAATTCCCATTTGAACTGTGGGCAACTTTTTCGTTGGTGTCCGAGACAATTGTATGCCCCAGTCTGACCCTGCTGGTGTGTAGCATTGGATACTGGTTTCCAAATGCCTGCTGATGCCACCCAACTACATCATAAACTCCAGGAGCGCCAGGTGATACCGACATGGCCTTCAATACCTTATCCTTGTCACACAAGAACATCCATAGCCAGTCTCAACTCTACCTGGCTAAAATATGACCTCCCTACCATACAACCAGATGCTAAGGTCACCAACCCTTGAGCTCACCACCATCGAAGCGCCACTCACTCCAGCCTTAGCGGTACCTAGAACCCAATTAGGTATCCTTCAGACATGCCTTGAAGACGCACCTGTTCTCCACAGCATATGGTCCTAGGCACTAATGTCTCTCACCCTCACCTCTGTCCTTCTATCGCTCACCGTTCCAACAAGCCGTGGAGTGCTCTGAACATCATCTACAGTGGTGTTAAACGCTACGCATAATACACAAATAAATAAATAATCAAAAGGTGCCAACCAGAAGCCCTGCTCTGTGCTTTTCAGCATCAGTCCCGTGGTGCTGCCCCACATGCGTGGAATGCTTATCTATACACACCTGCCATCCCATGCCATGCCATGCCACCCCACCTTCCCACCCCGTACTCACTGCCTCCTCTTTACTCAAATTCACTGTCCCATGAACCCTATCCTTGGTTTGCTTCTGATCTTCCTCCCTACTTTCACCCTACTCCTCTCTTGGTTGCCACTGCCCATCAAAGCTCGGCTTTAAATACACTGATTTGCCAGAGGGAGTGATCCGCTCAGACCCTCCCCTATTCTCCATACCGGACCCTATCAGACCCTCCAGTCTGAAAAGGGAGTGTAGTTTTGTATATTTGTAGAGTACTCCTCTTTAGTGTATTTATTTATTTATTACATTTATAGTACGCCCAAACTCTGAGGTATCACGGCGTAGTTACAGACAATCAGATTATAATTGTATAGCATTCACAGTACATTCATTTGAAGCTCGTACCCCCCCTCCCCTGCCCCCAAGGGTAATGGTACCTTTGCAAGTCTCCTGTTTTCTGCTTTTTGTTTAGTCCTGGGTATATGTCCTAATTTTGCGCACCCTCATAAACTGGCCCCCCACTTGCAATTGTAAAGACAGCCTTCGTGGAAATGCTTCTGCCATCTGCAAATGTGTTACTGTGAGTATTTCCAGATCCTATCTCACATCCCTGATCTTCAGCTATATGCACTACAAACGCAAAGATTCCAGCTGATCTCTGCAGTGAGTCTGAATCAGGGGATGGAGAACTCATTTAGTGTTGCACTGAAAGGTTTTTATTTTAGTGCGAAACCCTGTTCTAATCCTGCCGCTTTGGTTCCGGTGGTGGAAGAAAGAAAAGTGAAACGGGTGCATGACAGGATGTGGTAGAAATGTAAAGCTTTCCTTTCGTCTAGAAACCTAACTGGCCTGATCCTAGCTCTACCGCTGCAAAGTCACAAGAACTACAAATGAAAGGGCCTCTGGCCCGATTGGCTGGTTTCTGACCCGCTTTGTACTGTCCCCATCCAATGTCTCTAATAATTTAGCATTTATATAGCGCTACGAACCCTCAGGCATCTGAGCGCTGCTTATTATTACCCACGGTGTGTAGGACTCATTTATCGACCTCGAAAGGAAGAAAGGCTGAGTTTGGCCCTGCTGGGATTCGAACCTACATCAGCACAGATGTCAAGGCGAGCACTCCACTCACTGTGTTATCAGACCAGGGCTCCAGCCTGTCCCATAGTTCCAGTATATAGGTTTCCTTAGTGCCCCCTGTCTGTGGTGTAAGGGAAATGTCTCTGGGCCTTTAGGCCTGCTGCTCAGTACTAAAAAAACGACAAAGCAGAGTCTCATCAAGTATGCTTGGATAGCGGGGCCTCTCTTGGCTTGGTTCTGAACCCCTTCAGCTCCTACCCCTCCCTCGGGTTTGAGGTCCTGTGGTGGGGTAGCCATTCTCCCAGCCCTGCTTGGGCACGTTGGGCTCTCAGCCCCTCACATGCTTTATAATCTCTCTCCACGGCATGGGCTATTCAGATTCGCGCTTTCGCAGGTAACCGGTTGCCTCAGCCCTTCCTGGTATTTCCGCCTTCTCACCCCGGCGTAGGGTCCATGATTTCTTGCCAGGTCTCTGGCTTTGTGATGTGTCAGCACTTCTTGCGCCCATTGCTTTCTCACCTAGATTTGATCTCAGAAGGTTTGATGATGCCTCTTGGGCTTTTCTCACCCTGACTTGGCGTATGTGGATTCTCGCCCCATCTTGGGCTGTTTTGGGGTATGTGGATTCTCACATCATTTCGGGCTATTTGATGCCTCAGACCATCTTGGACTTGTTGATTCCTTGCCACGGCTTTGGGTGTGCGTATTCCCAGCCCATTTCGGGCTGTCCGATGCCTCGGTCCCAATAGGGTCTTTCGTTCTCTAACCGAGGTTTGGGGTCTCTCCAGGCCGCTATCGTCCTTCTCCCAGTTCCCTGAACGTACCGTGTACCCGTCTTGCGATGGTGAGATTCCCGCGGGGAAGGTGGTAGTGCAGCTACTGCTTCTCTGGTTCTCTGCGTCAACAAACGGGCTTTGGTGCTTGCCGTTGGCTCCGGACAGGGCCTCTGCGTCTGTTCCCGCGAGTGGCATTCGACCGTGCTTCAGGCGTTAGCGGTTATTCTTGGTTGGCAGGGCGGAGCTTCTCTAGCTCTCGGTCCGGAAGCAGGGAGCAGCACTCTGTGGGCTTCCTCGCTCCTCAGAGCTCCACACCATCTGCGCGGAATGGCTCCCTGGTTCCGCCTCAAAGCGGGACAAACCTCATGCGCATCTGGGTTCCCCAGGGTTGCGTGCTGCATCCAGCTCACTCTATGGCTCTCTTTTGCGTTGGTGTCACAGAGCCTATATATCCATCTCTGAAAAGCGGTGGAACACTCCATTGGTTTTCAATGGCAACAGTGGCAACCGTACAGGCTCAGGATCCCACAGGTAATGCACTCTCGCCGTCATATGGTGGAGTTCCCAGATGACCAACAAAGACATTGTGCCTCATTACGAGTGTGCCGGTCTGGAAAAAATGGCTTGATCAAAAATGTGGGTCAAGAGGACATCTTGATTGTAGTGGGCGCCTCATACTACCCAAGGAGGTAAGGCCCTGGGGTCCGCCTCCCCTTGCAGCATAAGGGTGCAGGGAAACCAGTGATGTTCGTGCACTAGTTTATGCCCCAGTAATTCCCCTGCACCACCAGCTGGTCCTGCAGGCCCGGAACCACCATAAACGGTGCATTGGAAGGACAGTCAGTGGGAACGCCTGCACCATAGTCCACCTGCAGGGATCAGTGACAGAGACGCAACCAATCAGGCCGGATCGTGCCGCGCCTGGGTGGGTTTTGTGCCAAACGCAAGGCTGTTCCTGACGGGTTGGTGATTTTTGCTACTGTCCCTGTTGCCGCACAGATTGTTGTAATAGTTGTTTTTATTGCCTCTGATAATAATCGAGGTACTCACTCTCATAAACTCTGCAAGAGCTAGGGCTTATGTGTTCAGTCATTGGGACCATGAGTGGGTCACAGAAGCTGCAAAGCCACCCTGCGCACCCCATTTCAGCCACAGTGCACAGGCCGGGTGTGGTGTCGTGCCGCGGCAGAGCCACTTGGAGCTGCCGGCACCCACCATCATGTCACACCGTGCCCCCGGCTAGTGAGGGCCAGAGGGGTTCCGCACACCTTTTGCAGGCTGGATCTACCCATGTTTGCTTTTGATTGTATATGTCTATCCATCTATCAAGCGATCTCTCCATATAAACGATGCCCCCTCTTCACCCACCCTCTGCCTATTACACACATTCTGATACCTGCACTCTGAAGGTAGCCGCGAGTAGCCAATCCCACCCAAAAGTGGCTCCTGACAGCGAGTAAGAACAACTCTCAAAACTCCAAATTCAGAGTTCATGAAAGAAGGACAAATATATAGGCAACTAAACAAGAAGATTTAACAAGTATTTCGGAACCCAAAGCCCTTCCTTATCCATCCGCTCCTCCATCAACCAATGCCAATCCCTTATTCCTCCGTAATTCATCTGTCCATGAACCCATGCATTCATCCATCCGGCCATCTGTCCCTCCGTCCATGCAGACAACTTCTGTCCATCCATCCAGCCACCTCTCCAGCCATCTGTCCATACATCCATCCATCCATGCATCTTTCCATCCATCCATCCATCCATCCATCCATCCATGCATCTTTCCATCCATCCATCCATCCATCCATCCATCCATCCATCCATGCATTCCTCCATCAGTTTGTCCATCCGTCAATCTGCCTACTCATCTATCCCTACAGTTATGTTACCATAGACCAATTATCCCTCCCTCCCTCCTGAATCTGTCAGCACTCACCCATCCATCCATCCATCCATCCATCCATCCATCCATCCATCCATCCATCCACCTATTCTCCATCCATCCATCCAACCACCCACACACACACCCATCCAACCAACCACCAACCCATGTATCCATCCATCCATCCAGTACATCTGTCAGTCTGACCATTCAGCTATACCTACATTCGACCATCCATCAATCCATCCGTCTGTTTATACATCCATGGATTCATCCAATCCATCTGTTAATGTATTCCTGTAACCATACACCTTTACATCCAACCATCTCTCTGTCGCTGCAGTTATCAGTCCATCCACTCATCCATCAATTCACCAATCTACCTGTGACAAATTAACTTCCGAGCACCAGTGGTCCAGGGATGAATAGCGGTTTCTAAACCATCCATCACCCACACACCTCTAGTACACCAGAAGGGATAAGAACATATTGGAAGGCAAGTCAATTATAAACCTCATCGTCCAAATTTGGTAACGTGGACGGAACAGCAGGCTTATCTCTGCAAGGTCAAGGATCATTGGTTAGTTGCAACACATCAAAAATACAATTATTACTCAATGATAAAAGGTACTGTCCAGTTAAGGTTGTATACAAATATCTACTTTATTATCATTAAACATACAGTTGTAGCACACTACAAATGAAAACCTACACTGTAAAGGAACACAGAGGACGGACAGTTTCACGAAGGAAAGGGATGCACTCTGGATACTGACACATGGGTAGTCGGTAAAGCAATCAGTCTTAACTGTTCAAGGTTATTTGGTTTCAGCACCAAGAGAGCAAGGGGTCGTAAATGTCACTGGGGCCTTCGGAGAAGGACCCGAAGGACAGAACAACAATGTACCTGTTGCTTGAGATGTCTTGATGCTCAACAGCATCAAGTCGGTTCCAGGATGCTTTGGAGCTCCTGCAACAGAGTTCAAGCTGGGAGACAGCTGCGGGTATCAGGAGGCATGCAGTTCGGCAAGCGAGGCTCGATGGACGGCTGCAGACTGACCTACATGACCGCTCGGGGTCAAGAATCACTGTCTCTGCATGTGCTGGTTGGTGGATCTGGAACGCTGGTCGAGGCGTCTCAGACGGCTTTAGTGACTGCAGCGTGCCAACAGTCAGTGGTGCAGTAGGTCATGGCTCGAGGGCTCGACTGCCTCAAAAATGTCCTTAAAAGATGGATGCTGGTTGATGCTTATGTGGCACTTCTCCTAGCTCTTTCGCAGGGCTTGTGGCATCCTTTCAAGGCGGAGGGCCCAAAGCTGAGGAGAGTGTTTGCAGGCAACAGCCTTGACTTTGTTTAGAGACTCTCTGGCACTTCCCACCTAGGAAGTTTGCTGGCAGCACCTAGCAGGCCATGCTGTGTCCTGGCTGGGTACTGGTTCTGGAGCTGCTGGACAGGTCTTCTGAGTCCAGTATCTCCCTCTGTTGCCTGAGAGATGTTTAGGGGCGGGATCTTGCTTACCTCTTGGAAATACTGGCCTTCCTTCACTGGCCAAAGATGTAAGGCAGACTCGACCTTCAGCCCGGGTCCAAATGAGTCCTTCTTGTTGCTCCTTGCAAAGTCTTCAGATGATCTGCTAAGTGAGGAGCTCAGGGCTCTTTTAAAGCAAAATGGGTCCCAGTGATTGGTACAGGCTAAGCCTATCTTAATGAACCAATATTGGGTCCCTGCCAACAATCTTCTGTTATGCCTGAGGTCAGGACCAGAATGCTTTGGAACAGGAAAGGTAAGAGGTGACAACATGTCCCACCCATCTTCCTTTGTGTTGTAGATCAAAGTGTCTCTCTGGTTAACACAGCCCTCTATGGCTCTTGATCAAAGTGCAGGTCTCCCTTGAAGTTTGTGGTGAGAACAGACTTCTGTCTCCCTCAAATCACATACTTCTCCGTTTGAAAGGGGTCTGTTCTGTAGGGGTTGCCTACGGTAAATAGTGGACCCAGACATGCCATTCACTGTCCTTCATACAGAGGGGTGGGAACTAGCTTCAAGTTGACACATTGCATATCAAATATGTGTTAGTTTTCCTGCCCATTGTTAAGTTCTGTGACCATGCCTATTCACAGGCCTGCTTCAATTAACGCTCAACTGTATGCGCTGCCACTACACAGAACCTAGACAATAGAACAGGGCAGATTCATGGAGCCTTTGATATTTAATTAGGCTTGGCATGGGAGGAGGTGGGTGTTGCCCTTCTCTTCTGAATGTTTTCATGCAACCCTCACTGTAACCTGTAAATCAATGTGACAGGGAGGACTACGCCTGTAGGCTCTGTCCCCCAGTGTACACTGGACTATGTGTTTGTTGTGCGCTGAGCATTAGAACATGTGTGCGGATTGGCCTCACACATTTTCAGAGGTTGATCTCCCAGCATTCATTTTTATTTTCAAAAAATGAAAAATGCCCAGGTGAGCGCACTCTCCCCGTGCAGATCCTTCCATCCATCATCCATCCATCCAACAACCCACACCCCCAACCATCCATCCTCCATCCAAAATTTCAATGGACTGTGATACGCGTTTATCAGTGACAAATCCATCCATCCATCCTTCTTTGTCGCTGATGTCCTGGTATGCCTATCCATTGGATTTTCGGATGGAAGCCTTCTTTCTGAGGCTGCAGCTATTGGCTCATGTGCCAGGGAGCAGCAGGATGGAGAAAGACTGATGCCCTGAACTGGGGCTGCCTCGGGAAAAATATATGCCTGAAAAAAAGATAAAATAAGTCACGATCCGCAACTTTTAAAAATATGAACAGCAAATCTTGAATTGGAAAGCACACTGGAACAGTAGCATTGGTGAAATGGCCCTATAATTCAAGGTACAAACTGTGCTTTTGAGAACTACCCTATTGCCTTACAGGCCAGACCGAGCCCGGGCCTCTGTCCTCAGAGTACCTAGTTCAACTTCCAGGGATGTGTTAAAAGCCTAGGCAGAGCAACTGCTCCACGACTACCTCTGCCTCGATGGCAGGGACGGCATCAGGGCTTTTCAACCTTTTCAAATTCAAGGAGGATCAAGCCAGGGGGGGCAGCAACTGCCCCCATATTGCCAGCTAGCCGCCTAATAACACAGCAATATATTCCTTTTTACATTATTTACATTCTGGAGCTTACAGTGTGCACTTTGCATCCGTCGCCTTACAAGCTGGGTTTGCTGGAGACCATCCGGCCATCACTTCCATTGCGGAAAACAAAAGTGTTACCACTTTGTCGCCTTTCAACACGGATTCCCCCAGCCCAGCCACTCGCTTACAAAGAAGGATTGATAGCCCGATTCATAGCTATTCCGCGGCATTTAGTGTTTCAGCTCCCTGCTGGCTCGGCGTCACGTGATAATTGGCAGCTATCAACCTGATCTTTATCTCCATCATAGTGTGCCTCAAGCTACTTTACACTCTAAGCAAAGAGGGGTGCAGGGGGGCACACATCTTCAGTCGGGCGTGCCTGATGGGCATTTGCTTTTAGGCTTGGTTACAGCGGCACAAAGTTTCATCCCGACCCCCAGCAGCCCCTCCTAACCAGATCCTGAGCCGCAGACGACTTTTAGTGAGCAGCGGCAAATGCCAACTCAGGCGGCGGAGAGCCAAGCAGCCGAAATAATCAGCGCGTCCGCTTCTCCTGCTTCAGAGAGTAAAAAGGCAAAGACACGCCCCTCGCCCACTAAACGGTGTCCTTAAACGACCCCAGAACAAGGCAAACTCAATGATGGTCCAGAGAATAACATCATACCTTTCCACCAATCAGGCTTTCGGAAAGCATTCTACACGCATGATAACATCATGGCCTGACAGCGACGGTGGCCAGCGGCCCATGGAGTGTGCATGAGTAACCCATCATCCGCGTGGCCTACATTGATTTTAGCGCAGCTTTTGATAGCATCAATAGGAACATACCTTGGCAAAACCTAGCTACGTGGGGCATTCCTGTAGGTCTTCTGAGGATGCTCATTGCCTTGCATTATAGCGCCGCTAGACATTATAGCGCTAAGACTAGCCACGAAGGGAGCGTTAACTGATGCCTTGCCTACATTTTGGGCCTTGAAACAAGGCTGTGTTTTAGCCCTGTTGCTGTTCAATCAATGCACGCCTGATCCCACATCATACTTGGCAAATCCTGACTGCCACCCCACAAGAATCCCATGGCTTGGCCACGCTGATGACTTGATTTGATTAGATGTAACCCCAAAGGGCCTTCATGCTTCGGTAAACCACTTATCGGGGTACAGAATCCACGTATTTAGTGATTAACTTCTCAAAAACCAGACTAATGCGCTTTATTATAGGTTTTCCGGTGCAGAATTAACTTGCCTATAATAACGTTTACTGGCATGGTGCCACACCGACAAACTACAAGTTTGATGGTTCGGGCCCTGATTTACCTCCAGCAGCTGGTTTGAAATCAGGCCCCCCACCGGCAATTAACAGCTAGTATTAAGGCAATCACCCCATTGAGTGGACCCCATGGGATGGGGATTAACCACCCTTGCCGGCACTTTATATCTGCCAGTAATGCCAGCACACCAAATGCCGGTAACAGTAATTCCGTCTGGTGGTATCCCATGATGTTTACCACGTGATGCCAGCAGACCTGTAATGACGCCCAATGCCCTTTCTACCGAGCAGGCAGAAGTAGAAATGCAGCTGCGTCTGGTGCGTGGCAGACCAGTGAATAGAGAGAGTCACATATTATAACTATCTAGGAGTAACCGTTGGACTAGCCCAATCGGATAAAATAAGGGTCACAGTATTTCAACAAATAGGGGCGATTAAATAATTTGCAAAGCAGCATGCTGGTATCTCCCTGTCATCACTAATAGACACAAGATGAAAGTAATGTCTGGGCTCGAGGCATGGGGTGGCAAGAGAGAAAATGATCTAAAAAACTGGAGGCCATTTTGAATCTTCCTTCCAGTCTCCCTGTGGAATTGATACTTGAAGAGACTGGCTTTTGCTCATTAAAATCTCTACAACTATCACGCGGCCTAACATATTATGGGAAGCTGGCTAACGCTGACAGTGTGACACCATATCATTATAATAATAATTGGTTATTTATAATGCGCTTAATACCCAGAGGTTTCTAAGCACGGACCCGGGGATAGAACCCGTGTTGCTCCACTTCGTCTTGCTTCCAAGGCGAGCGCGTGGCCCCTGAGCTATCCTCCCGAGACGGGGATCTACTTCATAATGGAAGAAGGCTGGTAGGATGAAAACATTGCTTAAAAGATGGATATGTGACCGCATTTTGAGTGAAGGAATTAAGTGGTGACACTTACTGCAACTTGACCCGGAGACCAACACAGGGCACCCATTTAGGAAACGTATTAAAAAAGCTGTTTTATGTCTAGAAAAAGAGCAGAACTGGATCAACTTAGTTTCTAAGCTACTTACCTCTAATGCTCCTGATCACGACCAAGAATGTAACTACCCTTAACAATTCCCCGGTGAATTCCATTGCAGAGAAGGCATGAAGGTCAAATTGAATTTAGTCAACACACTAGATGCCATGGGAGGATTCTGCCGGATAGATAGATGCAAACGCACTGGCAGACGGTGCAAGATGGGGGTCAGTGGAAAAAGCAAAGCATCGGCAGAGTTCTTGTAAGGCAATGAAAAGGTTAAAAACACAGGCATTATTGGCATCCGGGACATGGGAGTGGTTACAATCAGATGATGACTTATTATGGGTCGAATACCTTCCGGGCAACCACATACTGATTATAAACCACTTTACCAGATTATGGATCCACATCAAGGCACTGGCCCTCATTACGAGTTTGCCAGTAACACGCCAGTAATTCTGGCGGGGTACCGGAAACCTGGCCCTACCGTCTCTGCCGCTCCATTGCCTGGTATTACTGGGATATTACGGGCAGCGGAGACGACGGCGAGTTCCCATTCAATGGAGTCCCATAGAACTCGATGGGATTGCCTGAATCACCGGTATTACCGGGATATTACGGGCGGCGGAAAGCCGGTAATTTACCATTCCCATGGAGTCCCATCCAATGGGATGGGATTGCCGGAATCAGCGGTCTTACACGTGCCAGTGATTCAGGCATTTCTTTGTCGCTAGAGGCCTGATCTGCAGACAAGTCAAGCCTGCCGATAGATCCTTGGCCCCACCGGCAAACTTGTGTTTTGCTTCTCTAGAAAAAATGATGGTGTCTGAATTATCTGCTTGTTTTCCAGCATTTTTTCCAGACCGGCAAAGTCATAATGAGGGCCACTAATACTACATTTAAAAAAAATGTGTTTAGGGTTACAGCGGCACAAAGTTTCACCCGAGCACCCAGCAGCCCCACCTGACCACATCGTGAGCCGCCGCCGACGACTTCTAGTGGGCAGCAGCAAATGCCAACCCAGGCGGCAGAGAACCGAGCACCCGAAATAATAAGCGCTTCCCCTTCTCCTGCTTCAGAGAGTAAAAAGGCAAAGACACGTCCCTCGGACACTAAACAGTGTCCTTAAACGACTCCAGAACAAGGCAACCTCTAAGATGATCCAGCAGAGAAGATCTGGGAGTCCTTCGAGAAGACATCAAACCGCCCATTAGTATCTGCCACAACCAGCTGGAATAGTGGAACATGAAGAAAAAAAAGAAAGTGTTGACATTTTGCAACAAAAGCGTAAATTGAGCTATGAAATGGAGGAATTACCAGATATCTTCAGCTTCCATGTTTCAGAGACCATAGTCCCTTCTTCAGGACCAAAGAAACACAATTATGACAGAAATGTTTTAATAAATATAATCTTTGACGGTAGACATCAATACCTTATGGCAACTATCAATAAAAACCGGGCACACGTATTCAGGCACTTTTTTCAGTTTCTGGGCATAAACCTGCACAGAACTCAGGAGTCCTTCTTTCGTTTGGGCTATCAGGTGGTGCTTAAGCGCCACGAGTGAGCCACAGCTATTGCATTGGAGTACAGGTAGGAGGGAGATGACATGTGAGAGGGGCACACAGCTTGTGCGTGTTGTTTGCCTATTTATCCACCCATTGACAGACCATGGCCATGCTAATCTGTATGGCAATTCCCACCCACTACCGGCACCTCCCCGACCTAAACGCATACTCCTGGGATCTCTCTACCACCACTTTTTCTGGCGGTAACAGGATTACCTCAATTTTTCATGCACTGCCAAATTACACGTTTTGGCAGAATTACCACCGCTGGAATCACTGAGTAGTAATTCCACTGATTTTTAGTAGAAAGTGAAGTCTCCACTTTTCCTCCACAAATAGGCAGAATAACTCCGTAATTCTGCTGATGATAATTCAACCATAAATCTCTGATGAAGTCCTTAGATGGGGACTAGCACCGCCCTACCACCACTTGTAATCCCATGGTGAACCCACAGGGCCAAGTGGCAGTAAAGATATCCGATTTTGGCAGTAATTCAGCAGAACAACCACTGACAGTCGGAATGAGCCTTTTCGTGTAAAGCAGTTTGGATTTTGTAGATATGTGCCGGGCACCGCCTCTCCATGTGTCCATACGTTCTGTAAAAAGTGCCCCCTTGAAGTGTTTTTAAAAGGGTGTTATTCCCACAGAAAGGACTGTTTCTGTGACCTTGTCTGGAGAGAATGTCCAAAGGAGACTACCATTTTGGATGCTATGACATATCGGGAGCCTTTCCGCAAGTTTGCCATTACCAGCAACATAGCGGGAGACGTGCAGTGCAGTGCCAGACGTCAGGTAAGCAAATTGCACAGTGGACTCGTACCACAGCCGCTAAATACCGGCAAGTTCACTGTGGTTGCCAAAGTCGCTGCAGGAGGATGGGTCACCTCAGAAGGGGAAAGACCATATGCAAATCAGGCTTTGTCCTATCCCATCTGCTAGGTCACATCCCTTCTGCACGAGACCACAAGCATCCCCAGACATGTTTCAGCCTTGTTGGGCGTCATCAGTGAGTAGTAGCTTGGGTCTATAGGCCCAGCAGGCACGGGACCCACGTCTGGGCATACCCGTCCCACTCGGGGTGACTATAGCAAAACACAAGAGGTGATGGCTGGAAGGTTTAGAATTAATCTTAACCTCTGGCATTGCTCTGGGAAGCCAACCAGACCATCGTTCTTCACCTGCCAAGCCATTACAGAAGGGGAAAGACCATATGCAAATCAGGCTTGGTCCTATCCCAAAAGGGGCAGTCCAGCCCGATCTGCTAGGTCACATCCTTTCTGCACGAGACCACAAGCATCCCCAGACATGTTTCAGCCTTGTTGGGCGTCATCAGTGAGGAGTAGCTTGGGTCTCTAGGCCTGGCAGGCACGGGACCCACCTCTGGGCATACCCGTCCCACTCGGGGTGACTTTGGCAAAACAGAAAGGTGATGGCTGGAAGGTTTTGAATTAATCATAATCACTGGCAAAGCTCTGGGCAACCCTCCAGACCATCGTTCTTCACCTGCCAAGCCATTACAAAAGGGAAAATACCATATGCAAATCAGGCTTAGTCCCACCCCCAAAGGGGCAGTCCAGCCCGAACTGCTAGGCCACATCCCCCCTGCATGAGACCACAAGCATCCCCAGACATGTTTCAGCCTTGTTGGGGCTCATCAGTGAGGAGTAGCTTGGGTCTCTAGGCCCAGCAGGCACGGGACCCACGTCTGGGCATACCCGTCCCACTCGGGGTGACAAAGCAAAAACAAAGAGGTGATGGCTGGAAGGTTTAGAATTAATCTTAACCTCTGGCATTGCTCTGGGAAGCCAACCAGACCATCGTTCTTCACCTGCCAAGCCATTACAGAAAGGGAAAGACCATATGCAAATCAGGCTTGGTGCCTCTCCGAAAGGGGCAGTGCAGACCGAACTGCTAGGTCACATCCCCCCTGCATGAGACCACAAGCATCCCCAGACATGTGTCGACCTCTGAATGATCAGCATCACCAACAAAACATAAATGAATCTCCAGAGCCGCAGTATCAATGTAAACCACAACAGCCGCAATAGCACCTGCGGCTGCCTGCCCACTGGGATTAAGCAGAGCCGGTCCGATAGCACAGCAAGTAAAGTGCTCGCTTTGACATCCGTGCAGAGCTTGCTGACACAAGTTTGAATCCTGGCAGGGCCAAACTCAGCCTTTCATCCTTCCGAGGTTGATAAATGAGCACCACACACCGTGGGTAAGCAGCGCTCAGATGCCTGTGGGTTTGTAGCTCTATATAAATTAACTGTTTTACTGCCTTTGGAACTTTCGTTTTTTTTTAAAAAAAAGAGAACATTTACCTGCCTTTCACAGCACAGCACTGCGAGCAGAGTGTGGCTCTTGCTGTGCTCCTGTTGCTTCCTGGAGGAGGCGAAACAGTATAATGACTAAAGTGAAATCTAAAAAGAAAGAACTCCCTGTAAAAGGAACCATCACAGATTTCTTTCCAACAAACATTCCTCTTGAGAAAAATTCCACAGTCATCGAAGGAGTAGATCCAGCAAACAACCCTGTTGAAATATTGCATGAAGTCACTAACTACGGCGACATAGATAACAATTCATTACTTGATCTATGTTTATCAATGCAGCGGGCTATGACACCAGCTCACCCGCGCCAATCATGCAACACTTCACAGACTCCTTCCCCAAGTGCTCCATCCTTACAAGGGGCCCACAGCATAAGGTTATCTGCATCTCCCAATTTGGCCCCTTTTCAAGAGCCCTCTGTCCTTGGAAGTAATACCGAATCTAGTAGGGTTTCTACCTCGAACACTCCGGCCTTGGCCGAACTACAGTCCTCAGTGGCCTCCCTTGAGTTTGCTTTGAAAATTTTACTGAAAATGTGTGGCCGCATTCTAGAGACTACCCTTACAATCGCAGCGAAAGAAGGATCGAAAAACCCTGCTGGGTCAGAAGACAATTCGGATCCCTGCCCTATGGACAAAGCCCTAGAGGCGCCTCTTATCGACTCAATACCCGCCTCTGAACCACCTGATGAGTCAGAAATATTCTTCTCTCGAAAACAAAGAAGATTGGCTAGAAGAGCAGCCATGAAGAAAAAGCCGTGCACAATCGTCTCACCATTGCCCGCGACGGCCTTCCCAGGAAAACCGTCAAAAAAAGTCAAAAAGAGAGCTACCAGGGCATTGAAATGCAAAGCGAAGGGTTCAGGCTCTCTCACAAGCTGGCTAATCCCTGACACTGCAGTTGATTCCATATGTATGGAGTCAAATGTCCTTGACCTCGAAACAACTCAGCTAAACAACGATGTCGAGAAGATCTCATCTACTCCCAATAAAAGTTCTAGTCGAGGTCCTGTGGCTATAAATATCCCTAATCCTCTCAGTTCTAATGAGCCTCCTCCGTCTGATCAAATCAACAATCGCATATGCATTATTAAAAACCCGTATCAGCAGCACAAACAAAATTGGCTCACAAGATCAGCTTTTATGACTAGGCTCCACTCAGTACCTCAGCTTCGTGTCCTTATCTCTGCGGACTTTGAATATGTGGAGCCTCTCTATGTGACCAATCCGAATGTTTCTGCTATACACTGCAAATTCCTTGCAACAGCTCAGCTAATGCGAAGTTTTAAACAAAGTCTTTGGACCGTGGACATTGAAATAGATGCCGACCCTGAAATGGAAGATCCCAGTTGTCCGCGTAACGTGGCTCCTCCACTGAAAAAAGTCTCCCTGAACACAGATCTACCCAAGGCAGACAAAGCTGAGATTGAGGATATACATAGAGTCTTAAGCTGGCTGGCTGACTCTCTACCTCAAATTATAAACAAGCAATGATAGTACAGTATTGTCTCCTGGAATTGTAGAGGTTTCAGCCATCTATTATCATCACAAGGATCGGCAGATATTCTAGCAGATCATCTGAGCATATGTCTACAGGAAACGTGGCTGATCACTCCGGTGATACTTAACGGATATACACTCTACCAATCCTTAGCCAAGAAGGGCCCCAGAGGTAGACCCTTTGGAGGATTGATAGTGGGTGTCAGACATTCTGTCCAATCGTAAGAGCAAAAGATTAGGTAAAAACCCAATCATACAGCCGCTCTCTGAAATCCCAAACTGGGTTTTGTGTTAGTTGTAATTTTACTATGTACAATTCCTGTGATCCAATCTTGGAAAAAAATTCGAAAGCCAAATATATATTGGTTTTTCAATGTTGATTTTATCCATCAAGTAGAACATTTTTAAAGAAAGGAGTGACAAGTAGCCACTTATAATGTTCTTCGTGAGGAAGAGATTGCCATAAATCACTCTATCCGTAGACTTATATTGTGCCAATGCATTTTGGAATACAACAAATTCCTTCATCAGGGCAAGTTTAAAACATAACATTTAAATGCAATTGTGCCAACCATCCCATTATATGTTATATGTTAATATCAATATAAAATAAATCCCATATTTAGAACAACGTAAGTATATAAACATCAACATGAACAGTCATCATCCAAATAGTTGAACAAATATGAAGGTAAACACATACCCGACAATGTAATGAGCAGGATCAGAAGGCAGGTCAAAAAAATAAAAGAAGCAAATCAGATCAGTACAAAGGTAAGTAAAGACGTCCTATAACAAAATGGAGGGAATTGGGTCCATTACCTGATGTAGGTGAGTAATGGCGAAATCTATGTTTCAGAGGCCCAGCTGCTTCACCGTGTGCGGCGAGCAGGAACTGTAAATGGTAAAGTAAATATACATGAAGGACCTATCTAAAATGTAGCTAATCGCTTAAAGAGAGAACAAGCGTGGATTGTAGCTTACCATATGTAGAGAACGGAGCGGAGAAGTTCTCTCTGCGTCTGCCGAAAGCAGACTGTCCTCGTTGCATCGGCGCGTTGCCGAGCAACCTGGTTTTATAAGACACGTGATTAAAGGCAGAATGTCCTCCTTGCATCGGCGCGTTGCCGAGCAACCTAGTTGTGTAAGACACATGATCAAGGCTTCATGAAGAAGAGCACGAGCCGCGATCCGTGTCTGAGCACAGTTCAACGAGCTAGAATATGACAAAAATACCTAATTTGAGGACCTCCTGGGTTAGTAATGATAAAAGTCATCACCTAAAAATCAAAAAGGAATTGGTAGTCTGTCATCCATGGACATAGAAAAAATACTAAGAGTGAATGAACTCAATTGGATAGCAGTAATGGCTGTTTCATGAACACCTCAAATGAGGCTATGTTGTTATGAACGTGCCTAAATCGGATGAATAGAGCCTAGGGAGCAACCCTATGGCTGTACCTTATATTGATAGTATGTGCCCTAATGCCGCTAGTGGTGTCGTCCTGACAGACGGCACCTCGGGTCCTGGAGGAGAACTCCAGGATGCGCAGCATGCAGGACATTTTAAACATGGGAAACATCTCTTATTCATATACATTCGAGTGACCCTCAACATTCAGGTCATATGTGTACTGGTGTCAATCTAAACCAAACGATGCAAAATACCAAAAGAAATACAATAAAAGAAAACAATAAGAGAAAACAATTAGAGAAAACAGTGAAAGTTGATCTCCTCATTTAATCCATTGGGTGCCAGACTGCCAAGTTTGTCAATCCAATATGTCTCTCTGCGATTCAAACGTTGGCATAAATCCTCATGAGGGCTATTCTTGGTTAGAACTTCCAAAATCATGAATTTTATTTGTGACACGTTATGCCCATTGGCCATCCAATGCCGTGCCACGGCTGAATTGATGTTTGCATTGCGAATACAGGATCGGTGTTCACCCCACCTCAACTTGGCTGTTCGGGTTGACTGTCCCACATAAAATTTCCCACAAGGGCATTTAATGACATAGATGATATTACTGCTGTCACATGTGGCAAAAGTCTTTAGCATAATCTTCTGCCCCGTCCTTGGATGGTTAATGGAATTCCCTTTAATAACAAAGTTACAGTTGACACACTGTAAACAAGGAAAAGTCCCAGTTCGCTGTGTCATAGGTTCCCTTGCTGTAGGTTTCGTCTGCACCAGTTCATCTCTTAGGTTCCTACTGCGTTGGTATGCAAAGATAGGTTTTTCACTAAAAATATCTTGAACTCGGATGTCATTCTTGAAAATCTCCCAATGTTTCATAATAGTTTTCTTGATTTTGTTACTTTGCGTAGAGAACTTAGATACAAATACCGGTGACTTTAATTCTCGTGGGGTATAGAGGTGTATAAACTCTTCACGTCTATAGCCGGTCAAGTGGCACAGCGAGTAGAGCGCTCGCTTTGACATCAGTGCAGAGCCTGCGAACGCAGGTTCGAATCCCGGCAGCGCCAAACTCAGCGTTTCATCCTTCCGAGGTCGATAAATGAGCACCACACACCGTGGGTAATAATAAGCAGCGCTCAGATACCTGAGGGTTCGTAGCGCTATATAAATGCCAAATTATTATTTATTTTATTATTAAACATCAGATCATCAGGCGAAGGTGTCAATGAGCTGAGCTTTTGCAGGAAGTGGGTGGTATCCTTAGTATAGGTGTTGGTCTCTTATATCAATGGCTGTAGGAAGAAGTCTATATAGATCCCTAAAAGTTGGTTAATGCTCTCTATCCCTGCGACAATTGGTCTACCTGGTGGTTTGTTAGAATCTTTATGGAACTTCGGCAACGTCTAGAAATTAGGTATTCTAGGATGTTCTTTCAAGAGAAATTTTTGTGTATGCTCGTTGATCCAATCCAAATCAGATGCTTTTGCTAGGAGGCTCTTCAAATTCTGTTTGATCGAAAGGGTGGGATCATGGTCCAAACTGGCATATGTGGTCTGGTCTTGAAGCTGTTTTTTACATTCAGCATCATAGTCACATGTATTCTGAATAACCAAGGCTCCCCCCTTATCTGCAGGACAAATGGTAATACTCTTGTCACTAAACAGGTCTCTAATCAATCTCATCTCGTGTGGTTTTAAGTTCCTGTACGGAGGAACCAGAGAGTCTTTTGAAACATTCTTTGTGTATCTAAACAGCATTGACCAGAGGGTACAGTTCACTAGGGAGCTCTCGCATGAAAATATAACATTCCTTGATGTGCAAGTCAGAAAGCAACTTACTAGCTACAGCACTTCATTGTTTCGGAAAGTGACAGATCCGAATAATCTCCTACACCGCCTCAGCTTCCATCAGCTGAGCCTACTGAAGAATCTACCATACAGTCAATTACTTAGGGTCAAGAAAATAGTGAGTGACCCTGAAGACAACAGATGGAAATGAAAGAAACATTTCTGGCCCGGGGATACAAGCAGAATGAACTCGATCTGGCATCTGACAGAGTTGATGCCTTATCACGAGAGACTCTATTATCAGAACAGAATCCCAAAAATAAGAGAGAATTAAAGTCACCGGTATTTGTATCTAAGTTCTCTACGCAAAGTAACAAAATCAAGAAAACTATTATGAAACATTGGGAGATTTTCAAGAATGACATCCGAGTTCAAGATATTTTTAGTGAAAAACCTATCTTTGCATACCAACGCAGTAGGAACCTAAGAGATGAACTGGTGCAGGCGAAACCTACAGCAAGGGAACCTATGACACAGCGAACTGGGACTTTTCCTTGTTTACAGTGTGTCAACTGTAACTTTGTTATTAAAGGGAATTCCATTAACCATCCAAGGACGGGGCAGAAGATTATGCTAAAGACTTTTGCCACATGTGACAGCAGTAATATTATCTATGGCATTAAATGCCCTTGTGGGAAATTTTATGTGGGACAGTCAACCCGAACAGCCAAGTTGAGGTGGGGTGAACACCGATCCTGTATTCGCAATGCAAACATCAATTCAGCCGTGGCACGGCATTGGATGGCCAATGGGCATAACGTGTCACAAATAAAATTCGTGATTTTGGAAGTTCTAACCAAGAATAGCCCTCATGAGGATTTATGCCAACGTTTGAATCGCAGAGAGACATATTGGATTGACAAACTTGGCAGTCTGGCACCCAATGGATTAAATGAGGAGATCAACTTTCACTGTTTTCTCTAATTGTTTTCTCTTATTGTTTTCTTTTATTGTATTTCTTTTGGTATTTTGCATCGTTTGGTTTAGATTGACACCAGTACACATATGACCTGAATGTTGAGGGTCACTCGAATGTATATGAATAAGAGATGTTTCCCATGTTTAAAATGTCCTGCATGCTGCGCATCCTGGAGTTCTCCTCCAGGACCCGAGGTGCCGTCTGTCAGGACGACACCACTAGCGGCATTAGGGCACATACTATCAATATAAGGTACAGCCATAGGGTTGCTCCCTAGGCTCTATTCATCCGATTCAGGCACGTTCATAACAACATAGCCTCATTTGAGGTGTTCATGAAACAGCCATTACTGCTATCCAATTGAGTTCATTCACTCTTAGTATTTTTTCTATGTCCATGGATGACAGACTACCAATTCCTTTTTGATTTTTAGGTGATGACTTTTATCATTACTAACCCAGGAGGTCCTCAAATTAGGTATTTTTGTCATATTCTAGCTCGTTGAACTGTGCTCAGACACGGATCGCGGCTCGTGCTCTTCTTCATGAAGCCGTGATCACGTGTCTTACACAACTAGGTTGCTCGGCAATGCGCCGATGCTAGGAGGACATTCTGCCTTTAATCACGTGTCTTATAAAACCAGGTTGCTCGGCAACGCGCCGATGCAACGAGGACAGTCTGCTTTCGGCAGACGCAGAGAGAACTTCTCCGCTCTGTTCTCTACATATGGTAAGCTACAATCCACGCTTGTTCTCTCTTTAAGCGATTAGCTACATTTTAGATAGGTCCTTCATGTATATTTACTTTACCATTTACAGTACCTGCTCGCCGCACACGGTGAAGCAGCCTGGCCTCTGAAACATAGATTTCGCCATTACTCACCTACATCAGGTAATGGACCCAATTCCCTCCATTTTGTTATCGGACGTCTTTACTTACCTTTGTACTGATCTGATTTGCTTCTTTTATTTTTTTGACCTGCCTTCTGATCCTGCTCATTACATTGTCGGGTATGTGTTTACCTTCATATTTTTTCAACTATTTGGATGATGACTGTTCATGTTGATGTTTATATACTTACGTTGTTCTAAATATGGGATTTATTTTATATGGATATTAACCATGGGATGGTTGGCACAATTGCATTTAAATGTTATGTTTTAGACTTGCCCTGATGAAGGAATTTGTTGTATTCCGAAATGCATTGTCACAATATAAGTCTACGGATAGAGTGATTAATGGCAATCTCTTCCTCACGAAGAACATTATTAGTGGCTACTTGTCACTCCTTTCTTTAAAAATGTTCTACTTGATGGATAAAATCAACATTGAAAAACCAATATATATTTGACTTTCAAATTTTTTTCCAAGATTGGATCACAGGAATTGTACATAGTAAAATTACAACTAACACAAAACCCAGTTTGGGATTTCAGAGAGCGGCTGTATGATTGGGTTTTTACCTAATCTTTTGCTCTTACTGTCTTTTCTGGGTTTGGGTGTCTCCGGGCCCTTTTCAGCCAGCTCCTGTACATAGGACCTAACTTCCTAAAAAAGACTCATTACACCAGAGACCTTTGAGAACGCCAGAAAGATTCAATACCCCTGTGGTGCCCACTCAAATTTGCATTCTGTCCAATCGTGCCAAATTAATACAAGCCAACCTGATAACATCTTAGCTGTGGAAATGGTAGTCCCTAACGAAAATGCCTTGGTAAGAATATTACTGGTAACCTTATACAATCCAGTAGGTGCTGCCTCTACAGAAGTACTACAAGAGGCAATACACAACCTACTTGGTGAATGGACTATGAAATCAGGGAACAAGTCAGTAATATTCACAGGCGACTTTAATTGTCACATGAAGGGCTCCAAAGGCACCACCCTCAACCCTCTATTACATCCAAAGGGACATATGTCCCATTGCAAAGAAGATCCAGAAGGCACAAATTGGCAAAACATTTTCTCTGCATGGGATTTGGAACTTATCAATGGAAGAACTTTAAGCGACTATCCTGGAAAACCTACATGGCATAATGCCTCTACTAGTAGTACCCTGGACTACATCTTTGTCAGCCCTAATATAGCCAGCAAAATTAAAGATATGAAGATCAGTCGGAACACTTGGAGTGACCACAGCCTCCTAAACCTTATCTTTGCGGCTGACCAGCTAAAGACGAACATTTGCCCTATGGGCAATATGGTAACGAACCAAACTGGTACGTGCATACGCTGGCACCCTAAAAATATTGAAAATGCGGCTTGTACAACACATGCTCTGTTACACTATGATATTCAAACCTTCACTGAACTGACTGCCAATGATATACAGATATGGATTGCGGCCTTTTCATCATCCCATGCCACTACATTTCTTAGTACGATGATTCGAGATGGAAAGAAGATCTTACCCTTTGATAAATCCATTCGTGATGCCAAACGAATATTAAGGGCTTCCATCCGTAAAGCACGAACTACTGCCGCTTCACCAGATTCTTTCTCGGCTCTGCGTAGAACGCTTAAAAACAAATATCATGCTTGGATTAAGACCAAGAGAAGAACAGAGAAGTTAAATCGCTGGCAACAAATGGTACAAGTAGTATATTCCAAAAAAACAAAAAACATCTGGGGCGTATTAAATGAAATGAGGGGTCCTACTGAACATAGTATGGTGAACCCGATAGGTACCCTGGAATGGTCTAAATTTTTGTCTGCCCGAAATTCCCTAACAACATCGGCTCAACACGACATTTGCAAAAAGGTCCCTTATGAAAAACCTTTCATAGTAATTTTTGAGCAATTGCTCATCAAAATTAAATCATTAAAATCATCTAGAGCCCCTGGCCCTAATGGCCTTGCGAATGTGGTGCTTAAAAGCAACCCTGATTTCTGGGCCAGTCTGATTAAGATCCAATTCGACAACATATTGGAAACTGGCAACATTCTGATATCATGGCAATCCTCCATATTAATACCAGTCCTTAAGAGAGGAAACAGACTTGAACCAGGAAATTATAGGTTGTTATCCATGTTGGATTGTACAGGGAAGCTATTTGCATCAACGCTTCTTGACAAATTGGAAACTTGGGAGGACACAACTGGAATTTTCAATCATTTTCAAAGTGGATTAAGAAAAGGGTACACAACATCTATGAATTTAATGACCTTCGATTTATTGAGGACCCGAGCAAAGCTCAGTGGAAAACCCCCTCTTTATGCCCTCTTTATAGATTTCCGTGCGGCCTTTGATACTGTCCCTCGAGACAAATTATGGTCTAAATTGAAACTATTGGGTTGCCCAGACGAACTTCTCTATTATTTAAGAGCCCTCCATCAAAACACAACGGCCAAGCTCAGGTTGGATGTCCAAGGCCACATGACCCCACCAGTTCCTCAAAATTGTGGAGTAAAACAAGGCTGTGTTACAGCTCCTTTCCTATATAACGTATTCACGTATGATATCCCCATAGCGGTATCAGCAGTCCACAATTGTCCTCCTCGAATTGGCTCGGAGCATTGCCCAGTACTTGCATAAACGGACGATTTGATTATAATGGACCATACATTCAGCGGCCTAACGCACTTTGGGATTATGCCCTCAAGAATGATCTGGCCATTAACACAGAAAAAACTCAGTTAATGGTATTCTCTGCAAAAAAATATTCCAGACCAAAATTAGTTATCCTGGGGACAGAGATAAAATACACCCCCTTATATAAATATCTAGGGGTTGAGGTCGATGTCATGGGTGAATACACTAACTGCATACGAACGCGCACCACCAGAGCTGCACAACTAACAGCGTTAATACACAGCTTTGCTATAAAAAACTGTGGCTATACTCTGTGGGGTGTGCGCCAGCTTTACCTTCAGATCTTGGTTCCCATGGTCATATATGGCCTGGAGGCATTATTGCATATTAACCTGAGCTGGCTCCAAGTTATAGAAGGTAAATTTTGGAGGCGGATACTGGGTCTTCCCCAATGCATTCCAATGGCCATATTAAGACTGGAACTAGGGCTAACTTCCCTTAAAGCTACGGTACTTAAAAGAAGAGCTGAGATTCATCATAAGATGACTATCCAATCTACGAATCCTCTCTTAAACTTACTAAATCAAGAAATGTCCAAGGAAACAACTTCTTACCATCTAAAAACAAACATGGAAAAGTTGCATAAAGAGATAGGTTGGTTCCCTGTATCTAAGGATATACATACCACAGCTAAGTAGGCCCTATCTAAACGTATGGATTTATGGGATTGGCTCGAAAATTATGACCATTTAAGTAAACTTACAAAGTACAAATTTGTGCAGTACAGACTTTACATCTACCTGAAACCACAGTTGTACCTAAACCTGAGTCCCTCTAGTAAGCTTAGACGCTTCCTTCTCTTGCTGCGCCTGGATTGTCTTCCGTTATTAGCCAATAAGTGGGTAGAGAAACATATATTACCACACGAAAGATACTGTCGTATGTGCAAGAACTCTTCCATCAACGAAACAGCTATGCACCTTTTAACAGCCTGCCCTACAATGCTCGAAATATACGAACAATGTTATGGGAAAGTGGTCCATAATCCTGCCCACATAGAAGAGCCATGGTTTTGGCATCATAGCTTAAATTCAACGTCTATAAAAACTCAAACAGCGATGTATAGCATATGGCTGAATATCGAGAAATCTTTGGCGATAAGCATCTAGTCCTATAACAGTTAAATTACGCTAATGCGAATAGGACTAGGCAGACCTAAAGTATATATCATAAGTCCTAAAAGACTGCTTCCTCTTATTAGGTCTAGGAATTTTTGACTTTCAATCTAATGAAACTAGCTGAAAGTATATACAGCTCTTTAGACCAGGAAAGGGGAGACACTGATTAGTGTAAATCCTAAGTAATATGACTACACGATGACAAATTAACTAGATACATCATTGATAACTTGATCATAAGAACAACTTGTCTTGAACTAGAAACATGTCTCCCCTTGTCCCGTTTGATTTTGGCTTGTTTATTTTTGTTTATTTAATATTGTTTGATTTCTTTTTTTTGATGTTATATATTTGTATTTTATTCTTTAATATACATATGTGTAAAGTTTATATTCTAAACTGTATCACATTATTATTAAACCCTATATAAATGTAAAAAAAAACAGAGCATCCTCTCACTCCACTATGATCTGCTTCTGACTTTGAGGATACTGTTGCTGTTCTTGTGAAAACAACAGATATGGTGCACATTCATTTTAATGAACATCAGTTGTTCTAAATGAGCTGCAGAGATGCTTCTTCTGGGGTCAGAAGAAATAGCACCAGTGAAACGAAAAAACGCACTGCAGCTGGTGGTCAGCTGAGGATGTCAATGGACAAGTGCTGCTGTCATGCATGCTTGACCCTGCTGGTCTGACGTGCAGTCTTACAACTCTGTGCTTCAACTTTATAATTTGATCAACTTCAGAAGGAAGAAAAGCTGAGATCTTCTTGGCCAGATTCAAACCTGGGACACATATGTTCAGGGGGTCCTGGGACCCCCCCCCCTTTTGCTCCTCTGCACCTCTGCTGGGCTCTGCTAGGCTCTTCTGGGCTTTCGACACTCAGAAAAATACTCAAACAGCATACCAGGAGACAGAGTCAGGTTTATCAATGACATCAGGTTTTATTCACGCCAGACTGACACACACTGCATCATTGTCAAGTACAAGAACTGAAGACGGAGCTGTTTAAATAGCATTCTGAGAAAGAGAGTCAAGCCCACACCTTTTTTTAATACATGGCAATCCACAGCTCTCTATTGACTTTACTCTCACATCTGGCGATTAGTCATTCTTATGCTTTTACCTTCAATTTGAGATACGTTTTGGCACTCGCCACTGGATTTCCCAGTCCAGCAACCCTTATTTGGTCATGCTGCTCTGTCTTTTTGCTGTCTGGTCCCAGGCTGCTTATCTGATTCCGCAGGGAAAATTGGCAAGATTAGGGCTCTGTGACTTTGATATTTTTCCGCATAGGAGGCAGACTCATGCCACCACTGTCTACAGAGATGAGCTTCATAAAATACCTTCTATTGGTCATTAAAGGTAAGGTTTGGAATTAAAGGGGTGGCTAGTAAACAGAATAATTAATTCTTTATGTCTGGTCATATTTAAACACTTGGTCATTTTCTACCTATTTTCTTTTTGTATATTTCCATATCTTTCCCTTCTCAATACATCATTCAGACATCATTCATGATTTAAAACATTAACACATTTATGACTTTATAAACATAACAAAATGTAAAGTACTCACATTTTTTAGCACTATTTGAAGGCCTAAATCACCCCAAACGGATTTCTATGCCTAGTTTAAGTGGAGGGGGGCTGCCCCCCACTTCATTCAGTTGTCGGTACCTCCTCTTCAGTCCCCCATCTTGAAAGTTCTTGGTTGTAAAACAATTACTTTCAACCATACTCATGTCCAATCTCCTTGATAACTATCTAAAAAATATTCTATCACAATCCTACAATTTTTCAAATACTAACAAATATTCTTCTTAAAACAAAACATGTGTGTCCCTACTTCCTTTATCTTCTTTTTATTTGAACCCCACCTCCATTTCTTAATGTATTTTAAACTAACTATATGTTTCAGAAAAAGGTTATGGCCGTTTATGCATTTTTGAGAGATAGTCATTAACTTGAGGCAAGCCAACAGTCCCATCATACATTTTAGCCATATCGCGGTTTATTTTCCACATTTTGTCCTGCTACTCCCCGTCAAGACATCACATTTGCTCCCATCATGCTTATCCATGCAGTTGTTCCCTCTTGTGAGAGTACATTTTTTATTCTCTTGCTGTTGATGAACCTTCCACTCGACTCATCTCGGTTTGGCATCTGTGGACCCTCCATTTTCCTGTAGCCTTTGTCCTTTCTTCTGAGCTGTTTCGCCGCCAGTCTCCCTGGCCTTTTTGGTGCTTAGACCAGGAGTCCATTGTCTTTTTCTTTTTCACAAAAGTTCATTTTTTGCACACTAACCACGTGGGCATGGAACACTTGCATTTGCACCGGAGACACAAGAATGGGGGAGTTTCTGCAGGTTTAAGCACAATGTTTTTGTATTTCTGGGCACTGGGTCTTGATGACCTCACTCTGCTTACAGCCAGCCTTTCCTGCTCCATATAGGTCCCTCAAGGTATACCTGTAATATAAAAGCTGAATGAGTTTCTTTTGTAAAACTAAGCATGTCTTTTATAATATCACATTTCCTAACAACTCATCCCTTAAAAAAAAAACCTTTGGTTTTATATTCTAGCAATCTTACCCTCCCTCTTAGAGAAACGATTTGTTTCTTACCTTTTTCATTTTAAAACATTGTATGGGCCATTCCTGCCTCCTAGACAAGCTACCCCCACATCATGTACTGCGTGTCAGCCGGCTAGAACCTGGGTTTGTTTTCAATAACATGCATTACACTATTTGTCCTTTGTGGGACACATTTTTCTCCTTATAATGACACATGCAACCCTAAGGAAATAAAAATAACAATTAAAGAAAGATGTCTTCTCCTTTTCTTGTCTTCTTGACACATCCGTAGCACATAAAGATGTTCTTGGGGATCCCCCTTGTCTGTAGGAAATCGAAATATAGACATAAGTCATTCGAGCACTGTCAAGGGGGTCAAGTGTTCATCCTAACTTAAACCCCTTCCTCCTTTTTCTGCTAACAAAAAATGCTTTCGGGATCATTGGTTATGCTTTTCAGCCCATTTTACTCACAGGCCGTCCCTTATTTGTTGGTGCACATAAAAACTACATCTAAACAACCTTATATAGTACTCAATGTTTAAGCTTAGCTGCATGTACTTCCGGGTTAGCTGCATGTTCTTCCGGGTTAGCTGCATGTTCTTCTGGGTTAGCTGCATGTTCTTCCGGGTTAGCTGCATGTACTTCCAGGTTAGCTGCATGTTCTTCTGGGTTAGCTGCATGTTCTTCCGGGTTAGCTGCATGTACTTCCAGGTTAGCTGCATGTTCTTCCGGGTTAGCTGCATGTTCTTCCGGGTTAGCTGCATGTACTTCCAGGTTAGCTGCATGTTCTTACGGGTTAGCTGCATGTACTTCCAGGTTAGCTGCATGTTCTTCTGGGTTAGCTGCACATGCTTGCAGGTTAGCAGTAAATACTTAATTTTTTCTCTTGATTTTGTTGGACCATGGTCTCTGTTTCTGTGCTTTATTTTCATCCTGTTGAGACAAACAGAGGTGTTTCGCTGCACACCGTCCCTGCCTAACTTAATCTAGTCTACCCCTGTTTTTCCAGACTATGGCACAAATTCTTACTATGTGCCTCCATTTTATATCGGTTTAACAGTGTTAGCCTATTCTAAATAATTGTATACCCTTGTCAAATCAACCTTCTTTGGCATTATGAAGCCAAAAATAATTACCCACCTTCAATTTGACTTCTGTTTTCTGCGGTTGTCTGAAAAGGCCATGCTGTCATCTATTTTCTACTCTTTCCACACCTGATTGCACCTATCTTGGGAAAAACAGACATTGTGTCTCTTTCTGGTGCTTCCACGCAAGATCCACGACTTTTATCTGTAACATAAATCAAAATCGTTACAGGCACTCAAAAAAAAAAACGTTTTTTACTTACCTCAATATATTTTCTTAAATTGGCTTTGTGCACAATCATACTTGTTTGGTTGTTTGGTTAACCCAATTTTTTGTCAACATACCCTTTTCCTCATTCTCTATGGTTACTGATATCTTTCATTACTGTATGCCATTTTTTATTGTCGGCCAAGATTTTTCATCAGTGCTATTTGTTTTCAATTTTTTTATTTTTTTGCCCACTTAATGCTATGGGTTTATTCCTTATACTCTAAATTAATTTGTCCAATTGTTCCCTCCTTCAATTTCCCTTTTATTCATTTTTTATTTAAGATAGTAAATCATTTTCATCTTTTTCCAATTAATATTTCGTGTCCTGTGCAAAAAAGGCCCAAAGTCTACCTAACGTTTTTAATCCCTTTTCTAATAGTCTTTCATTTATATTGAGTACTCATTTCATTTTTTTCATGTATACTAAAACATACTTCCCTTCTTTTTACTGTGTGATGCTTTAAGGAAAGTACCACTTTATACTCCATTAAGCCCTGTATGGCTATACCGTCATCTGTGATGTTGGTTAACCTAAATCTTTTTATCTGAACCATCACTATCCTTCATGATTCTTATTTCATTTTGTTTGCTCCTTAATCATTCACCATGTTTCCCTACTTTATGGCTGCCTTTGATTACATGGAGGTCATCTGTCTCCTCCTTTTGTTCATAAATGTTCATGGCCTGCGCTTGAATTTATTAAGTATTTTCATCGTTTTTCCACTAGGTCACACAGTTGTCTATATTACTGCGCTTTTGGCACAATAATAAAATCCTTTAGTTTTTTCCCAAACAATCTCATCGACTTTCTGCCTTTTTCATGCCTTCAGAATTATGCCCATATTTAAATGGTGCATGTCTCAAAATAAACAAAACATGCTTTCCTTGATAACCTAAACAACATCATTATGCTTTTAGGCTTTGTCATCCAATCCTTCCTTCAACCATCTGAATCCTATAATAAAAGAATCTCAACGGTTAGATCTGAATCAAAAAGGATTTTCACTATTCTTCAAAGAATGTTCTCCATGCCAGCCACCAAGGCCCCAAGAAATCATAAAAGACCAAACCTGGTGCAGAAACATACAGTCTGTCCCATTACACAAGGTGGAGCTCCTGAAAAAGGAATTTTAAGAGCAACCCAAAAACCCTCATTCAGTACATTATGCTATACTCAAAAAGTCCCCGAAAAACAGGTCGCAGAGGAACCAATAACACCTTTCAACTTCAGAAAGCTCTCTAGATCAAAAATGATAGAGATCATGAATAGAATCAGACCATTCATCTGCAAAGGCGATACCTGCCCCTGCCTGCACACAAGTTTAAAAAAACGTGTAGACTCACTTACGCCATATCTCATGACGTTCACCAATGCCTCCTTCAATCCCAACACTGTCTCTGCAGCTGTAAAACAACCCCTAGGAGTGTTCCTTGACTCACCCCTGTCCGTGTTACGCCAGGTTAAATGCTATAATCTCTTCCGTTGCACTGATCATTAAGTGCTATTGCCTCAGCCTCACTACCAAGCTTATTAATGCCATCAAACCTTTCCTTTACCCACAAAACTGCTCATGCCTCACCCGTGCCATTATCGGAGTTAACAGCTACATTGCCATCCTTGCAGGCACCTTAACAAAAGATCTGAATAGGCTCTAAATAGTGCAGAGCAATGCTGCGTGCAGCTCTCAGCATTCTCAAAAGAATACACATTACTCAAGCCAGGCGAGCTGCTTACTGGCAACCCGGGAAGTAACGGTTAATTTAAAAATCCTAACCATCACGCACAAATTCATGAATCACACAACACCAGCATAAATAACTGAGTCTGTTCAGCATGACCCAAAGAAGTCACCATGCCAACCAACTGCAAGTCCCACTAATTGAAAAAGCTAATGCCGGAGATGTAGGCTTCCCCCACATAGCTCCCAAACCATGGAATGCCCTCCCTAGCAAACTTAGAGCAGAACCATCCCTCCTCATTTTTCGCAAAACCCTCAGAACTACCCTGTTTAACTAACCCTACTAGTTCCCCCAGCAGGATCTGTACGTATTCCCCCTGCTGCTTAATTAACCACTGTGCCATGTGTTTACTGAATTCTACTGTATCCAATGTAATCTAAACATGTAACTAATCCACTGTACCTACATTGTATATTTATTTTGCCCTATAACCACAAACGAAGCCGTGGCATGCAACCACTATGTATGCCACTTTCTTTGTAAACTGCAAGTCTCTTCTCATCACCAGATGCCTAAGGGCTGCTGTGTGCTCTATACATTCTAGTAAATAAATAAATAAAAGGTTATCCATGCGTTTAAGCCTTTCCTCTCTACCAGGAATTTCCTATTTATTGCCAAAAATATAGTAGGCACCAATAATGGATTACTGTAATGCCCTTTTCCTGGGCATCCATGCCCAAAACCTCAATAAATTATAAGTCACACAGAATGCCTCTCATAGGCTAGGAAAGAAGCACACTGGCTATCAGTAAATGAATGCATCCTTTTCAGACCCATGGTAATCACACAAAGATGCCTTTTTGTCGACGCTCCTTCATACTTGTAAGAGTGAATCACTCATTGATCCACCAGGCCCATCAGGTCTGACCTGGTTAGTCCTATATATGTGCCCACTTTAAAAGAACCAAAGCTCGGGGTCCAGTTTTCAATACCTGGCTCCTAAAAGCTGTAATGCACTGGCCATAGCACTAGGGAATGAAAAATCGTACATTGCTTTCCTCAAAATGCTGAAAACCTTCATGTTCAACCAAGCCTCTTCGTGATCTCACCACAGCGAATAGCTAAGCTGGCTAATGCCATCCATGTGCTAATTCTTCCCTTGTTCAATGTATTCCTGTACCTGTACCATTGAACCTTCTGTACTAGCGCCACAGTGCCCCTGGGCTTATGTGTGCCTTTAAATAACCACCACTGGCCCATGCCTATTGCAATTATACCATGGCTAACATATTCTCCTCAAAAACTGCTGAAACAACACCACATTTGCAATCTTAAAATGCCGTCCTCAGCCTTTTAATATGTATGCTTTGCTCTATGGATACAGTCCCAATGACTATCATTAGACCAACAATTGTTCTTTCTTTGCCATATATCTGCTTGCACTCTAAAACCTTAGTGCCACTCAACACTTCTAAACACATATGTCACCTAATGAGGCTGTCCTACTGTGAACACATTAATTCTTCTGTTTTCCAAAGTATTCCTTATTTTTAGGTTGACACCTTTTATTCCCATGTGCCTCTGTGTATCCTGTGTTTACACATTGCGGAGCCTACATGTAAGCTTACTTACTCATCCTCTGCAACAAATTCATTTCGCATGTAATGCACTTTATTTTCACAATAAATGCAACACATAAAAACACAACTAGCTGTGCATTTTCCAGCCTAAATGCTCACATAGGCGTTTCTCAAGCCTAACGCAGCCAGAACCCAGTCTGAGTGTCTACCCCCCTGACTGCACACATTCAGCTGACTACTCCATCACCACACCTATCGCTAAAAAGCAGCTCCCAGCCCCCATTTACACCAGCTGCATACATAACTGGTGCACCCACGCATCATACAACGGCATCTCTCTTGACTGACTTGATAACTTCTTAAAAAAACATCAGAAAGGAAAACCATCCCTGCTGCCCTTCCCCTTATGGAATTCGTCAAATACGTTCTTAAAATGCCAACATTCATGGACTTGCTTATTGTCCGACAGTGCATTTTTTGCTGCGCCCCTGGCAGAATTCTCATTTTTTATGTCTTCCCATTTGCTTGTCAGTTTACCACAAATCCCCTCATAGGCAGAAGCCTTTGGAGATGTCATTTTACCCCCATCTTTTCTTAATCAGAAACAATCCTTATATATCTAGTACATTGTATCACAAAATCGTTCAGCTCCTAGAAAGCCTGACTCATTAAGCGCTTAAAATAATGACCCGCACTTATGAATGCTTCCAAAACTATTGTATTTTCAAGTGTTTGCAGGTGTTCCATAATGCGCAAAAAATGCTCAACAAACAAAACCCTTTGTATCTATAATCTGCATTTGGCACATGCTTTTGATAAATGAAGCCTGTCTGTAATGCACTTGTTTGACGCGATTAAAATGTGGCTTGCAATGCGCATTTTGTATTCCTTAAACATGAGACAATTTCCTTAACTCGGCAATGTTATCTCAAGGCCGCTTCATTGTGCATTCCTGTCAAATAAATCTCTGAAGGTGCCTCGTGTTTTTATCTCAATCCTTGCTTCTGTGCACACGAAAACATAATTGCTATTCGTGGGCAAGTTTGCCTACTTCAAAAAAATCACAACATTATTTCAATCATTTTGCACATAAAAACACCATTTGAATCCACATCACATGTCTCTCAAATGTGCGCTCTCAGGTAGTTTTCTCTAACTTTATATTCACAAGCTTTTTCAATCTATAACACAATCTTGTCAACACTTTTCTGAAATACAGCACGAAACCAAACCCAACATTCCTTTCACAGTTAAATTCCTTTACCATAAATCACTGTAAATCCAACGCGATTCTCTGTCCGCACAGAGTTTCTAAAGGCCCTGACCTCTCATTCTGTCTTTCAACTCTGCATCGTCTCAGCATGCTCATGTATGACAGCACTTCTCTAAATCACTGTAACTCAGTTATTTGAATGCAAACCTCTATCGTTCCTGACGCAATTCATTAATTATCTTGCCTAGTGTAAGGAAGTCAAAAATGTAACTCTGCAGTGGTTGGTTTTAATTTATTTATAATGGCTTAAAAAGGGGAACAGTTCTTTTTCATTTATTTCAGACATGCTTGGCTCTTTTGAAGTGGGACCATCACAATTTTGTTCACTTTGAATTATTGTATCTAGCCATCTGAACATTTTTAAACTTTGAGCACTTTAAAATTGTGGCTAAAAGCCACGTTTTTTTAGATCATCTTGAAAATACATTTTTTGACATAAACAATATCATATAGTGCACACAAACAATATGACACATAAAATGAACTCAACCAAGCAATATGACACATAAAACGAACTCAAACAAACAACATGGCATATAACAAAATCAAACAAACAACATGACATATAACAAAATCAGACAGACTCGGCTAGCCACATACATCTCATGCCCCTATCACTATTCTGACATGGAATGTAAGCCCATCCCTTTCAGATCACCTCTTTCATCGATTCTTGTTTCCTATTGCACCCTATCTTTTCAAGACTTTGAATGCAGGCTGCTTCTAACCGCTACATTAAAGCGTAGGTATCTGGGCGTATCCTCTAGCTTGGGTATCCTTCCCGGTATCCCTCTGCTCGGGTATCCTTCCCGTATCTCTGTGCTCGGGTATCCTTCCCGGTATCTCTCTATTGCTCGGGTACCCGCGAGTCAATATTTTTTCCCTTATATATACACATTATACTCTTACTCTGACGTTATTATTGTTCATATCCCACCTCCCTCTGTTACCTTTTAAAGGGGTTCCCCATTTATGTTTTACATTTGTTTCTAAAAAGCTGTTAAATCTTTAACTGAAAAATACTTTTCTAAAGTGGTCTCCTAATGGTTTCTAAAAATGGCCCCCCAAAAAATGTATACCCCAAAAAATGTGCACCCCAAAAAATGTGTACCCCAATAATTTCTGGGGGAGGGGGAGCCCCAACGTTTTCCATGATGGTACCCCAATAATTCCCTCCCCTATCCCGAGATGGCAAGGCCTTCTGTCATGCTATCAGGTCTGCAAGTTTTTGCTCATTTTTGGATTTCTTGGCTTTTTTCCAAATCTGGACTCTGACATTATTTCTAACTGAAAAGTTGCCAAAAAGTTGCCAAAAATATATAGTCCCTTTTGCCATACTGTTCTGCCTCCCTGTCCCTTCTTTTCTATCGACTACGGCAGCTGCAGACTGCCCTCTCCCCATCTTATTTCCTATCCCCTTTACTCTACTCTTATCTTGTGCAGAACAGTATGGCTCACCTTAATCTTGAATGTCCAGGCTCTTTTGGGCTTGAAGAGATGTATGTTCATCATCCTATCCCTCTTGTACTGGCTAGCCATGTGTTCAGGAGGTCCTGGGACCCCACCCCCTTTTGCTCCTCTGTACCTCTGCTGGGCTCTGCTAGGCTCTTCTGGGCTTTTGACGCTCAGAAAAATACTCAAACAGCGTACCAGGAGATGGAGTCAGGTTTATCAAGGACATCAGGTTTTATTCACGCCAGACTGACACACACTGCATTGTTGTCAAGTACAAGAACTATAGCATTCTGAGAAAGAGATTCAAACCCCCACCTTTTTTTAATACATGGCAATGCACAGCTCTCCATTGACTTTACTCTCACATCTGGCAATTAGTCATTCTTATGCTTTTACCTTCAATTTGAGATACATTTTGGCACTCGCCACTGGATTTCCCGGTCCAGCGACACTTATTTGGTCATGCTGCTGTGTCTTTTTGCAAAAAACCCAGACATGGCATCATTAGCTGTCTGGTCCCAGGCTGCTTATCTGATTCCGCAGGGAAAATTGGCAAGATTAGGCCTTGAAACTTTTCTGCATAGGAGGCTGACTCATGCCACCACTGTCTACAGAGACAAGCTTCATAAAACACCTTCTATTGGTCATTAAAGGCAAGGTTTGGAATTAAAGGGGTGGCTACTATACAGAATAATGAATCATTTTATTTCTGGTCATATTTAAACACTTTGTCATATTCTACCTGATTTGTTTATAGTATATTTCCATATCTTGCCCTTCTCAATACATCATTCTTGATTTAAAACATTAAAACATTTATGACTTTGTAAACACAACAAAATGTACAGCACTCACGTTTTTAAGCACTATTTGAAGGCCTAAATCACCCCACACGGATTTCTATGCCTAGTTTAAGTGGAGGGACGTTGGTCCCCATTGCATTCAGTTGTCGGTACCTCCTCTTCGCATAGATCCCGGCCGTAGATCCTCAGCTCCCCATGGGATTCCGCTAGGAACATTTTTTCATGGACGCTCAGCTCTTTATGGGCAGCCCCTTTAAGACTGAACTAAGCAAAACGTGTCAGATCTCTATGGGGGATTCCTGTAGGATGATAGCAACCCAGCAAACAGATGTAGGAGATGTGGATCCCAGTTAAGTTAGCATCACCTGCAATTCTACTCAGTATTATGCTAAGTTATAAAGAGTTAACACACTGTATGCTCTATAATGCTAATGTATGATTTGGTTTGGTATGATGTGATATGTCATGGAGGGTTACATATAGCAAAACACAAGAGGTGAGGGCTGGAAGGTTTGGAATTATTCATAACCACTGGCATTGCTCTGGGCAACCCTCCAGACCATTGTTCTTCGCCTGCCAAGCCATTGTATAAATGTGTTTTTGTATATACAAAGCATATCGCTGTATGTATATTAACACACAAATAATAAATAAATAAATAAAGAGGAAAGACCATATGCAAACCAGTTTTCATGCCACCCCAAAAGGGGAAGTCCAGCCCATTTCTGGACTACCCCCACTTCTTAGAACTGCAATAGTAAGTGTTATGATGACCCAATTTAAAATTGTTAGTGTATCCACCTCATATGGACGAAGGGCTGTGTCAGCCCTTCCAGGACAGGTCCCTGAGAACAGCATAGGGAGTGCTTAACTTGCTGTGCTATCCACCCAGCTATGTACACATGTATGGGAATTGTAAAGCACCCACCTAGTTGGGACTCAATGGAGCACTGTAAGTAGAGGGTGCACGCAGCAGGTTGGGCACAAGTTGGGTGCGGGGATAGCAGACGCACCACGATTGGTTTGGGGGGAAGTGAATAGGGGGACGCTCCAGAGGGGGAGAAATAGGGTTGTGTGGAGTGCAGCATGCTGTGATTATTTCTGGAAACAAGAAGGCGCTAGCCTCTGGTGTAGACCCTGAGAGTAGTGCTTGCGGGTAGAAGAAAAATAAGGGGTTCACCGTGAGACGTGCCAGTGCCTGACATTCTGGTGTTATGATGTTAAACCATATATCATAAAATACATAAAAAATATGTATGTCATGGAATTGTTTGGTGTGTAATTTCGTGTGTCCTATGGGATAGCTCCCAATGCCGGCGCTTCAAAAACTCAAACCTTGGCAGGCCAACTAAGTCCTTCGTCCTTCTGACAGCATTAAATGAAGTACCCTAAATGTAGCTACCGATAACCCATACTATCGCAGTACTCCGAAGTGGGAGGAATCCTGCACGAATGAATGCTGAAAAGGGCTCTATTATGGTATGCCATACTGGCTTCTTGCACTCCAAAGTGAATCACTGTCTGGAAGGAGGAAAGAAGAGGATGCTGGGTAATACATGAGGGTGTGACAGTGAGTTACAGGTCAGAGACAATAGTGCCCGGAGAGAGCTCTGGTGAAAGGTTGACTGACCCCGCTCCCCATGCCCCCCACGCTGTCTGCAGACAGACCCCACCATCTCCCTCACTCTATTTCTACAATACACAGAGCGAAAGGACATTTGCTGGCTTCTCCAGCCATGACTAAAATGATTTGATTTATATAGTGCTTCATACCAGACTCTTCCAGTTTCAAAACACTGTAATAATCAGTGTCACTGCTGAGGGCAGGGTGACTAGTGTCATTGAATGCGGTATGCAATTTCCTTCCGCTGAAGGGTGGAGGGTGTGCGGCCCAGGCAGAATCGAACCCTTGTCTCTCATCAGTAGTTAGGTGCTCTTTCTGGGAGCTTTCTCAGCGGGTGAGTGGAGTGGGCTTTCCAGGAAGAAATCCATTAAGAGCTGCCAGTGGGTCTATGAGGTCCTTCCAGCGGCCGCTGGGCAGGGTTCCATGTCCTTCCTGGGGCGATCCTGTCAGATGGAATTAACTGTAGCCTCTCGGCCATGTTTGCCATCTCTGTGTCCTTTTTTTTGTCCTGTCTCAGAATTATTCCAGCAGTTGCTTAAAACAAAGCTTGTTAAGAAGGAACAATTTACTTACCTGTAACTGTTGTTCTCCATCATGGGTCTGGCATGGATTCACATGCTCATGAATATTCCCCATCAGGCCGGGAATCCTCGGGAAAGGAAAACATCAGTATCAGTTTCGTTTCTGATCTGTCTTTCTCAGTAGTAACCAATCACTGGTCTCTGGGTCATACTGCCCCCAGCCAATGACTGCCCTCTCCCTAAGCCCCGCCTCTGGCAGCCATCTTCAGATTTGGTAGCACACAAAGTGGCAGTATGACCAAGTGAAGAGCCGTAGAGGGGCAGGAGGGAGGGTTCGCATGTGAATCCATGCCAGACCCATGCTGGAGAACAACAGTTACAGGTAAGAAACTTGTTCCTTCTCCAGCATGGGGTCTGGCATGGATTCACATGCTCATGAATATAAGAATACATAGCAGTACACACATGCACAACCAACGGGAGGTGGAAAAAAGGCTCAACATTAAGCATTACATCAAAACTCAACATTAAGCAGTTCTTACCTTCTCACCAGGCTCACCTTAGGCGAACAGGTTGCGCAGCACCGCTTGGCCGACCCTGGACTCCTCCCTGGAATCCCGGTCTATGCAGTAGAATCTCGTGAAGGTGTGCGTCGACCTCCACGTAGCAGCCCTGTAGATGTCCAGCAGGGGCACACCAGACAAGAACACCGTAGTAGCAGCGACAGCTCTGGTCGAATGGGCTCTCGGACGCCAGGCAATGGTCAGTTTGCCAACCGATGACAGTGCGTGATGCAGCCGGAGAGCCATCTGGAAATGGAAGCCTTCGAGAGAGCCTTCCCTTGTTTCACAGATCCAAAGTTCACAAAAAGCTGTGATGTCTTCCGAAAACTCTTCGTGCGGTCCACGTAGAACTTCAGCGCTCTAGCCACATCCAGCGAGTGGAAAGTCTTCTCGGACGGTGACGAAGGCGACGGGAAGAAAACAGGTAACACCAAGGGCTCGTTGAGGTGGAAGTCCAACGGCACCTTGGGCATAAAAGAGGGGTGCGTCCTCAGCACCACCCTCGTGTTGTGAAAAGTCAAGAATGGAGGCTTGCAGGATAGGGCCTGGATCTCTCCCACTCGCCGTGCAGAGGTGATGGCCACAAGAAACGCAGTCTTCCATGACAGGAACTTCAACGGTGCCGGATGCAGCGGCTCGAATGGCGCCCCCATGAGCCTTGTCAGCACCACGTTAAGCTCCCACGCCGGGGCAGGGCCCTTCACCGGCGGGAACGATTGGAACAGTCCCTTCATAAATTCCTTCACCGCAGCCAGATGTATCTTGATGGAGGCGTGAGCCAGTCCAGCCTTGGCCAGCGACAGTAGGTATGGCAGCACTTGAGGGGCCGTAATCCGTAGAGGGTTAATCTTCTGTGCACGGCACCAGACAGAGAACCTCTTCCACTTATGTCCATAGCACTTGAGAGTTGAGGACGCCCTGGCTTTTGCAAGGACCTCTCTGCACTCAGCCGGGATATCGTACCCTCCAAACTCTAGTGCTGCAGGAGCCAGGCCTGCAAGTTCAGCGACTCCAGGTTGTGATGAAGTATGGCGCCTCCTTCTCTGGAGAGAAGATCCGCGTCCGTCGGCAGCTTGACTGGTGGGGACGCTGACAAGTCCAGAAGGTCTGGGAACCAGATCTGCCTCGGCCACGACGGTGCAACTAGGATCATCCTGCCTCGGGACCTCTTGAGCTGTTTGACGAGTCGGAGCAGCAACGGCAACGGAGGGAATGCATATAGGAACAGGCCGTCCCAGGGGAACGAGAAAGCATCGCCCATGCTCCTCGGCTGGGGAAACCTGCTGACGAACCTCTGGCACTTGGAGTTCATCGCCGTCACGAACAGGTCGATCTGCGGTTTTCCCCATCGTCGGAAGAGTCGATCCACTTGATCCTGACATAGTTCCCACTCATGGCATGAGCGCAGCTCCCTGCTGAGTGAGTCGGTGATGGTGTTCTTTATCCCTGCCAGATGAAAGGGCACCAGAAACATCCATTGGGCAACAGCCCAATGCCACAGATCCTGGGCTTCCTTGGAGAGGGCTGGGGATCTGGTTCCTCCCTGCTTTCGCATGTAGAACATCGTGGTGGTGTTGTCGGTGAAGATTCTCACCACCTTGGCCTTGAGGGACGGGAGAAAGGACCTGAGGGCCCAGAACACTGCACGGAGCTCCAGGATGTTGATGTGGAGCGTCTTCTCCTCCAGGAGCCAAAGGCCTCTCGTGTGAAGTTCCCCGGTGTGCGCTCCCCGCCCTTCCTGGGAGGCATCCGTCGTCACCGTTATCTGGTGGGATGGGGTCTGAAAGTCTGTGCCCGCCATCAGATGAGCACGGGTGCCCCACTACCGGATCGCTCGTCGGAAGGTCTCGTTGAGCGGGATCCTGTCCTCGAAGCTGCCCGCCGCTTGGTCCAGCGGGTGTCGAGGAACTCTTGCAGAGGGCGCAGCCGAAGCCTGCACACGCGCACGAGAATTATGCATGAGAACATCATCCCAACGAGGGACTTGATGGACCTCACCCTGGCCACGTCCGTGGCCAGCAGATGCTGCACCTTACCCAGGATGGCCTTCGTCCTTTCCTCCGATGGCAAGGCCAGACGCGCCACTGTGTCGGCTTGGCTCCCAGAAACAGTGCGACTTGCGACGGGACCAGGTGGGATTTGGGAAAGTTGATGGAGAATCCTAGGTCCGCGAGTAGCTGGACGGTCTTCGCTGTGTGGTCTACGGCAAGCTCTCTTGTCCTTGCTCGGATGAGCCAGTCGTCCAGGTAGGGGTAGACGTGGATCCCCTGCAGGCGCAGCCGCGCCGCCACCGGTGCGAGGCACTTGGTGAACACCCTGGGTGCCGACTTCAATCCGAACGGGAGGGCCTTGAACTGGTAGTGCCGTCCTTGGACCACGAACCTGAGGAACTTTCGGTGTCCTTTCAGAATGGGGATGTGGAAGTATGCATCCTCCAAATCCAACGACGACAGGAAATCGCCCTCCTCCAGCTGCCCCAGCACGTGCTGGAGGGTGACCATCCGGAACTTCTGTGCCTTGATGTACTTGTTCAGTCGTCGCATGTCCAGGATGGGGTGCCATCCTCCTGTCTTCTTTTTCACGAGGAAATGCGGTGGAGATGGACTCCCACACGCTGACGAACTTCGCCAGCCGGCCTCCCACCGTGGTGCTTTCATGGGGGCCCGACACCGCTGTCGGTTCAATCTCGCTTGGAGGACGCCTTGCCGCCTTGGCCTCCCTGGCGACGATGGCGGGGCCCACCCGACTTGCCTCGTCCTCTATAGGCTTCTTGTGACGAGGAGTGAGCCGCTTGGCGGTACTTAGAGGAGCCACCGCCGAATCCCTTGGAGGCACTCTGCTTGCCTCCGGTGCTCCGAAAGGATGGCCTTCGTTGCCGGAGAACGCCTAGGGCCCTAGCTGTCTCTGTTTCTGCCTTGATGGCTTGGAGGGACTCATTGACCGTTTTCCCAAACAGGTTGTTCCCGTCGAACGGCATGTCCAACACCTTGGCTTGTACATCCTGGCGGAAATCCGTCGCCTTTGGCCACCCTCGTCGTCTAAGGCAAACGCTGTTGCCTAGCTGGCGGAAACCGGTGTCAGCAATGTCCATTGCCACAGTAATGGCGTGGTCCGATGCCACTTCGCCTTCTTGCAAGATCTCCAGGGCCTCTGCCCTCTTGTCATCCGGTAGGAAGTCCACCAGGGGGGCAATCTTGTACCATAACTCCCTGTCATAGCGGGCCACGATCGTCCCATTGCGTCCAGCTTCTTTCCTTCGCTGTCAGGCGGGGAAGTTGATGTTGAGGCTGATGCCCCCCCGCTTTCGTCTTGGCCGCCGCTGAGACGACCGAGTCAGGGGTCGGTTGTGCTCTGAGGCACAAAGGGGCTGCGTCGGGGACCCGGTACTTCTTATCGTACCGATCCCTCTTGGCAGGCGTCATAGACGGCTTCTTGAGAAGGGTGAGACCCTCGTCCCAGATGTCATCCAGCAGAGGCACGGCGAGGACTGCCTTGCTCTTGGCCTCGCGTCGTTGGTAAAGGAAACCTTCCTTCTTCTTCTCTTCGGGGCAGAGCTGAAAAAGCTTGGATGCCCTAGCGATCATTGCATGGAAAGATCCGATCTCATCGGACGGAGAGGCCCGGGCTGGTGATGGGAGCTCGTTCCGTCGTCACCGCCATCGTCGTCGGTACCTGTTGTGGCCGTGTCCATTCCTGTGTCATCCCCAGGGACGGGGGACGTGGGTAAAGGCTGAGCAGGCAGCGAGGGCTGAGAAGGCGGGGCTGGATGGATCCGTCTTCTCTTGTTCGGGGGGCTTCCCGCCGGGCCCGGCTCTGGCTGCTCCGTCGAGCCTGGTTCCGGATCCTCCGTCGGTGGTAAGGGCAATCTCGTCCTTATCTCCGAACATAAGGATTGTATTGCCAACAAAATGGCCGCTGAGTTATCCTGCGGCTCTGGAAGCGACGGGCGCGACGGTTGACTAGGACCCTCGCCGGTGCCGCCGTCACTCTCGTCGGCACCCTCGTCGGGATCCCTCCCGTGGGGACGGGCCTTTTCGACGCCCTCGTCGAGGCCCTCTAAGACTTCTACCAGCTCCTCCTCGGATGCTGTGTCCGTGTCCACAATGGCCACCACCCCCCCCTTTTTCCGCCGGGGTCTTCACGGGGGTCTTTTCGATGGGTCTGAAAGAGGCTTCCCTCTGCGGAGGCAGGGAGACTCTGGGCCCCGAAGTCGCCTCCACTGGTGTAGCCTCCACAGGCTGCGCCAGGGCCGCTGCGACTTCCTCGATAGAGGCCTTGGCCGGGTGAATCAAGGCCTTCACCGCCTTAGGTGTGCTTGAGGCCTTCACCTTGGGGGGAGGGTCACCGCCTCGCTCCCCCTCGGCCGAATCCTTCGAGATCGACCGGGGCCTCTCTAGAAGCTTACCCGGGTTCTCGGATTTCCTCTTCCCCGAACCAGAGCGTTGGCTCGTGGTTGATGGTGCCGGGGAAGGCACGCCCTGCCTGGCAGCCGAAGAGCCCGACCGTTCAGCGCTCCCGGTGCCCACTGACTCGCGGTGCTTTGCCTTCTGTTGGGCCCCCGTCGCCGGGGCGCCCTCACAGGACTTAGAAGACCGCTCTGACTTCTTCTTCTTCTTCTCACCTGACGTACTCCTTCCTTCCAGCCAGTTGGAGAAACGAAGGTGTCCTCATGAAGGCAGACATTTCGAGTGCTCGTCCTCCTTGAACACATTCTGTAGCTGGCATCCAGGGCAAACCCTGAACAGCTTTCCGAGCGTCGAGCTTCCTTTCTCCTGGGCCATGTTCGGTTAGGCCGCAGAAAACTTCTGGAATCCCCCAAGAAGCGTAACTCGACAAAACCTTCACCCTTGAGGGGCGTAGAAAAAAACCCGACACGATACCCGTTAATCGGATGTAGAGACGGTGGAGCTTGAGGCTCTATTTGACCGAAAAATGAGAAATTCTCTTTGAAAAAGTTGCGAAAACGCAGCAAAAGCTCGAGAGCTAAACACGAGGACTCCCAACACTTGAGCATGTGGTAAAAATCTGAAGATGGCTGCCAGAGGCGGGGCTTAGGGAGAGGGCAGTCATTGGCTGGGGGCAGTATGACCCAGAGACCAGTGATTGGTTACTACTGAGAAAGACAGATCAGAAAGGAAACTGATACTGATTTTTTTCTTTACCGAGGATTCCCAGCCTGACGACGCGGAATATTCATGAGCATGTGAATACATGCCAGACCCCATGCTGGAGAAGAGCAGAGACATAAACCAGCTAGACAAAATCATTACCTTGCAACAATGTGGCCTTGTGCATTATTATTTACAATCATAACATAAGATAACATCTCAAGATGTGTGATTTTGGGCACATCAGGGTCTGGAGGAGGGATGCCCGTTCTTGCAAGCCTCCACAGGTTTCTGGCTGGCGCAGTATCTTTCCCAGATTGTGGGGTGGGGGAGAGCATCCTCCAACCCTACCCATGCAGCAACACCTGAGTGGGTCTAGAGTCACTGAGGTTCCCCCAAAAGTACCATTATCTAGATCCCTTCCCAGACATTCATGTTGTCGGCAAATAGGGCCCTCCCTTTCTCTGAGAAATGAATGCTGTCATTGTCTGATAGAGCTGGACAGCTCAAGTTCTCTCGCATGTGTCCGATGAAATGTGAGCCGGTGCTCCTGCAATATCTAGATATTGCCTTGTTCCTCTTTCTTGATATGCCACCTGACTGCACACATTCGACTGATCTCTCACTATCACCGCACCTAATGGTAGGATGCAGCTACCACCGGGCAATCACAACAGCTGCTCCCCTACTGAGTGCACTCAAGCACCCTATACTACTCTACTATCTCGTCGACCTGGACTACGGTCCCCAAGGGCGTTCAATCCACAAGCGCCTTGAGATCCTACCAATGATACATAGGGCGCTATATCAATGCTTAATTACAATATGTCCACTGCTTTGTTGGAGAGGGCTCCCTGTCAATGTCTTCTGGGCAGTATTTCTGACATGAACATTTCCGTCCCCCCCAGGCGGTGATAGTCCTTTGAAAGTGTACGCCTTGGTGTCGGTCTTCAGTCCACCTTCCTGTTCGTACCACAACCGAGTGCCCCGCGATCCCAGCACACCTGAAAGGGCCAATACCTATCAATGAGAGTGTGCTATGTTCGATTAATTCCTGCCTAGTTCTCAGATTTCCAGCCCCCTATTAATTTGATCGTCAGCTGTTGTGCTTCTGGCTATTAGCTCACCTATTCTGGATACCCCAAAATATTCCACTGCAAAGGCTGCTCTAAATAATGACGTTTTGTAGGTACTGTTGCATATATTATTCAGTGATTCCAAACAATAATAATATAGCTTTCATGCCCTGCAAGGGGAGTGGATATGGCCGGTAACGGGCCACCAGCAGGAGCTACAGTAGGCCCAAGTAAAACGAGGGCCTCAGGTCAAGCTGTGGGCCATTACCAACCATCTCCGCCCGACTGGCAAGGCATGAAAGCTATTCGCACCCGGGTTTCATCCGGGGTGCCAATGGCTTTTATAATTTTTCATCAGGAGATCTGAGCTGCTTGCGCAGTGGATCTCCTGATGAAAAATAAAAAAAAATGGAAGAAAACAAAGAGGGCTGCCGCTATATGAAAACAGAACGAAGTCCCTTTTCCATATCTATGGCGGCCATATGGTTGGAGCTATCAGACCAGAGCACAATGATCAGGTGGCGCAGGTAATTGGAGGGGGTGGGTCGAGGAATCAGATTATTTTGGGGGAGGGCAACAGGGAGATGCTCCCTGTTGCCTCCCCAAACTCAAAACAGGGGAAAAAGAAGTGCCACCCGGGGAAGGGCCTCTAGTGGTTGGGACAGTGGGTGGGGGCTGTGTATTCTCTCCCGCTGGTCCAGCCACCTGATTGGCTGAGCGCCCTTCCCCGGATGCACATTTCTGATCATTCAAAGGGTGTCTTGCATCCCTTCTGGCTCCCTCCAGTCTATCCCAACCTTTGATGGCAGATTTTACCAGTGCACTGAGAGTCGCACCTTCAGCTCCTTCCGTGTATACCGAGCAAGCTACTGCAGCCAGGTCAGATACCGCCCATGAGTGGGTTTTCTTCTGTAAAAAGGCCCATTCCAAAAACGTATTAACAACATATTTATGTGTTCAATTTTCACCACGCCTTTGCATTTTTCAAGACGCTTTCAGGGCTCTTTTACCAGGAGCAGAATCTCACCTGGCATTGGGGCTGCTAGAAATGCACCTGTATTTTATTAAACTATGCTTTCTACCTTTTATCCTCAGAGACCAAGAATGTTAGATTACATTTTTCTATGTGTATATTTTTCACTTTTTTGGTGAAATGAGTGGAATACTGACCATGAGACCACAGGTCTCCTGTGCGTCAGACATCACTACAGCAGGCGCATTAACCCTTGAGATAGCTTATTCAGAAGGACATGTCTGATCTGTGGGGTACAAGCAGAGTTCTTCAGCAGGCACTTAAACACCCTGAGCAATTTACATGGATTGAAACTGCCCTTGACCTGTTTTGATTTTTTTATGTTAATTTCGTTTCTATATAAGTAGATTGTTTGACTACCAATAGTGTGCCAGAACCTTTCTTGGGCGTTTCTCTTCTCTCCCTTTCGTGCCAGCTTTCCTTTGAAACATAAAGAAAACCCAACCACATTTGTGAGGCTGTTCGTTCAGTTACATAGGCCACAGCTCTTATAAACGGCCCTTAGTTATGCTTCTTAGGCCTGGTCCCTAAATGAAAACATAGGGCCTCCTCCATTTGCTAACCCGTTTAGCTGCTGGTTATTACTAAGTTGTATGGCGTGTTAAAAACTCTCTGAGCCTTTTTTGGCCAAGGACCAGTTTTAACTTTATACTTTAAATACTCAGAAACTTATGGTGGGTTTAAAAAGGTTTGGAAAAAAACCTTTTACCTGAAATGTGACAGTAGGAAAGTTAATTTGCGCCAAGTCACACATTCCACAACGCCACCTGGTAGCCATCGCTGGAAGATCATCTCCAGTTCTGAGCCGCAACAGCAAGGCATTGTGGGGGAGTATGTGGCCCTTGGAACGTGCATCTGTTACTGGGTGTTACTAGGTTTGGTATTGGCTGTCCTATATCAGGTGGACAACTTATGCCTACCTCCTCAAACGTGTCATTTAAGAAAAATCAGTGGCAGTGTTTCATTGGTTTCTCAAGCTATAAGGTCCTTTATTATATGGACTAATGCAATTGGTTTGGCACGCTTGCGCCATGTCTGGAACATTCGGTTAATTTAGTAACAAGTAAGCCAAGACCCAGTTGCAAGTGAATAGGACATGAGGCTGCCCTAGCACCCAGTTAGCCCAACATCTCTCATCACACATGCCTTCTGCCATGAAATTCTCTTTGTACTTGGCCTTGTAGAGTATTCTTGTCCTGGGAATGCAATGGGAGTGAGGACACTCGCTATCGTGTCTGGAACTCAAAGTTCAAGCCCTATTTATATACTTGACTGATGTGACAGGAAACCACGATTCTGCTAATTCTGCAAGCTTTTAAATGCTTTAAATGAATTAAGACTTGGCATCCTTTGTGTTCTTTCTTGCACCTTAACGTGACGGTATTCATCCTCCGCACACACGTTCTTCTTCAGAGTAGATCAATACCTCGACTTCTCAGTTCTTGGCGTCTGCAAGACAGCCGCCCAATGCAGCTCTAACAACCTAGCATTCTACTGCCGCACAGCCTTTCGTTCTTTCTTCATGATTCTTTGGCTTATTACTTCATGATACCAATGTCCAGTCTCTGTACAATGGCGGCTCTGCCTGCATTCTATTCACTACGTATAGCTAGCCTATACGATGACTTGATCGATCTTACGTTTCAGCGTATGTACATTCTTTATACTTCTGATTTCTGAAGCACATTTTACAATGTAATCTTCTTTTACACTTTAAGGTTCTCTTGATTCTTTATCTCGTAATTTATCCTCTAGGATCTATATATTGGGCCACATTACGAGTTTGGAGGTAGCCATGCCATTCTTAGCAGCATGGCTGCCTCCAAACTCGTGTCCGGGTCCCGAAAAAATGGAATAACCGGGCCATTCTGACTTTTGCGGGCCCGGTAATTCCCATTTTCGAGACCCAGACCTGGTACATCCCCATTCCCATTCAAGTCCCCATAGGGCTTAATGGGAATGGGGAGGATGCTAACAACGGGCCCGTTAATGACGGGTCCCGTTGTTAGCATCCTGGTCTGCTCGCGGGTGGCGGTATGAACGTCTGGTCTGGCCCAGATGTGCATACTGCCACCCGCGAGCAAACTCGTAATGTGGCGGCCCGGAATGAACGGTGCCGGTACCTTACCGGCACCGTTCATTCTGCGGCCGCCAAGGTCGTAATGACCCCCATTGTCTTCATTCAGTTTTTCAGGACTTTGCACACATTTTCTTATGAAGTCATCAGTCTATTTTTTAGCTCTTTCTGATATTCCTTCAGGGAGTTCCTTCTGCAGGCTGTCATCAACTCGAGGATACATTTGATAAAGTTATCTTGATGGATACCATCAGCCATATACTCGCTGCAGTATTGGTACAATAGCTGGTGTTAGACATAGCACAGTCTCATGGCTCCAATACAGGGGAGGTAAGGGGGCGGTGTCTCCTGTGGATGTGTACATCTGTTCCTCTACATGCGTATGCAAATGACCTCAAATCCAAACCTTTTTCTCCAGGAAATTGGCTTTGTCTAAGAGGGCAGTGCTATTTTATGCATAGCTTAATCAACCCAAGACAGACATTTGCAAGGCTGCCAGGACAACTACATCCTGATTTCACATTTAATAGGGATCATCGGTGCAGGATAGTCCTGACAGCCCTGCGGTTGGATTATCTGGCCATGTTTTCATAACACCAAGAAAGTTATGGTGGCTTTAAAAATACTTATTATATAATCCCCTGGCAATCATCTGTTTCATGTTGATTTCCAAGATCTTCAGAATGACATTTTGTTTTCTGACCCTTTGAAGCAGCCATCCACTGGCGGCATGTTGCTTGCGTGTTGCTGGACCCCTGCATGCAATTTTCATCACTCTCAAAAAAGAGTGGACATGTGATGAGTAAACAAAGGCAAAAAACATCCTTACTCTCTACTTTTACTCTACACTTTGAGAGATATAAAACGCTGCCCGCAAAATACGCGCTGCAGGTGACGTTTGCCAATGGATTCCAATGGAATATGCCGGCTATTGAGCAGGTGCCATTGCAAGGCGTGGTCTATTGGCATCTTTGCCTTTGCGCTCTCATGGCAGTCTCCTGCAGGTGTAACACTGTGTGCTGTTCTGAGACAGAGGAGGAAAGCAAAGCGGCGGTGCCATGTTACGCCCTGGAACAGCACCAACATGAGAAGGAGTGGAAATTGGAAGCTTTAAAGGCGCTTTTACGCTTCCATTTTCCTCTCCATTCAGAGTGTTTTGGAGGTCTGTGCGTCACTCCATCTGTTGCCACGCTCGTTCATGCCACTTAAGAACCACGGCTGTGATTCCTGGACGAATGGGAGTGGTGGTGGATGACCCTTTGAATTTTCAGGTTGATAAAATGAGCAGCACCGAGTAGGGTACTTGGAGTAGATTTGGAAGCGCTATGATTCTACAAGACGAAGGCAGCAAGCACTATATTGGGACGCGACATTGATGTTGTTTGTACTTCTTGGTGAGTGCTGAGTTGATGAGTGCTGGGATCATCTGCAGAGGTGTTGCTTAGGGGCCTGAGGGGGCTATAGCCCCGTGTCTGTTGGTTGTAGCCCTGTACAGAAGCTCAGTGGCTACAACCTAAAGGCTAGCTACCCCCAAGTCCAGACAGTCCCAACATTAGTGTAGCCCCAGATCTTTTGCCCCGACAGGGTGCCCAGGAGAGGAACAAGACCGGGTCGGAATCAGAGCGGTTCAGCAGGGTGGGTCTATTGCCACCGGGAGCAGGAGAAGAGTGTGCAGCGAGGAAGTCAGTGAGCATGAGCCGTGCGGTGGGTATTCAGGTCAATATGTATTGACTGCAGAAAGATCTAAAAACATAAGATCACGAGGCCAGAGGCCAGACTAGGGACGGTCATTGAGAATTACAATCAAGATTGGCATATCTCGGGAGGATAGCTCAGGGTCAGCGTGCTCCCATTGGAAGCAAGATGACACGGAGCACCACAGGTTCGATCAGCGGGTCCGCGCTTAGAAACCCCTGGGTATTAAGCGCGTTATAAATATGCTATCATATCATATCATGTGTGTGGATAAACGGCACACTCACGACGTTTGTAAGAAAAGGAAGGACAGCTGGCTCTATAATTAGAAGCAAAAGAAGGTTGAAGATTTTTTAAATAATTGGATGAAGAAATGGAGGACTTAAAAAGAGGTAAGATAAGGGAGAAGGTTGGGATTTACAAAGGGAGTCCAGGTTGAGCAGGGTGTCTGTGGGAGCAGTAGGAGTTTCACATTGACTCAGTAGACTGACACAGCTCAGAAGGACTGAGGAAACTACTGAAAGGAGGGCGGAGTGGAGAAATGAAAGTGCAGCAAGATCAAAAGGAAGAGTGAGTTTTCGTCCAACGTGTTGCAGCTGTACCAAATTGTGAAAAACCTTTGGTACATTCTGACACTTGATGAAGATTTGTGCAACTATATGTAGGAGGGCCCACAATTTGTTTACACACGATGACCAACTTTGAGATCAACATTAAGTCCATCATAGATGAAACCATTGGCAACACGGAGAACGTGGCCAGATCAGGATCTGAAAGGATTTTACAAATGCGGGACACGTGCACATTCGCTAATGAAACCAAGACTGTGTACATCAATGTGGAGAAACCAGTTCTAATTGATGAATTCATTAATTTCAGATCAGAATGTAATGTTTATGGGTTAATTTGTATCTGTGGATTCACTTATATTGGGAGTACCATCCTGGAGCTCCGGGTGAGAATTCGAGAACATCTAAGTAATTTGGGTCGAGATGATGTGAGGTTTCCATTTTCGGTGCACATTGTGGAATCAGAAGGGGGGGGGGCAGACTGAAATTCCCTCCGCCAAGCAGAAGCAAGAATAAATGCAAATTTCGCATGATACAAAGAGGACTGAATACAGACCATGAAATGGGTGTTTTTGTTACATAAAAAAAGTGATACAGGCTTCAGTATTTTGAAACATAGGTTGTTGATTAACTTGAGTACTGATGCAGTTTGTCAAATGCATAAGGATCTACATAACATGCAACTATGCATACAACACACAAGTTGTGCCAACGTAACTCCAAACCCTCCATGTAAGAATGGTGGGATACACCCATTTGGGGTGTAAAGGTGGGCATGAGAAGTTAGTGTTTCTTCGTTAATCTTGTTCAGTTCAGGAGACTACGTTATGTTATGGTCACTTCTATAGCGCACGGTCTCCCGAGGGCATCATGGCTCTGGAGTGCAGGTAACTGAATACTCGGACAAAACAAAAGAAGGCCAGATTTGATGCAGATATCAGAATACATTCGTTTTTAAACGATTAGACAGCGTTTTCATTGACAGCGGGTGAACATTCCACAACTGAGCTGCAGCAATGGAAAACGCACGTCCCCCCACCCGGGCACGACGAACAGAAGGCATACATAGCAGACCAGCTGCTGCTGAGCACAAAGAACGATTGGGAATATAGCGCACAAACTGAGTGCAGAGATACTCTGCTCCCTGATAATACACAGAGCTTTGAATTGCATACGCTGAGCTACTGGGAGCCAGTGAAGGGAGCACAGCACTGGGGAGATATGGGCCACATATGGTGTCCCATTTGCCAACAGGGCCCCCAGATCCTGGAGACGTTGTAGTCGACAGACCAAGCCCTTGGGCTGCGCAAGGCAGAGAGAATTACAATACTATCCCATGAGTAGAGACTGCGTGTAATAACGCAGGCCATAGAAGTTGTTCATTTTTGACCCATTAGTTCATGGGCAAGCTCCATGAAATGAGGTGTACAGCAATTGATCTATAATTACATTGTACTGTAGATGTCCACTGTAGTATATGCAGCCAAGGTTTGGCTTTGTGATGTGCATTGTTAGACAATGCGGTGCACCGAGCAGAGGCTTGGGCACTAACCGATCAGTCAGTCATTGTGGGAACAGGATTTTTAGTATCACAGGGTATTAGGTTTATTAAACAACTTTGTTATTTAATATTTCAGTTGTTGTCAATGATTTAATTTGGGAATTATAGTATATGCAAATAAACATTCATCGTTTAAACCTTTTGTAACCTTGAAAGAAATATTTGAGTCACTAACTCACCTATTGTTTGCTTTGTGTTCTATTTTTGTTGTCAGGTCAGATACATAAAGCGGGCGGGATATCAGTATAGGATACCCGTTCAAAGAAAATCAAATTTGACTTAGAAGGAATTTCAAGAAAACCCAATGGTGGAACACTTTATGTTATATAGATACTACACCGCAGCCTCCACTGAGAGAAGTGGTACACCCGAGTTATGTTAATTATTATACAACAATAGACTCGGCCCGGGTGAGCAGATCCAACTGAACGTCTATTGTGTTATCTAACCCAATATTTTTGGCGTGATGCATCTAGTGAGTAGTCTGAAGAGATAATTTGGGTAATGATTTCCACTTTTATATAGACAGGGTGTTTTATCAATGTTTATACTGATGACGTCACACGCTCGTGCTTACAACATCAGGACAAAGGAAAGAGACTTTTTGCCGCACTGATGCACGTAGTGAGTGCAGGATTTAGTAGGCATTTAAAGATGTACTCGGGCAGGGATTGGCCGTAATACAAATTAACATAGCGTGTTTACAAACGTTAATACTGATGACGTCACATGCTTCTGCGTGTGACGTCACAGCGATTTAAATAGACTGTCTGCCGCACAGCGTCTTTCTTTAATCTTTTCGCGCCACTGGGCCTCGGCACCGGGTCACGCTAGGAATGTGGAACCAGCCACACTTCGATGCGAGTTAGTTCACCGGTTTCTTACCCACTGTCTGTTAAACATATCACACAGAAGGTGATTAGGAGGTTACCATGTTGTGTAGCACGGAGAAAAAGTGTAATCCTTTATTATGGTATGTGGAATTGCGTGTATAGAATTGTTTAATTATAATACACTTAGACAGAACTGTGAATGTTAGCATGTTAAATGTCATATAACCCACTAACCAATATAAGCTCAAACTCTCTGCATACTTATCTCACTAAAAAAAACTCACACAACAAGCTGCACGCACTTCACCACACTGCAACAACACATAAACCGCACCAACAGCACACGCGGACTGACACCGATCCAATACTCGCACCAAAGCTCAGCACCCGGTGTCTACCGAGTTCAAGCTGCCAACAGTACACCACTCCTCTCACTATCCTACTCCCTCTTCACCCTACTAACCCATCCCACCTCTTGTTTACAGATCCGCCAGAGCGCCTGGGGACCAATTCCGTTGGTGACGGTGCGCTATATAAGTACCTTTAACATAACATAGCATAACATAATATAGCACTAATTGGTAAATATTTTGCCAGTATTATGGAGTTTTAACATTGCCCTTCACATTTGTGGACAATTTAGAATAGGATGAGCTTTAAGAGCGGTGCTCTGTCACCCTTTCATTTCTTCCGAGCTCTAATTAGACAGAGGGGGCTATTACGAGGTTCGAGGTAGCCATGGTGCACAAATGGGAGTCTAGCTCTGCAGTCTCACACACAGCAGCAAGCTGCCGGTAAGGAAGGTGCAGTGGGGACTTGCAGAGAACATGACTTATGCACAGGTGTCCTGGATTCAGTGTTTTATTGTATTCCTTGGTAACCCGTGTATTGTGATTTAATCAGCAGATGTGTGCCTGACTGAAACCGAGCACTGGAGCCTTAGAATGTCTTGTTATTGTTGAACCAAGCATATTGGGGACACAGCCTGACCCCAGCGGGTATTTCGATTGTTTTTCCAGATAATAGAGCCAGCGATGAGGGTGTAATGTCTTGTGTGTTTTCTGTTTTGCTTTATTCATCCGGATTCAACCAGACTTTTCTAATGAGTAGTGACCGGTCAGGTAAAGCAGCGTGTCGATGGATTTGCATCCTTTGGTGATCATGATTTGATATTCCTTCAAATCACCTTCTCAGCTGATTAGATGTAACAGACGTATTTAATGTAAGTGATGACTAACACATGTGCTCTTTTTGCTTGTCAGTTTTTGACCAGACTGTTGTTTCAGATATAGAGGGTTTTATTAGAGTGTGTAATCAGCAGGGTTTTTCTGCATGTAAGATGGTTAATTTTACTTTTGGGAGGTGTAGAGCACGGTTGGCACAACTTTGTAAGCATGTATCAATACTGGGATCACCATACATAACGTCATGCTATTTATGACAGCACAACAAACCAAGTGTATGCATTCATTATCTGTTCTGTTTTCTCTCTTACATTGTTTCCCCCTTCCCTGGGTGTGTTGGTTTGTCAACCTTTCCTCGTGTCATGACTTTATGTGCAATAGCCTTTGGTTCATGAATGTGGTTCGGGTTTTGCTTATTTACTTACATTTTTATTTTTTTTCATTTGTTTATCTGAGAAAATGTTGATCTTTGTAATTTTTCATGTTTTGGGGCATGCACACTTTCTTTTCATGATCGTGGATTTCAGTTGACAAATTGTGTAGGCCTAACATTAATCCCTGATGAAGCCCTGGTACAGGCAAATGGGGAGCAGGTGCAAGTGGATCTAGGTCACCTGGCCTAGGCCCTGCCCACCTGGTGCCTTCCTGGTTGCCGCTCTTTTTCCCTACTTAAGGAGCCCTCCAACCTCATTTCCTTTGCAGAAGGGGAGCAGGTACAAGTGGATCTAGGTCACCTGGCCTAAGCCCCGTCCACTTCTTAGGCCTGCCTCTTCCTTCCTGCTCTTAACTCTTAGATCAAGGGTGTCTCTCGCCCGGGCATCCGAAACGAAGGGCAGACAAAGAAAAGGCAATTCCTGTGTGGACCAGGAGGATCCAGGGCCCGAACCCCTGCTCAGACAGCAGGTAAGCATGCACCAACATGTGTTTACTCCCGCTGTCCCCACAGGCCATCCCCACCCTTCTGGTCCCCCCGCGATGTTCCTTTGTGCCCCCCTCTCGCACACAGGTGTTGCCTGTTTTGAGTCTTCTACCCTCCTCCCCCTCCTCCAGCCTACTTCTGAAGGAGTCTGTCCTGATACATTCTGGTTTCACCATCATCGTCTTGTGGCCAATTCCGGATTTGACTTTAGGGACTTCATTGATTCACAGTATGTCACCCTTTATCAACTCTCATGCTGGACTTCCTTTGCATCTTGTACTCATGGTGACCCTGAAGATTTATAGTAATTTTTTCGAATTCGAAAATTTAGAAAGTCATTTTTATGAAAAAATAATATCGAAAAAAAAAGTTGCATTTTTTTTAATTATGTTTTTTATTCGAAATGGGGGATCCCCCTAACCCCCCTTTTTTTTTACCCATTAGTTTTTATTCCTGGACCCCAAAATAAATATATAATTTAAAAAGAAAGAATTCGACTTTTTTTTTTCGAGATTATTTTTTCGAAATTTTTTTTCGAAATTATGACCGACCCTGAATCAAGCTGCTCCCATCTTCATCTTGTATCCTGGCTTGCAATGTTATGTGTTACTACTGACTTATGCAATTGTATTTGATCTCCTCTCTTGCTTCTCCACTTTTTGTGACTGCTTACTCTCTGTTCTCTCCTCCTCTCCCTTCTCCTTTCCTATCTCCTCCCCTTACTTTATTCTATGCACTTACTCCATCAGAATTGTCCCTGCATCTAGTATGATAGCAACCTCGTCTGTCTCCCCTTACTTGTTTTTCCTCCCCGCCCCCTCCAGCACTATCTGAAATGTCGTCCGGCCTAGTACGGTAGTCGCCTGTCTGTTTCCACCTCCCTTCCTTACCTTAGCTCTTGCACTATCTGAAATGTCGTCAGGCTGAGTACAATAGTTAATTTCACATCTTTACTGTTCATGGCCTGTAAGAATGTCATTGTATTTTCCCTTGTTCCCTCCCTTGCCTTGAAGCGCTTTGAAACACATTGTGTATAGGCGGTATATAAATACACAATCCATATCATGATGGTCAAAACACGTGTCTGCATTTTTGCTTTGAAGACCATAAAACAACTATATGATGGATTGATTGGACTACCTTTGTTGTGTATTTCTTTGTTACTAGGGAATCGGAGTACTATTGGTTCCTTAACCAATTTACTCATTATGGGCTTTTTCTTGATGTTATTTGGGAGTTAAGGAGTGCATGGGGGTGAGTCTCACTGGTCTAACTATCTCATGTTTGAACTAGGGCTTACGTCATTGACTTCAACCATGCCAGCACCCTCCTACCTTGGAAATGTGGGCAGTGAATTAATAAAAAAACATTTTGTGCACTAATTAAAAATTGGGAGGTAGCTTGACACGATAGCAGGCCACTGCAGTGTATGGTGTTGCAGTTTATGTAACAAATTTACTACAGAGGAGTGGTGAAGGCTTCATTGGTGCTATCCCGCCAGTAAATCCGGTGGAATACCACCAAACGAAATTACTATTAATGTCACTTGGTCTGCCGGAATTACTGGCAGATTACAAGTGCCAGTAACGGTAGTTACTCTCCATTCCACGGAGTCCGACAGGACTTCATGGGGGAGTTGCTGGCATTGTGCCTGTATTACCAGCAGTGTTACCTACCAGTGTTTGCTGGTAGGAGGCCTTAGCTGGAGGTCAATCATACCATTTACTGGCAAACTCCTACTTTGCCAGTTCAATAAGATACCGGTAAGCAGTATTACCAGCACGTTAATACGGCAGTGGGAAAGTTGCAATGAGGCTCAAGGTGTTTTAAGGGGAATAACAGGTGGACGATATAACAAAAAAAAAGACAATCAATTTGTGTGAAGACCGAAAAAGTCAGAATGGGAATTAAGACATGAATGCAGATTAGTGGAGAATGAAGAAACATCAAGGCTACGCAAGTCCAATGAACAAAGGAAGCAATAGGAGAGGAGGAGAAAAACAAGGAAGATCATAGAAGATCGGCCGAAAGAGGAAAGCAGAGACAGAAGAATCAGATTGGTGAATAACAAAGATTAGATCAAGAGAAGAGCCTGAGATAGGAGAAATGAGAAGGAGGTAAAGTTGAGACGCGATCAGAGTATGGTAAGAGGAAAGGGCAATGGAGGCATGAGTTGACGTATGTTGACAATAAAGGAGTATTCGAAGGGAGGTGAACAAACCAAAGAGAATCAATATTGCAAAAAGACCAAGATGGTGATACTTAATTAAAGATGGACAGTGAAGCTTAAAAGGGAATGTAATGACATTCAAAGGAGGAAAAGATTTGGAGGGGGAAGGAGTCAAAAGGTGTGATAGGGACTACCTGTAGCATCTCTAGCGCCGGTCAGACGAGGATAATGGGGGAAAAATAAGATTGAGTAGTGGTAAGAAGAACAAGAGTAGAAGTGTGAAAAACTGAAATCCAGATATCGGTGAAACAGAAATTAAATTGAAGAAGGAAATTGAAAGTAGACAGTGCTTTTGCAGCGAGAGGGCAACCATGACAGGAGAGGAAGTAATGGGAGGAGTAAACGAGGCAAGAAGGAAGACCTAGAATAGAGGGGGTCATAGTATGAAGTCCTCCAAAAACAGACAATACAAGATAAATGCTTTGTAAGAATTAATGAAGTGGAATAGCTCTCAAAGGTGTACGCAGCCCACGTGAGGACCAATATAGAGTATTGGTCCCAGTGAGTAACCAAAGTACCAAATCTAATGGAAGGAACTGAGGACTCGGACATTACTAACTGTATGAAAATATTTACAGCAATATATGGGTCCTGACTAACAAGCGTGCATAGTGAGTGATAGGCCACACAAAGTAGATAATACAGATATCCCTAAACCAAGAGGCATAGGGCTAAAGATGTGCTTTTACCTCCTCAAAGATAAATTCAATCTATTGCATTCTGAAAAATTTCGACACTGGGTGTAGAGCAGCCGGACGTCCTCTCGACTCCTTGTGTTCCGTTGCACAACTCCTTGACACCGGACATGATGTTGATCCTCGTGCTAAAGGGATGCACTATGCCACATTACCTCATTTGCCTTTTTCCATGAGCTCAGCACGCTACTCAGAACATGGTTTGATCTTACGATCTGGTCAATTCATTGGTGCGTCAGAATGTTGGGATTCAAACCCTCGAAGGACTTCAACTCCAAAATGTCATTTACAGAGCCTCACTCTATTTGTGTGCGGTGTCTTGGCATTGGTCATGATACAGAGTAATGTGGTTCATGTCTGGCCATGAACTCAAGGCAGAATGTATTTATTTATTTTATTTATTGTGCATTTGTATGAATTGTGTTCCAAAGTTCTCACAGGACAACGGGAACAGAACAAGGGAATGAAAGGCTAATTTTAGTAACAATGAAGAAAGAGACAGGCGGTCCTACTAAGCCTTTTGAGCATTAAGAATGTGAAAGTGCAGAGAGAGAGAAGGGGTGAGGGGGGGTAAGTGCTAGGAGTGCCATGGATGGGAGTGCTAGGGAGTGAGCTGCAAACAGCTATTAAGTGCCTTGCAGAGATCACTTAGTGAGAGTGGTCAACTGACAAAACAATACAATAAGTGCAGGCCTTTGAAACAGCACAAGCCAATGGGATCCCAACAAGTGCTAGGGTTGAGCGGAGGCTGAAGGCTAATTGGGGGATAAGCCAGGACCCAGAAGGTCACATAAGGGTGCTGGTCACCATTCTCAGCGGCTGTGGAGTTTAACAAGGGAGGGATAGGGGGAACGAGGGGATGAAAGGGGAAGTCTTGAGGAGCTTCTGGAGTTTGAGGAGATCCAGCGAAAAGACAGAGAGGAAGGGGGAGGCTGTTCCAGAGGAGGGACCCAGCTGAGGAAAGTGATCGGCCACACAGCTCTCACTTTAGAGAAGCGCATGACACACAGAGAGCTGGCACCGGAGGAGCATGAAAATCTTGAGGGAGAGTATTTGGTGAGAGCTAGTTGAAGGTGGCGTGGTCCCTGGCCCCAGACAGCTTTGTGGATGATGCAGAGGGATTTGAATTTGATCCTTGCAGCAACCGGGTGCCAGTGGAGAGATTTTAGGGCTGGAGAGATGCTGTCCCTCGGCTTGAGGCCAAGGATAAGTCTTGCAGCCCTGTTCTGGATAAACTGAAGGGGACGTAGAGAGGAAGAGGGTAGATTGAGGAAGAGGCTGTTACTGTAGTTCAGCCTGGAGAGTACCAGAGCTCTAGAGACATTGAGCTTCTGGGGGAAAGTGGGGAATGGAATGATTGCTTTGAGGGGGTAGAGTTGAAAGTGGGCCTCTTGGCGAGGTCCTGGATGTGAGGGAGGAAGGAAAGAGAGGAGTCGAAGATGTCTACAAGGTTTCTGGCTTCAGATGAAGGAGATGGGGAGTGCCCATAGAGAGTGGCCAGAGTGAGGGGAAAAAAGAGGAAACAGGAGTCCCAGTGGGTAGGATCTCAGTCTTGCTGGCGTTGAGGCAGAGTTCATTGGAGGCACACCAGCGCTGGATGGCAAATAGGCAGCCAGGAATGATGGAGGAAGTAAGGAGAGGATCAGAGGGAAGTTTGAAGAAGAGTTGTGTGTCATCTGCATAACACTGGAAGTAAGGGGAGGAAGAGGAAATGAGGTGTGCAAGTGGTGCACGTTGCACGATAGATGTTAAAGAGCCAGGGAGAAATGTAATGCCACATGTGGTGATAGAGGTGGGGGAGGAGAAAGAGCCCAGAATAACATGGTACGGACGGTCATTGAGGAAGGAGGTCAGCCAGTCCAGTGCCTGCTCCGAGATACCAAGGGTATTGTGGAGTTGTTTTATGAGGAAGGAGTGGTTAACCGTATCAAATGTAGAGGAGAGATTGAGTAGAATGAGAACAGCTGGAGAGTTAGAATTAAAGAGCTGCAAGAAGTTCTTTACAGGTGTTCAGAAGAGCAGTTTCCCGTGCCTCGAGATGCTTGGAATCCAGATTGATGTTCATGTAGGCAACCGACAAGCTCAGTGGAACGCTCTGCAAAACTGGCATTCGGCAGCCCCCTTTCGAAGTCACTGGCCAGGAGAGGAGAGAGATACAGAGGAAAGTGTAGGGGTGTGAGAGATAAACCTTTGGGTATTCCGAACAAACGTTTCTTAAAATCCAACTCAATTAAGGCTATTACGGTGCACTGGGAGTGTGATTTTAGAAAGTATAAGATCCCGTCTACAGGCAGATCCTTAAAGCCCACTATGCATAGCAGCCGTTCTTTAAGTATATTGTAGTCAACAAGAATGAAGGCAACCAACAAGTCAAGAAGATTCAAATCCACAGTGATGTCTTAGTCCCATTTAACATGAGATCATTCCAATATAGATTGTTACATTAGGATTTATACAGTGCACCACTGCCAATCGCATGGTCTCCATGTGTTCTGATGGATATAACAGAGAAGGGAGTGGGTTAGGTTAGCAGATAGAGGAGGAAAACGCAAACTAGTTTTGCTGTTTTGTTGGTGTGTGCAGTGCAGATGTACCCTGAGCTCTATGTGGCAGTCTGTTTCTAGGTGTCAGGTGTTGAGAGCAGAGAGGCATTTGTGTCCAGATGTGAGCCATGCGTGATGTGGTGCTAGTCTGAATTGGCTGGACTGTGATGTGCAAGTTGATTGTAAAGGTGTAGTATTCTTTAGTTTGATGGCTGATGGGAGGCGTATCCTCTCACCTCAAAAGTGACTGAGATTCATGGAGAGGTGCTTTTAACAAATAAATATTATTCATTTGCTGCATATGAGTGACTTAGGATAGCTCAGCGGCAGCGTGTGCGTCTTGGAAGCAAGACGACACGAAGCAGCAAAAGGTTCGATCCCCGGGTCCGCGCTTAGAAACCTCCGGGTGTTTAAGCGCATTATAAATACGTAACTAAGACAAAAAAAAAAACGCAATTTCGCAACTAAGAAAAACAAACAATTCCTGTAACAGCGCCTCGATGCCTGCGGGCTGTGTGAGCGCTTTATAAATGTAAAATAAATAAAAAATAAATAAATGTTGTGTGTATAATGTGATTGAGTGTAAAGGTTGACAATTTTAGAGAGGGTGGCAAGTGGAGGAATGGCCATGGTGCTGTCTGTCTTGATATGGGTGCCCCTTGCATGATATCCCCGTAGTGCTGCCCTTTCTTTGGGTAATTTCTCTATCAGGGTATGTTCTGAGGCATACGTGAGTGGGCTGGTATCTCTGGCAGCAGACAGTGTGCAACAGCTCGTCCTGGTTGTGGGCGCAGGGCCATGGATAGAAGTGAAAGATAGAATGGATAGAAGTGAAAGCCATAGGGGACATTCAGCCCTGAGTACCAAGTAGGAAGTGGGTGAGAATAGTTTGTGAGTGAAGTTCAAAGTCATTATTCCAGAGTGGGCATAATTCTGGTGGGGTCTGCAGGAACAAGTCTGCACGTTACAAGGTCAAGACGCGATAATTAGGAGCCAATCCCGCCAATATCATTGGGCATCAGAGAGCGAAAACACAGTAGGTTGCTAATTGCATGAGGAGGAACCAGTGGGCCAAATCACAGTAGGACGCCAGTCAGCAAAACCTGAGAAAGGGAAAATGCAGTGGACACAGAGGAGCAAAATTACAGAGGGACACATGGGGCAAATCGAAGCAGCCGAATCACACCAGTGAGGCTGTGAACCGTCGGATATACGGTGGAAGGTAGAATATCGAGCGGGTTAGTGAGTTCAGCCATATATGGCAAGACATAACATGACTTAGATGGCATGAAAAGGTCTTGACTATGTATAACAAAGCATTAGATGTTAAAACATGGCATGCACAATTCTAAAATGGCAGAGTAAACTAGTCTGAACCACACACTCCCACCCAGGGGAGTTGCTAGGTCTGGAAAAGACCCGGGGCTAAACTGATGTCGGAACTGTTGGGACTGGGGGTTAGCTAGTCTTTTGGCTGTAGCTCCTGAGATTCTATCCGGGGCTACAACCAAAAGATCAGGGGCTATAGCCCCCTTAGCCCGCCCCAGCAACGCCCCTGCTCCCACCACTAGCTCTGCACACAGCTGCCATTCAAATGTCTCCCTTTCCCCCTCTCAATCTCTCTCTCCATCCCTCTCTCTATCTTGAAATCTGCAGGTACAGTTTCTGGTTGTAACAATGTGTTATTGATTAGGCAAGTAACCACAGCAACAGGTGAGACCTCTAATATGATTTTGAAGACCCTGGGGATTCAAGGGGCTGCCAGAGAGACTGCCTGAGCCAAGGGTAACAAATGCTTCTGTGTAGAAGTGGGCGAAGGAGCAACAGTCTTCATTAGGTAAGGGGAGGACAAAGCGGGTTGTGAGGAAGGGACACCAGCTGCAGGGGATGTGGGAGATAATGCCAATATTGTGTTTATGCATGAGTCCGGGGTTTTGCTCAAGTAGAAGGGGAGTTCCAGCGAGTCGCAAAGGTCTTACAAAGAGTAAATGATGTCATCTAGTACAGTGGGGTTCCAGAATTCAGCACTTACTGGCATAGCTTCCCGTTGTGGGTTAGCGTCTGTGAGAAGTCTGTATAGAAGCAGGGTGTAGGGTTTTTATTTCAATGTGGGTAGCCCCTTCTGCATGTTAGGAGCGCTAAGCGGTCCCAGTTTCTGTCGCCCCACCTCCATTTGTGGATCAGGTCTTTATAGATCATAAGTAGATTGTTGAGTTTACCAGAATACCAACATGGTTTGTGTAAGTATTTTTGATGTTGGGATGGATTTAATGGGGATATTGATTGTAACGAGATCAGAGAGAGTAGCGTTGTTATGTTAGGACTTGAGCAGTAAACTGCTTAGATCCTCATTTACATTGACAGATTACCAATTCCTGTACTGGGACCCATTTCTAAGTGTAGTTGATGTTTGTGTGGACAGTCAGCGACCAGAAAAATGTGACTGGATCAGTCCATGGTAGATGGAGCATCATCAATGCCCGCCGGAGATCTGAAGGTCCAAAGATGGCATCTTGTACGTGACCCACCATGTATGATGTCTCCGTGTTCAGCCGCAATCTAGGTTTGGATGAGGTATTTTTGCAAATCTTTTTAATGGTAGGTAGAGCCCAGAACACAACATTAGGAAGTCCTTGAAAGAGAGTTTGCTCTAAAATGTACTAGTTCTTAAACAAATTTAGCTTTGTGGCCTAGTGGCATATGGATCAGAAGAAATACGTTAGAGAGGGGAGATTTTCCAACTACCAAGCATGGACTCGCACAGCGGTTCAGTAAGCTCACGGAAACAGACAAAGATGGGCTCTTCCCAATATCCCTACTCTTCCCAGTCTGTTTGCTTTTAAAGGGATTTTCAGGAGATCTTTATGAATGATATGATGATGATAGGTTATTTATAACGTGCTTAATACCGGGGATCGAACCTGTATTGCTCCGTGTTGCCTTGCCTCCAAGGCGAGCACGTTGCCCCTGAGCTATCCTCCCTCCCGATGATAGGGGAATACTAATCATTGCGTCATTAGCTATAAGGAAAAGACAACCTTGCTCATATTTAGAAATAAAATAGCTTTTATCATGTTGGAATATTACCATCTGTCCTGATTCAGAATGAATTGGGTTGAGTGTCATGGCGGCGGGAGGATTTATGGCAACATTTTGGTACTCCCCCTGGGATCCTTGTTTGGGGACCTAAAGAGAGTCCTTGATATAGGGGCTTTCGGTCCCTTACAAGAATTTTGTCGGGCTTGTGACCTGATCTTGGACAACGTGGGGAAAAATAGGAGCAGTTTTTTGGAGGGCCCTGGCAAGGTTTACCAAAAAATAAAGTTAGGTCAACGGAGTGGTGACCAATATTTTATGCGTAAATATAAATCGCATCCCGACTTGCCAAACCAGTATAGTCCCTACCAAGTCTTGCCAGTCTATTAGAGGACATTCCGGTCTCCCACCACTCATCAAGAACCATCCTGAACATTTCGTGGAACCCTGCTGAGAGAGCAGTTCTTTCTAAAGTCTTCCAGTTGTGGGGTGAAGGCAGTGGTTCCAAAGGCAGAAGCAAAACCTGCTCCCTAACCAACCCCTCTGGGGTTGAACACAACTGCTGGACCAGAAGTCTGCCTCTCCGCCAGCCACCCTGTGCCACCTGGGACTTCATCATACTGCAGGTCCCCTGAAGCTGTATGCCAGCCTCCCCCATGTTTGTGAGTCTGAGAACGAATTGAAGCAATTACTGGCATAGCTTCCCGTTCTGGGTTAGCGTCTGTGAGAAGTCTGTATTTCAGACATTGGCCTTGAGATGCTGGAAGCCAGAACAGCCGAGATTCCTATTGTCGATGACACACTCTGAACAATGATTTGAGTGCCACTTGGGGCCAAAAAATCCTGCATGACCCACAAACTCAGCCCTTTAGTGTCCATTGTACTCCGAACCGCCATCCATGATTTGACCTAATTTGTCACTGCACCAGCAAAAGCATGTTGCCTCGGCTCGAATAACGAATTACTGCTGCCTTGCCCGAGTCGCTGTCCGAATTGCCAGCTCCTTCATCGCCGCCAAGTGCGAGACGACCGGCCCGGTGCTGGTGTTCACCGAACTGCGACCTCTGAGCCTTCGAATTGTACGCACTCATCTGCGTATCTTGGTACTAGCCCGACCGTCACCGCTGTACCAGACCTCGTCACCATCCGATGAGCACAGCTTGAGTAGACATTTCTAGACTCCAGTTCCCCGCTATTCGACCCCACCCTGATGCTCGCTTGCCGCTGAATCACTGCGACTGCCACATCTGCAACCTGAGCTGACACGGTAGCCGACGCTGGGAAACCTGGTTCAACGATGTTGAACCACCAATACATTTGCAGAAGCTATTTGACTGATATCTGCCCCTGGTCCATCTTTGGGCCCTAGAGACTGGCTGGGTGATTTTATCCTTTCTCCAACTTGAAGTAATATCCTTTTGAGCATAATGGTCTTTTTAATGCCTTTTCTACCCTGGTATCATCACCCAGAGTGCTGCATCTGTTTTATCAGTGCATATTCTGTGTTCTGCTACAGGGGTGGGTGTGTACAGTGTTTCCAGTTTGTCCGTATTGTACATGGTGTGTCTAATTAAAGTATATATTTTTATAGAACCTTGATCGGACATTGATGGTCCTTCATTTTGGACTGTGATACTTCGTTGTTTAGGTTGCTACTGAAGCATGTTCACACCCCTCTTAAGATTATACCTTTCCCTTGGCCCACATTGCCACAAAAGGCAAAACATGTACAATCTCATGACTGTGCCTAGTTTTACCTTTATAATAGTGTTAGCTTTTGGTTTGTAGAAGTGTGAGGGCTGAGTGGGTGTTTTAGCCTCTACTCATCCTGGCACTCCTGCAGAGCAGATGTTAATTTGTCACACATAGCGAGAGGCTATGAAGAGGAGAATGAACAGAGACACAAGTGGAAGAGATAGTAACAACGAGACTTGGAGCAGGGAGCAGACATAGGAGAGACAGACGTTTGCTGTGGTTCGCCACTCAGCCAGGTCTGGTATCCTCCAGTCTAACGTCCAACACCTGTGCCATATTTAATTAACATAGACCACCATGCTGCCAGTGCCCTGTATGTGTTTGCCAGCCTTCCCCGTGTTTATGAGCAGGAGAATGGACTGACATTGGCCCTCGAGACCCTGGAAGCCAGAACAGCCGAGATCCCTATTGTCGACGACCCACTCTGAACCGTGATTCGAGTGCGCCTTGCGGCCGAGCGATCCTGCATGACCCACAAACGCAGCCCTTTAGCGTCCATTGCTAAAAGTGAGGCGGGGAATCAAGAGGCAATATCATGACATCACATGACCTGTAGAAAAATGAAAAGGACAGAGAATTTTAGAAGAATTAGCTGTCCTCTTAAGTGGAGTACCTTGGAAAGGATGCATGGAGCAGTTGCAGGCAGTGATGCTGAAAGAATGTCAAGGGTCTATAGTGACGGACCTCCTCTCTGGTCAGTAGCTGGGCTCCACGTAATGGTTCTGTGCTTCCCACAGGTCGCGAGGGTAATCGAGGGAGGCCAAAATGGAGGGTCAGCTTCTTGATTAACAGGGAATTTAATTATGCCAATGAGCTGCAATTAGGTCATGGGGTCTGGTAAGGGCCAATTTGAGCAGCGGAGAGCTGGGTGGGTGTAACAGAGCAAGGAATGTGGCAAATGTTTTGGGTATTTGTTTGTGTTAATGATCTCTGAACAACAAAAGGGAGGGTGAGTGGTGCAAGAGGTTGTGACCGGGAGAGCAGGACACTTAAATGGGGCAGCGCTGGTGCTGAAGGGAGGGGTAAAACAACAAGGCACTAAAATTATGGTGCACAGGGTAAGGACAACTAAGGCTGAATGTTCTGGGGGAGTTCATGTAGTTCCTAACATAGGGGGGTCAATTAGCAGCATGTCTGTATGTGTAGCCAAAAGAATTCTGCCTGTATAAAATTTACAGGCAAACATTTACTATGGGAATAACAAACAAAGAACCTGGTTATTGGCCTGTAAGCTACATGGAGATTTTGGGAGGTCAAGGTGGTCGCCATTACGCGTCCTGATGCTAAAACACACCCAGCTCTTAAGCCAATGTCAGAAAAGGGTTTACTAGCACTGCAAGGTCACTATTTGGTTATATGAGTCACATGCGCTTGCTCGGGTTCCAGCATAGCACGAAGATGGTGTAGCGGGTGGTGATGGAGCACTAGGTTCCGCCTGATGGACAGCTTCCCGACAACAGCCTTTATTCACCGCAAGTAAAGCTCCTTGTGTGGTTTGATCTCCCCAGATCATGCGTTAGGCAACAGCCAAGAAGAGAGATGATTTCCCAAGAAATCTGCATCACAAACGACGTGCAAGACAATGCTCTGCGGGTTAAGCGTCTGCTCACAGGAAACTTTGGAGGCATCCCAGTCATGAAGGGTTTCCAATTAATACCATTTCAAGGGGTGCAGTGTGCAAACAAACAGCAGCGCTTTTGCACAAGTGAAAGGACATTTCAGGAGGTCTCTCATAAGCAAGACAGCATTGGCTAGTAATTGGAATCGGATTAATTGTGTGTGTTGTGAGAAATCCGAGGATGTCTCACTGTATGAACCCTGGAAATCTCTTTCTTGGGTGGCCAGGGCACGGCCATCGCCCTTGGATCCAGACTCTGGGGATGGATGATTGCGGGAGGATCACCTGATTTAGGGGTCCTCAGGAAGTAGGATAGGGGCACCCAATGGCGAGATGCGGTACACCCTACCGTATAACACTTTTTCCCCATCCTACCCAGTAGGGTATCTAGATACTCAACCCCCTCCCCTCTTTTCAGACAAGGACACTTTCTCACGCTCGACTCATCATGAGCGACAATGGATTAACACCTCCCTACCTGACCTTCCCTCTGTTACCATACACCATTTCAGAACCCATACCGTTAACCCCCTCCCCCCCATCTATCCCAACAGATACCAAACCGGAAGCAAAGCAGAGAGGAACCGGGAGAAGGAAAGTACATATGTCAACCTGTGTTCTACAGCAACCCATTTGTACCCAACCCTACAGGGGTACCCCCTTCACCCTGGTGAAAAACCACATGGGTTTTCGAGTATTCTTTGGAAAAACTACAACTCCCTACCAACAACATTAAGATCTGACCAGTCCTCCTATAAATTCAGGAAATACACTAATATCTGGCTCATCTCCAAAGAAGCCCCATACTAGAGCCTGTTAGCCTTCCTTAATTTGAACCATGTATGGTAGCTCTGTGCCATCTAGACTGTCTGTAATAAAGATACTGTATATTCCTGCATTGCCTGCCTAATTGTATATTGCCCGGTGGGTAAATAATGAAAACTGTATTTTCATGTATTCATGTAACAAAAATGGTATAGTCTTGTATTGCCTTTCTGTATATTGCTTGTGTGTAACTAAGAAAATGCATACCCGTGTGATGCGCCCAGATACCTCAGGGTTTGGAGCACACTATAAATAAACAAACATACGAACAAGTCCCATAATCCACCCACACTTTTTTCCCTAAAACCACTAGGACCTGGGACGAAGAGGAGAGAGATTGGGAGGATAATGATTACCCATATGAATCCCTGGGCCATTAACTCCTATGAGTGATCGCCATGTTGTCCTGCTAACAAGGACAGGCAGGAACAGGCATTCCCTTCCAACCCCTCATACCTGGATCCAATCACTACTCCCAGGAGGTATAAAGGGTGGGGTAGGAAAACACACTTAAAGCGTGTTGGGGATGCTGGAAGGTGCAGGAAGCCGGTGGAAGACCACAAGAAGACCAGAAGAGCTGCAGATACCCTGGGAGACCTGGAGGACAGGAACACCTCCCTGCCACTGGCCCTGGGAGTCCAGAGGAGACTGCACTTTGCAGAGGGAGCTGTACCTCCAGAAAGCAAGTCCAGGGCCAGCTGGGGTTGCCTGGCAGTACCCACAGCAAGACTCCTCCCCTGGGCCAGTCAGGCGAACCCAGGTCTCTGAGGGTTAGCAGAGGAGACCTTGACCTCAGAACAATATCCCCTTTTTAGCTCCTGCAGCTCCCAATGCCAAATGCCTTTTTGGGGAGCTGAGAAGTGGGAGAAAAATCCTGACAGGGCATTCTGGGACGGGAAGTCCCAAAACCCTTTTTAAAAACTGAACTTTGAGAGTGGGGTCCGAGCCCGGCAGAGGGAGACCCTTGTGAAGTTTGGGAGCAGGGACCGAGCCTGGCAGAAGGAGACCCTTGGGAACTTTGTGAGTGAACCAGGCACCAGAGATAAAGTGGTCCGGCGCTCACTGGAGCCCCCCCTAACCCGAACCAGGAGAAACAACAAATACCGAGAGGCATTAGCGGAGGCCGGCAAGAGGTTTCAAGGTGGTCATATGAGGGTCAAGCCAAACCCCCTTGTACAATCGAAAGTCTTTGACACAGTGTGGAGGAAGACGTGAACCCGACTGAGGGATGCCTGCGAATTGGGGTGAATCCTAACGCACCCTAGAACCTTGTGTGAATGGAACTGTGTGAAGCCTGACTGAGGGCTTAAGGTAAAGCCTGACTGGGGGCTTAAGGGAAAGCCTGAATGGGGGTGAGATACAGACTAAGCAAAAGGGAAAAATCGAAGGCGCCTAGAATAACTTTTTGTTGAAATACTAACTGTGGCAAATGTGAACCCGACAGAGGGATGCCAAGAGAAAGCTAGTTGAAGGAACCCCTGCTTTCAGATGAGATGTTGAAATTGTGAACTGTGGAAAGCATGAACCCAACCGAGGGATGGCCGCAGTGAGTTGGTGGTCTGAGCCCGACTGAGGACGGCTGACATTGAGAGAAGGATTGGAGCCCGGTTGAGGGGGATCCTGAGGTGAAGAGTAATCACCCGACGTGAAGGTTATCCGAAGGAACTGTTTGTTTTATTTGTGATATATCAGGCCCTCTAAAGCAAGAGACGTTGCATGAAAGAGACTTAGACACAGAAGGTCCTGATACAGAGAAAAGAAACTGCAGCCACATGTTGGAAAAGCCCAGGAGTGTGCTGTGCTCAAGAGTCCCACCTTGTCCCGTGCTTAAACGTGGAGAAGGGAGACCCCGGCCATAACATCCTAACTTCTTTCTTTTCTTGTGAGCATTATCCCATATAGCATAGCGGTAAGGATTGGCAATAGGTTTTCTTAGTATAAGCCCTTTTTATTTGATTAGACTCCACTTGGTATTCTTATTATTTGATGATCGTAGTTTGTTTCCATTTTAGATTTTGGTTTAGATTAGACGTTTATCTCACCCTCTTTACTGTGTAATAAACACCCTTGAACTGTAATCACTTGTGTCTGTCTTACTTGGATACCAGATCTTCCTTACAGTATTCAGTCTGTATTATCTGTTCAAAGCTTATCTGAAACATAGAAGAACATCCCTGCTCTCATGTCAGGATTCTGGCATTACACCACTGGAGGAATTGCTCCCAAAACAGACCCTCGATGTGCAAGGTTGACAGGTCTGAGCAAATCCTAGTTCAAGAGTTGACGCTACACTCACATGTAAACCAGAAAATCAATCGCTCATCTTTTCAGGAAATTTGATATGCTACCACGCACATTTCTAGCACAGGAAGTCCTGCACAAAGGATTTCATTAATTTAATCTTTATGTATACATTTCGGAAACTTCCCAAATGATAGTTGCTACCCTGCCTCCTGGCTGCAGGTCTTTCCTATGCGCTTAGCTAGTAATATCAGCCTCGGCCAGGCTGGAGAGTACGTCTCGCACTTGCGTTTGGCCTTTTTACGGATGCATATGATCTTGGCTATGGGAATTGATGAGGTGTGAAGAGCTGTGTCCAGTAGTTTAGGTTTTCACTCAGCGCTGACTTGCAACGAGGAAGGCGCAACTGCATAGATTGGCACTGGCTTCAACTCTGTTGCTTTCCCTTCTTTCTAAAATACAGGATACCATGAAGTTTGCAGTATATGACGTCATTGTAACTTAAGATGCAGTGTTCTGATAATAACAGGTGCGCCTCCAACGATCTCTGCCATAAAAGACGGAGAGCCTTCTCATTGGGACCCCTGCTCCCACTTTCCTCCTCTCACTCTGAATGCCCTCCTTGGGCCATCTTCCTTCACCTTCCTGTGAGGCAAAAACCCTTGGTGTCATCTTTGACTCCACTCTCTCCTTCTCTCCTCTGATCTTGGACCTCGCTAAGATGTTCTGCTACCAGCTGCACCTCCTAAGAGGTATTCTATCTTTTCTCATTTTCCCCTAGAAGCTCACTGTCTCCAGAGCTTTGGTTCTCTCCAGGCTGGTCTACTGCAACAGCCTCTTTCTCAATCTGCCTTCCTCTACTCTCCACCCTCTACAACTAATCCAGAACAGTACTGCAAGACTTATTTTTTGCCTCAAGCCCAGGGATCGTATCTCTCCAGCCCTGAAATCTCTACACTAACTCCCTGTGGCTGCAAGGGTCAAGTTCAAGACCCTTTGCATTGTCCACAAGGCTTTCTGTGGTCGGGCCCCACACTACATCCAACTCTCTCTTCCTAAACACCTTCCTTCTTGAACACTTCCTCCAACTTTCTGATGGTCAGACACTTTGCTAGGCAGAGAGTGGGGGGGGGGGTAGATCTCTCTCCTCTGTAGGTGCCTCCCTGTGGAATGGCCTCCCTGCCCCTCTCAAACGTGAGCCGGACCACTTGAGGTGCCGGAAGCAACTCAAGACCTTCCTATTCTCCTCTGCTTTCTCTCTTCCTCCCCTGCTGACCTACCTGTCCCCCGCACCGACTGATGGTGTGGCTACCATAATGGGTACCAGGCTCAAACATGATCAGTCTTTCCTGCACTCCCTCCGGGCCACCGCGCACTTAGGCGCTATAACTGTAACCTCTACAGTCCCCTGAATCCCTACATTCACCCTGACCCGCGCTGCCCTGGATGCACTTACTCAGAGCGTTGCTGCCCTAATCGCACTGCCTCTCCGTCTCTCTCTCCCTTCCCCCTCCATTTCCCCCTCTGCCTCCCCCCTGCACTTTGGTGCTGTCCCATTTGCACGATCTGAATGTCACAAGGCCTAGTAAGATCGTCTGGATTGTCCTCTGTCTTCCCTCCCTGGTCCTGTGGCGCCTAGACACACTTGTGTACAAGCACATTATAAAACACGTATCATATCATGACATAATTTAAAAACTGTCATTGAATAATGCGTGGCTCTGCCACCCACGACATCTGACAAGGAAGTCCTGTCTGGACTGCAGGCAGGCAGATTCCCCATTCCATGTTTAGCATAGCGTCCAAGTCCAACGATACAAGAAGAACAATGATGGGTGACAAAACTGAGGCTTTAATCCAGCCTCACAGAAACTGCAAGTCCCAGAATCCAAAGTGGGGTAGGCAACACTGTCAGAACTGGCTTATGGTTGACCCATGTTAAAGGGGATAAGGAGCCAACCAGCCTATTTACTGTTCTTCACTTTGAACTTTAACTCTATACTCTTACAAGGCAGGGTAGAGGGGCTTGTTATAGAACACTGGGCTCTAACATGGGGGCTGCCTGCAGTTCACAAGTCCACATCATGCAGCAAAGCCAACTCAACCCTTTTGAGGTCGATAAATCGAGCAGCCTTTATTTATTTTTTATTTGTATAGCACATCTAACCCTAAGGTATGGGGGGGACACTAACATATGGGAATACTATCATCTGTTCTTAAAGCACTTAGACTCGGCACTAATCCAGCACGAGGCACTAAATAGAAACACACATGATGATTATTGTTCTATTAGTGTTGCAGTCTTTTCCTTGACCAATTTATACCTTGAAAAAGGGGGTGGGGAGGGGGTGCGGTCGCCTGATGGCTGTCTTGGAGCCAGAGTTCACTTTCAAAGAAGTAAAATACAACAAAAAGTTATTCCCGAGTTTAGCCTCTGCAGACTGCAAAATAAAGCGTTAGGGAGACTGTCCTTGGGCCCCTCCCCTTCCTCCTCCTTCCTCCCCTCCCCCCCCCTTTCCCCATCCCCTCAGACAGCCCCTGCTGTAGCAGGAGCCTTCCTTATCTGGATTTATGTCCTAATAATGTCTTCAGGAGGCGGCTGCCATTTCCTTTTATCTTCACATGAAAGGGAAGCAGCTCCCCAAGGACCCAATGAAAGCGGAGCATCGTGTGCTCGCCGGCTTCAGCCCTGGCAGAAAACAGGAGACAAGTAAATAAAAAAATAAAAGCAACACGTCCATGGCTGATTTGAATCTGCCAAGGGAAGAGGGATGATTTGCTGGCAACCTACGGTTCAATAATCTATGCTGCAAGGCGCGGACCTGAGAGATGTGATGGGTGTGTATGTGTCTGTCTCCCAGCCTGGGTGCCCCGCTTTGGGTCGTCACATGTCATTTACATCATGTCATTTGCAAAGTGTTCACCTGCCGTTAGTATGGCTCATAGCTATGCAGGCAGGAAGACTGGAGCGAGTTCACACTGTGCCCCCCCCCCCAAGCTCCCGCGCAATTTATGAAGGACCCTGAAGTGTTCTAACCCCTGGGTCGAGTGCTCTGTGTGTAGGCTGCACGCCACAGGTTTGCACCCTGGCGGACATGTATCTAGCATGACACGAATACACTTTATTGAATTGACAAGAAGCCGTTCTGCTGGCACCTGGGTGGGATATGCCAATTAAAGGGCCACATGAGGCTGAGCAGGTGCATGCCACGACTATGCTTTCCAACATATCTGTACATGGTGCAGACTGGAAACTCCATGCTAACCCCATTAGGCCGCCTTAGGGAACAAGCTGCAACTCATGCAGGCAGGGTGAGATATAAGGGGAAATTAAGAGAAACAACTCTCACTGGTGAAAGATGTGCTGCTACTGGACTGCTAAAGAGCACGTGCGGTGTATTTTCACAAAATGTCATTGTATGCACTGTTCTGTGCCTTTAAATGAATATTGGCCTGATGAAGTATTGTGCAATAAAATTGAGACTGAAACATGTTGGCTTTGCTAATAGGGAAAGACGAGGGAAGAGTTACTTGAAGATAGCAGTCTTATGGCCAGTATATCGACACTCAGGCTCATAGGCGCAGAGTAAATGGGGGCAGAGGTGGCAGTTGCCCCCATTCTCCTCAAACAATGGGGCTGGCGGGTACCAAAAAAAAAAAAAATAAGACTGTCATCCTCTCCTATGTTACTGGACATGACAGGTCTTCTGGCTCCTCTCTGGCTAGGGTCAGCTTTGGGGAAGTGTGTGGCAAATCAACTTCTGGGGCACCAGTGGTCCAGGGATGAGTATTGGTTTCGAAAGCATCAATCAGCCCCACACCTTTGGTAACATGGACGGAATGGCAGGCGTATCACCAAAAGGTAGTGGATCATTAATCATACAATAATTACCAATGATGTAAGGAACTGCTCAGTCAAGGTTATATACAACTATCTAGTTTATAATTATCACAACAGACAGTTCTAGCACACTACAAAATACAACCCACCCTGTCAAGGAATACAGAGGACAGACAGTTTCAAAGAAGGAAAAGGGATGAACTCTACATACTGACATGAGGATAGTCGGTACAGTAATTAATCGCAATCGTTCAAGGATACTTGGTTTCAACGCAAAGGGCGCAATGGAAAGAAAAATGTCACTAGGGGCCTGCGGAGAAGGACCAGGGGGACTGAACCGCAATTTACCTTGTGCTTGTAAGAGTTCATGGTGCTCAAAAGTGTAGATTTGGTTTCAGGGCGCTTTGCAGCTTCTGCAACAGAGTTCAAGATGGGGGACAACTGCGGGTATCAGGCGGCAGGCAGTTCAGAGAGTGAGGATGGACGGACGGCTGCAGGCTGGCCTACACAGCAGCTCGAGGTCAGGAATCGTTGTCTCAGTGCTGGTTGGCGGTTCTGAAGCACTGGTCGAGGCCTCTCACACAGCTTTAGCGACTGCGGAGTAACAACAGTCAGCAGTGCAGTTGGTTGCAGCTTGACTGGCTCGAAAAAGTCCTTTAAGGAGGACGTCGGTAGATGCCCAAGCTCCCCAGGGAGCTTAACCTTAACCTTAGCCTGCATCGTGAATGTTAGCATGTGCCACACTTGGATGGAATTCTTTTCTTTAGCATGCATCGCATCATTGCTAGCATACGCCACACTGTGAATGAAACTGTGAATGTTACCAAGCGTCACACTTAGAGGGAATCGTGATCACTAACCTGCCTCACATCTAGATAGGATATTGAACATTAGCAAGTGCCACACTCAGATAGAATAGTGAATGATAGCGGGCATCACACCTAGACATAACTGCAAGGACAGCAATGCCAATTAACCAATCCACTAACACACTGCAACAACAAAACAAACCACGCATAGACTCGCACAACAGCACACGACAACTGTAAAACACCCAAAGCCCAGTGAACGGACCCACCGGGCTGAGGCTGCCAACGGCACATCACTGCTCTCTTGCACTTTTCCAGCTTAATCCCACTAACTCACCCCCCTTCCCTTTTTCAGAGCCGCCACAGCGCCAGGGCACCACTTCGGTGGTGATAGTGTGCGGTACAAATATTCTTTAACATTAACATTAACATGCTTGTCGATGCAATCCTCCTAGCTTCTTCACTGAGCTTGTGTCGTCCTTTGAGACAGCCGGCCCAAAGCTGAGGAGGGTGTTGCAGGAAGCTGCCTTGTCCTTGGTTTGGTTGAGAGACTGTCTGCCAATTCCCAACTAGGAAGCTTGCTTGCAGGGCCTAGCAGGGCACGCTGTGTGCTGACTGGTTACTGGTTCTGGAGTTACTGGAAGGTCTTCTGGATTCAGTATCTCCCTCTGTTCCCTGGGAGATGATTAGGGGAGGGATCTTGCTTCCCTCTTGGAGGTCCTGGCCTTCCGTCACTGGCGGAAAATGTAAGGCAGACTGTACCTTCAGCCAGGGTCCAATGCAGAGTTCTTCTTGCTACTCCTTGCAAAGTCCTCAGATGATCTGCCCAAAAGAGGGGCTCAGCACTCATTTAAAGCCAAATGGGCCACAGTGATTTGTGTAGGCTAAGCCTAACCTAATGAACCAATCCTGGGTCCCTACCAACAATCTCCTGTATGTATGAGGTCATAACCAGAGTGTTCTGCACTCGGGTAAAGGGATGAAAACATGTAACACTAAGTGACACCTATCTTCCTGTCTGTTGTGGATTAAAGGATCTCTCTAGTTAATTGAGTGCTCTGTGCTTCCTAATTAAAGTGGCAGATCCCCCTTGAAGCTGCAGCAAGAACAGACTTTGTCTCCATCAATCCACATACTTGTAGCTTCTGAATGGGGTCACCCTTTGGGGATGACTACTGTAAACATGCAGTCCCAGACATGACATGTCACTGACCATTGATAATAAGGGCGGGAGCTGGCTTCAGGTTGCCACATTGCATAACAAATTTTGTTGGGGGTTCCTGTCTCCTTTGTTAACCTCTGTAGCCAAGCCCCATGGGGGCATGTATGAAGTATACTCTATTAGTATACAAAGTATGTTGATCGCTGTCACCAATCTGCAGGTCTCAACAAAAGGACAGGGCGGATCCATGAAGCCTTTGTTAGTTAATTAGGTTGGCCATGGCAGGAGGGAGATTTTGCCCTCCCCCTTCTGAGATGACATGGTGTACTCTAGGCTATCATATCCCTAATAATTATGACATGGGGGGGACTGTGACTGTAGGCTGTGTTCTCCCAGAGTACACGGTCTATGTGTATGTCATGCAGTGAGTATAGGAAAATATGTTCAGATTAGCCCCACACATGCTCCAGTGGTTGATCTACCATCATTCAATGTCTTTTAAAATTTCAAAAAACCCAGGCGAGCGCCCTCTCACCATGCATATGGTCGAATTCTTCACAAAGTGTTAGCATGTATCTTGATAAAGTAGCAAGTGCTGCCCACTTCAAAGTCGGAAGATCATCGCCTCATCATCATCTCAGCCTTGATTGGGTGTGTGGAGAAAGGGGGCAGGCAAAACTGTTTGCGGTCTGGGTGAAGTAGGGGATCATTGAGCAGATTGCTTCAAAGACAGCTCAGCAGGTTAGGTGACTATTTCTGAGATGTTATATGTTGAGACCCGCCTGTACATCCTATGCCTGTTTTCCAATTCCTGCTGCTAAATGAGCTCTAAAAAAGTGTTGTTTCGACCCGGGGATGGGGTTGTCTCCCTTGCTTTGCTTGGTGTAGGATTGTTTCTAAAACAACACCTACTCAAACTCTTGTTTCATATAAACTCTGCTGTGACCACAGGGACGCTCTCTTAATCTGTTGCCAGTGGCCAGTGGCAGTGGGTGTCTGAAGTCTCTGATCCCCCAATTTACCCTCTTTTTATCTGCAACACTGTTTTTAGTTTTAACTATTATTGTGCCTATCTGTATTATTTCAGATCAACCTCTGAGAGTTAACTGCTTAAATGTGGTTGCCAATGCATTAACGGTCTTATAAAAATGTCTTAACCAAGTGTGCCTTTAACCACTTCATTTATAAGCAGCATGTGCGTCCCTTGCATCTGTTACTTGAAATGGGTGCATAAAGTCTACGCTCCCCAATTACATTCAGTTGATGCCAGCTGCCCTATGCCGGTGCTGCTCGACAAACTGATGTGGGAAACATGCACCATGCACATCCTATATCTTAGGATACTGAGAAAACCTATGGGGGTGGTAAACTGCTGTCAGGAGACAGGTGTTGCTGCCTGAGGACTGGAGAAGTGGAGTGGTACAGAAACGTCACAAAACATGAGCAAGGCGAGAAAGATTCTTGATAGAGTGCAATGGGGCAATCACGTTGGAGTGCTTATGCACTGGAGTGGACTGGGAACCAATAGAGGCCCCAACTTACACATTCTCAGCAAGCCCAAACCTTTTTCTATGAGAAAATGTGGAAATACCACACAAAAGAGGCCCAAGGTGCAGAGGCCTACTAGGAAATCTCCAGAGTTCCCTATAGGCCAGTCCACCCCAGCCCAAGGTGCAAAGGCCGACCAGGAAATCTCCAGAGTTCCCTATAGGCCAGTCCACCCCTGCCCAAGGTGCAAAGGCCTACGCGGAAATCTCCAGAGTTCCCTATAGGCCAGTCCACCCCTGCCCAAGGTGAAAAGGCCTACCAGGAAATCTCCTGAGTTCCCTATGGGCCAGTCCACCCCAGCCCAAGGTGTAAAGGCCTACCAGGAAATCTCTGGAGTTCCCTATAGGCCAGTCCACCCCTGCCCAAGGTGTAGAGGCCTACCCGGAAATCTCCAGAGTTCCCTATAGGCCAGTCCACCCCAGCACAAGGCACTGTAAAAACGCTGCTTTAACACATTCATATACACTATGAATCAGAATTAAATCGTTGCAATACAATATAAAAAGCATATCTTCTGTGCAGGTTCTAATGTTATTTAACAAGAAGAGTGGCCTTAACCATTTTTTGTACAACTCAATGAAAGATTGATAAATGAACAATGGTGTGCAAGATCCTTGTCTGCTTCAATTTCACAAAACATTTCTTACTGCCTCCTTTCCACCACTTCCGGGAGTTAAGTGGAAGCATAATTAAACGGAGCATCAAAATCAAGCTCCTAGAAGCGGTGCTTTTATTTCATAGAGTCCCATCCCATGTACCACCTGGGCTCACAGACCAGTATACCAATGAAATGATGGTGACCTATATGCATTTAACCTTTACACTTCCCCCTCCCACTCGGGGGCTCTCTGCTTGAGGGCTGATTAAAAGATTGAAACTGACGTACAGCCAAACACCGAAAACCCCATCTTGCAACCCTTATGATAACAGACAAGCGTGTCTTGGGCAGGAGGATCAGAGAGTTCTCCTACCTCATAATGAATGTTAGGATTCTTGCTGTAACCAAAGTGAGGTTTCAGAAAATATGCTGCAATCCTCAGCTGTGCCTGTACCTCAAGGTTAGAAATCCCCAATTCCAATCTTAAAGCACTGTTGGGACCTCTATCATCTGTTTAAAACAATATTTTAAATCGCATCAAGGGGCGGGGGGCTGTTTGAATAACCCTGTATCTCACTTCAATACAACATCATGGAGCGCAATTTAGCACGGAGGCACTGAGGCACTTATCTAATCTGCAAGCTCCATACTTAGAGTAAATCTTAATAAATCTCACAAAATCAGTGAGGCACATTCAGCAGTCTTTTTTTATATGTTTCAGATAACTGCCATTCTTAGGAAAAAGTAACCCTAAATATGTTAAATCTGTCCTAAAATAAAAGGGAACCGCTTTACTGGTCAAGAACCTCTGCGATGAGAATGGGTTTTGTGATGATAAGAGGAATTGTGTTGCTGCAGTTCGCCCCAAGTTGTACTAACCCCTGTTTAATCTTTCAGATCATAAACTGACATGGCAATGCCATTGAACATGCGTGCAAACTTCTAGAATGAAATGCATCTTTCATTTACCCCCTCCCTGTCACCCTCACTAGGGAACATGCCTCTGCCATGCTACATGCCTCCTGATGATACTTTCCAATCTCTTCTTAGGCTGCTTTGGTCCGAGAGGCCCGGAAGAGGGACTGAGACTCCCGGGATCTGCGTTTCAGAGCCGCAACACGTGACACGAGACCCTGCGGCAGACGTAAGGACACCGTGAGAGGAGAGAAGTGAAAGAGAGAACCACTGCCTGCACAGAGGGCAAAAGGTAAACATGTCAGATTCCCACCCTAAGGTTTTTGGTAGAAATGCCATCCGACAGATTACCAATGGTTTCTACTGGATCCAGTTGCTGACATCTGTCCATTTGGACATCTGAAATGCCATGTAGAACATTCCATTTGAATGTAGTTCTCTTCTGCAGTGTGTTATTGGTGTCTAATGGTGTCTATTGGTTTATGTTCTACATGAGGGCAAGGTAGCATGCCTAGCTACTGAACTGGAGAGATACTGGCGGTAATGGCACAGTTGAAACTGATATGACATGGACTATGTGTGATTAAGTGGTGCAGGAGAAACTGGCTTGACAATGGATAAATTGTCAAGGTGAAGTCTGAACTGACAGCAGGGATGTCATTTGGGGGTCGCCAGAGGTCGCAACTGCGACCTCTGAGGTCTCCTTTGCGACCCCTGTGGTCTCCCTTGCGACCTCTAAAAAAAAGAAACATTTTTTTTTTCTTCTTTTTTTTGCAAAGCAGGCTCCTGGGCTGTGGACAGCACCATGTGGCTCTTTAATTCTGGAGTGGCTAGCTTTCTTGTTCAGGCCCCTTAAAAAAAGAAGAAAAATAAGAACATGAGGGCTACAAGTCTAACACTTTCAGCACTTAATCAAAATAAGAAAGAATAGGAATACCAAATAATGTGTCTTTCTGGAATTATAAACAATAATTGCTAGACTCATTAAAGGTTTATTTTAGGTACACTTCAGGGGGTGAATCACTGATTTAGTCTGTTCTCAAACACCCCAACTCAGCCTTTCTTCCTTCTGAGGTCGATAAATGGGTACCAACACAGGTTGGGTGATATTGTGTGTATATTTCTTCTATGTAAAGCCCTTAAGTGCTATATAGTAACACATCATTATCATTTGGTCATAGACGTCTGCTTGCAATCACAGTAATTTGGTAATATGGGCCTATATACACTGATCTTAATTATACATATGGCGATCCATTCAGGTATGAAATGTACATCACATTATAGTGATATCGTAACCATATTTTTCGTAGAGTACAATGCTATGTGATGCCACTTCCTGTTTTGTCAATGGGTGAAAGGTTGTGTTCCATCGCTTCCCGCAATATCACCTTGCGGTGGGGTCAAATGACATCACTTCCTGTGATGTCATCAGGGTCAAGGGTTGTGAGATGTCACTTCCGCTACCCCTGGCATTTTGGTGAAATGACATCCCTGACTGACTGACTTCTCCCAGTACTTATGTCTAGTCTTTCCTGTGCAGAAAGTGCCACTGTTTAAGTGAACCAGTCCCCGCCATCTACTCCCTTGGCACCATCCAAACGTGGATGTAAAATTCCTACCTCAAACTGAACTCTACCAAAACCTAATTCTTCCACATCAGTGCCCCTGCCAATCAAAAACGCGAACATATATATATATATATATATATATATATATATATATATATATACTTTAATAAAACAGACCTACTGCAAGAAAACGAAATAGAACACACTGTAAAAAACCCACCCTGTGGAAAAGAACCGAGATGATGCAAAGAGAGAAAGACGCAGCACTCTGGTAAAGACTAAAGGTGTGAAAGGAAATTCAGTAATCACAATGTTCTCTTAGAAAGGATATGTCTTTAATAGAGAAGGTGCACACGTTACCAAACAAGTCTCTAGGGCCCAAAATGGACCACAGTGGCAGTTAAGGGGTCATTAGTACATTCTTGGTGGTTCAACAGCATCAAACCAAACTTCAAGGGGTGGTGCAAGTGGATCAAACCCAGCCCAGTTACGGCGAGTCATGTTGGCCCAAGCGGCGAGCTAGCGAGATTGAGCTGGTTTAGATACAGTGGCTCAGAGAGTTCAAAAGCGGCTTTTGAGCGATGCAGTTTAGGGCGCTAACCAACATTGTTGTCCGAGTCAAGTGAGCTTGAGATGTGGAGTACCCACTGGGTAGGGTAGATGTGTGACAATCCGACGGTTCGAATCACAGGTCAACGACACTTCAAAGCAGTGTTCCCGGTGTTGAGAAGTGCGGTTCGACGAAGAGGCAGTGTGACGAATCCCTTGATGTCGTCATTTCTCCCCAAGAGGGGGACCCTACCCATGGGGCCAGGGAGGTGCGGCCACTAACCAATAGTCCCCCTCTGGGTGGTACTCAGAGGGAGGATCCCATGGATGAAAATCCCCTCTATGGGAGAAGTGAGGACTGTTAACGGAGTACACGGTATCCACACCATCATGCTGCCAGACATATTTCACCCAACCATACAAATAGGGCTCAGACACCCCCCTCCTCTCTGTCTCCTCTTTCTTTTACTAATTTCCTTATACATAGCAATTATGTATATCAGGCAGATAATACTGGGACGAGGAAGAGTGAATATGGATGACTCCAAACGTACTGCCACCAGGAAGGGAAAGGGTAATGTGACGTGCCCTACGTGGAACCAATACGAACATACTTGCTATTGGAAGCCAGAAGGACAATCCAACATAAAAACTGATGAAGGTCTCTCCTCGACGTCAGTCCTGCCCCAGAGCATCTTCACTCTGGGGAGCAGAGTAGCGCAGAGAGGACGTGCTGCAGAACCGAACGCCTGGAGCAAGAAGGCAGGGCTGAGAAGATGGAAAAGAGCCATGACCTACCTAGTTGTTGAGAAACCTGGCGTCCAGTGGCAGAAACCAATCCAACTGAGTGTTACAGGCGAGACCCAATGTACAGTGAAAAACCAGCATGGTGGAGCTGCCGATAGCTGAAGGAAGCCCAGGGGAAGCCGCAGAAGTTTACCAGTGCTGTCGAGGACTGGAACCCTTGTGGACCAATGCAAAGGTATGCAGAGAGGACCAGGAAGACACAGCAAGACCCCAGAGACTGTGGTTGGAAGGAAGCGCAGAGCCATCTTCCTAGAGCTCCCCAAAGATATCTAAACAGAGGCCTAGCAAGAAAGTGAATCGGACCTTGTTAAGATACATTACATAGCCGAAAGAGGAGTCGGTGACCCGAACACTGAGAAACCAAGTGAGTTATACATACACCGTACTGCCTGGCAGGTTAGTGAACCAGTCTTAAGAAATCCACCTTGCAAAGCTGAGAAAGGTGCCTGCGACTCACACAGTGACACGAGAAGTCCAGGGGAAGAAATCCTTTGGCCCAAGATACAAGAAGTCCAGGGGAAGATATCATTTGGCCCAAGATACAAGAAGTCCAGGGTAAGAGATCCTTTGGGCCAAGTCACAAGATGTCCAGGGTAAAAGGTCCTTTGGGCCAAGGTACGAGATGTCCCGTGTGAAGAGATTATTTGGCCCAAGTCACGAGAAGTCAAGGAGAAGAAACCCTTTGATACAAGTGATGCAAAGCCCAAAGGGAGAAGAGATCCTCTTGGCACACGTTACGAGAAGACTAGAGAAAGGGAGATATATCCTTTGGCAGAAGATAGAGCTTAGATAAATAAGGTTATTGGATAGAGAGCCTGAGAATGGCATAAGGAAGGGTGTTACGTTCCCAATATTGTTTTGGAACATGGAGCTTTGCTGAGAAGGTCCGAAGAGAGAAAGTGACCCTCCCTGACCATGGGGAACAACACATTAAAGCCTAGTGACGACTAGAGGAAGAAGAATATTCCCCCCACCATCTAAAAACTGCCAGAAACATCCTGATGGAGGGAGTCATCCTGTTACAAGTAGGGTATGATCTAGATTTCTGTTGAAGTGTAAGGAACGGAAATAGGTTTGGGACACAGGACCATGGACTATTTACTTTTGACAGAGTTTCTGACATTATCCTTAGTTTTGTTTGCGGCAGGGAAACCCCTCTTATTTATAGGGACATCTAGGGTATTTTTCCTTATTTTCAGCTCAATAAAGGTTCATGCCAACAAGCATGCCACCTTTGTGCCCCGCGTCTACTTCTGCACCCTTACAGCAGTACGAGGTAGAGCCTGGTCGATTTGTTTGATAACTGCTGGTTTGAGTCGATGTGGCACACTCCAGCTGTGTCGAGTCCAGTGATGAGCGGTTTTTTCAAGCTGAATAGGTGACGGGCTCTCTGATGACATGGTGCGGCATCAAGCTGGTTGGAAGTTGCCAGAATGTTGGTTCAAAGGTTTATTTGAGTGTCTAAATAAGCACTGGCAGGTCCCTATTGTTTGGTGGCTGCGAATGTGGATGAACTTAATCTGGTCCTCCAGATGTTGTGAGTCCTACTCCAGGGACTCTAGAACTAGACGTTCACTTTTAAGCTAAGCTCTCGGTGCATAGGGAGGTTTGGTGCAGAGTGACAGGTCCTAGTCTAGAGCAAGAGTGACCCCAAATGTGCCCTGGAAGTGGGTAGAGAGCAGAACGTGCTTCTTCCTTGTACTGCCCCTTCTTCACCTCAGTGGTTGAAGGCTTTGGAAAGAGCAACTCTCCCAAAAGAAGTCCAAAAGAATTCTTCCTCATGTGTTTGTCCACAAATGAATCGAAGAAAGAGATAGGAAGACCATTTCTTTTAAAGGCAAATGTCTACAGCGGATTAGATGAAATCTAGCCTTCTTTAGGTGCCCAATCCCTGTGCTTGGAACAAGTGGACTTTGCGTTCTGACATCATACCCAAAGTGCTTTGTGTTAAAGGAATTGTAGGTGACAGGAAGAAAGAGAGATATAGAGAGAAAACAAGACAGTGGACCCTTCCACCAGCTTGTCTGAGCTGCTCTGTCTCCCTAATCTCACCCCCTTCCCTTGTCAATAGCATCAAAGGCCCTTTTGCTATGCAGCACCCTGGTGTGAGGATAGTACTTTTGGGAAGGGTTTGCCATCCTGTTTTCCAGGGTAGCTCCTACTAAGAGGCCGGTTGTCTGGAGAGAGGTGTTATCCCAACCTCACACAGGTTCAAAAGAGAGGCATAGACATCCAGTCTTCCAGCCTGTCAATTGGCAGGGCCAGGCTGTCTGACCAGAAATCACATAACCCCTCCACAGATGAGCTGGGCACATAGTGTTGACACAGCTATGATATCAGATTTATGTGGCTGTGATAAGTATGACAGATGCTAGCCACCATATCCTAAATTAGGTATGTGTGACGAATTGCAGGATTCCGTCACTTCTCCCAAGGGGAGAGCCTTTCCCTCAAGGGGCTAGGGTGGTGAGCTCACTACGCAATACCCTCCCTAGGGGGTACAGGCAAGCAGGACCTCACCGGGAGAGCCTCCCCCTCTGGGGACAAGGACTCCCGTTCTAATGAAGAACTTCCTAAACAGCATATCACCAACCCATCTTCTGAAACATCTAATGAAAGAACATATAAAGAACAGACTAGAATCTGTTATTGCCAGCCAAGCCCTCTGGTTGTACCTATGGAGAAACATTTATATGGTACCGAGACCAAGAAGATTATTGGAGGAATACAGAGTCTAATTCAAACACAAAAGAAGGACTTTGACACTACACTGGGGAAGTCTCACGGCAGCGTCATAAATATTGCAGATGGAGACCCAAGAGTACAGAGAGACGAAAGTTTGGAATCAGTTGGAAGGAGCTAGCTGAGAGAAAAGTGGAGGCTCAGTGTCCAAATGGAGAGAGAAGCCAGAGTGCAGACTGCAACGCGTGGCACTGGAGGGGAGCGAGAACGCAGAAGACTGAAGTGGACGCGGGCATCCCAAACTCGAGAAATGAACAAGTGGTGGCGTGACTGCATTGCTGTTGACCAGGAGGTCAATGAACGACACTGATAACCATTTTCCCCAAGGTATTGTGGAGTGAGCAGTCTGACAGGGAGACGGAGAAACCAGTAACCATCCAGACAAGAAAAGAAGAGAGTCCCAGTATATCAGAGAACCCAGTGATGTGATCCTGGAGTAATCTAGGTAACGGTAAGAACAAGAGACCCGCAGGGGGTACCGAAGATTAACAGTGATACTCATACGCATCCCAGTAAAGACGAAGTCTCAAGAATCTATGAAGAGAGTGAGGAATATTACTGCAACACTCATACTCATCCCAGCAAAGACAAAGTGTCAAGAAGACACAAAGAGGGTAAGAATCATTATTGGAACCCTCATACTCGTCCCAGTAAATATGAATTGTCAAGAAGACACAAAGAGAGTTCAAATCATTACTGGAACGCTCATACTTGTCCCAGTAAATACAAAGTGTTAAGAAGACATGGAGAGAGTAAAAATCATTACTGGAACACTCATGCTCGTCCCAGTAAATACAAAGTGTTAGGAAGGGATGGAGAGAGTAAGAATCATTGACTCATACTCGTCCCAGTCAATACAAAGTGTCAAAAAGACATGAAGAGAGTAATAATCATTACTGGTACACTCATGCTAGTCCCAGTAAATATGAATTGTCAAGAAGACACAAAGAGAGTAGAAATCATTACTGGAACACTCATACTTGTCCCAGTAAATACAAAGAGTTAAGAAGACATGGAGAGAGTAAGAATCGTTACTGGAACACTCGTACTCGTCCCAGTCAATACAAAGGGCCTCATTACATGGTAGGTGGTAGCCATGGCGCTATTAGCGCCATGGCTACGCCTACCGCTGTCGGAGTCTGTGTTCCCGGAATAAGGACTTACCGGTCTATTTCGACCTTTGCGGGACCGGTAAGTCCCAATTCCAAGAACCATTCCCCATTCCCAGGCTCAATGGGAATGGGGAAGGAGCTAATAACGGTACCACAATTTGCGGTACTGTTATTAGCTCTGAGGTCCCTCAGCGGGAACCATCACGGAAAGTGAGAATCATTGCTGGAAATGTTAGATTCATTTGAGTAAATAAGAACTGTCAAAAGTATACAAAAAGCGTGAGAATCATTACTGGAAAGCTCACACTCATCCTAGTCAGGACAAAGTATCAAGAATACATGAGAAGACTAAGAGTTATTTCTGGAGGACCCATATTAGTCCTGATCAAGATACATCATTGAGCGTGAATGAAAGTCAAAAGAATCAGCGTTTCAGTCCTCAAACTTGTCCCATTCAAGGAAAGAAGAGATATTGAATAACTTGGGAATCTTTGGCTTAAATAAAGAGAAGCAAAACGAGATATCTCGTGGAAGGAAAGAGACAGCCGAGACCTTGAAGAATCCAATATCTGAAGTGTATGATTTAATAGCTACAGTTACCAGTTACCAAGAACTACTGAAGGATATGCTATTGAACTGAACTGGGTGAACAAGCTGTCGCACAGAAGAAGGGAGTCATTCTCTTTCACTTTGGTTTCTCTAATAGTGGTAGGGTCAGCGTAGCTTAGTTTTGGACAGTGGACTCTAATGTTGACTTGGCTGATCACCTATAACTGATGAGCACCCGTGTTAGTTCTGTTAGGCAGGGGCTAGCCTAGCTTAGGGAAAGTTACGAGTTTTCACCTTTCCTTTAATAAACCAAAATTGTGAGATGGAAAGTCTGAGTCTGTGTTTTTCATCTGAACCTCCACAAATGGCTTATATTTAATGTTTATTACTGCCACCAGGATAGTAACTCTCATATTTATGTAGTGTGGGAGCAGAGGTGCTTATCTCAAATGCAGCCACTCTGCTGGACTGGCTTGGTGTTCCGTGTATCTGCCAGAGGGTGGGTCCCTGTGCCCCCTGAACCTGGTCTGTGTCACTAGGGAGCAGGTGCTGCAGATTAAGATACTGATTCAGTGGTTCATACGCGTACACTATCCTTTTGGCATGGAGTTTGTGGGGTGAGTGGTCTGGCGAGCAGATTAATCTCTCTGAGAAAGAATTACCTGCATCATTTTTTATTTTATAAAATTCAGAAAACCCAGGGCCTCCACACCATTGCCGGATTGCAATTGTTCACAACCTGTGGCTACAAAACACCTGTGGAAAAACGCTCCCACATTCCAATTATGACTATTTAACCAGATTCATATGAATTGCTCCGTAAACATCCTTATGAACCGGAAAAAAACACCTACATCTCCTACGCACTCCACACTGCAAACTAAACTGAACATTAAAAAAACAAGCATTCACCTAGTAGGTACCCAGAGTGTGGAGCACCTCACCACTTTACACCTGCACTGCCCCCTCCATCACTACTTTAAGAAAAGGTCTTCAAATAGATTTCTTTCCCCGCCACAAATACAATTTCTGTCACTCCTGATCTTCCCATCCTCTCCTGCAATTATTGTCGCTTCTTTTCACCTCCTCCCTTTTGAACTTTGTAAGACGCTTCAAGACCTTCTGGGCATGGCCAGCGCAGGACAAACATTCAAATAAGTAAAAAATGCAGTTCAGGAAACACAAGTACATTGGGATGTAAGGATTGATTAAAATTGATACTATAAACTGAAAAACGATTACGAAAAACCGATGATAACAATTTAAAATCTATCTTTCTAAACATCAAAGCTAGAGGAAAAACATTGGAGCTCATTATAAGGGTGGCGGTATACGTTAAAAGTGACAGTAATATTATTACCGCCACGTTTACTGTTCGGCCAACCTAGGAGTCCATGGTAATATTGTTGCCGGAATTAACGTTGACGGTATTAACGCCAACGCAATAGCTGATGGAATTACAGCTGAAATAACAAACGGTAATAACTGCTGTATTAAAAATGGCAGCAACACTGTTGAAATTGGGTGGCAATACTGCCAAAAGCACAGTACATTTACCTCCACTTAAGAGGTGGAGGTAAATGCATACAGGTGATGGAAATTACGCACAGGTTCACCCAATCCACTCAGGAAGGGTACTGTGACGAATGCCAAGAGGTTGTCACTGCTTTATAAGGGAATTCCCCTTTTCATGAGGTGGGGGGAGTGCTCAGCCGGAGGATCTCACGGTGAGGGAGAACCCCATTGAGAGTAGTGACCTACTTGGGAAAGCCCATTACCCTTTTACCCCTCCTACCTCCCCTGTAAATCCATCCTTCTCCACATTACACAAGACTCCCATGTGTTATTGCAATACATTCCAGTTAACAACTACTTCGATGAGGAAGATACCGCAAGGTATGATGATCACCAACGCGAGTGACAGCAATCGTGCTAGACTTTGCAGGCCCCTGTTTGGCCAGTTTTCATTCAAAGGCAGTGAGGCAGCCTCAGAATGGCGGCTTCGTTTATACTCTGGCGCGGACCATGAGAGGCTGCAGGTACGCGGAGGCCAGACAGAGAGGCGGGAACAACACATCCCACAGAGAACCACTCTTGATGGCAGCTCACCAGCTGGGAAGCAGACTGAAGCAGAGGCAAGTTTCCAGCTGCTGAACATAGCCGGGAGAGTGCAGATGGACGCCAGGAGGCGGAAGAAGCACAGAGAGGACCGGCAAGGACACCAGAAAGCCCAGGACGCTGCCAAAAGCCCTGGAAATCCAGTGAGCAAGCAGAGAGAGACAGCCCAGACCCTACAGGAAACAAGATGGCTGTCCCAAGATTGGGGAGACGCAGAGGGGGCAAAAGGCTAGGGACAAAAGGCTAGGGACATTGAAGTTGCAGAATAATCACACGAAGGGTGTCTGGTACGCATTTCGGAAAGTTACACAAATAAGTACAGAAAATACAAACTTTACCTATTTGAAGACCAATATCCACAGACCTTGGCATGCGAGTATTCCAAGACTGTGTGATACAGAGAGAGAGAACCATGAGAACATACACATGAAAGGGGTCTGTGACCAATACTGGGGAATACGCCCCAATACATGTTAAGAGGGAACAGAAACTTTGTGGATGCAAGAAGGTATCACTGAGCTTAGCGGGAGAGTGAACCAGGGTTGTGGTCAGAAGAAGACGAGAACTGGAAGAATATTCAAGTGAAGGGCATCTGGGCCCCACAAGAGATACAAATCATAAATGCACATCTTGCCGATTTAAGGGAAACCCAAAGACATTGGCAGGAGAGTATTCCAAGACTGTGGGTGAATGAGAAGAGCTAGTACCCTCCTTGGCATGAGAGTAAACCAAGGAAGGGGTGCTAAGGAAAGGACAGGGATACCCTCCATACAAGGTGGTTTATTAGAGGCACAGAGATAGTGGCAAGACCCTGAAGAAAGGGACTCACACCCTTGAGTCTTTGTGGTACCTTTACCTATTTTCATATGCTGGAAAGACTCTGGGGAAAGGGACATAACCCTTTGATTCTTGTGGAACTTTTGTTCGATGTTCTACACATTTTGGAACTTTTGTGTTTGGCTGAAAAGATCAGGCTGCAGGTCGAGAGTCAAGTGACATTCTCACTTGGCACATTATAATGATATGATATGGTAGTTTATTTATATAGCGCCTATACACAATGTGTTACAAAGCTCTTCAAGGCAAGGAAGGGAACAAGGGAAAATACAATGACATTCTTACAGGCCATGAACAGTAAGGATGTGAAATTAACTATCGTACTAGGCCTGACGACATTTCAGATAGTGCAAGAGCTAAGACATAGATAAGGAAGGGAGGGGGAGAGTGGGAAGGAAATGGAAACAGACCGGCGACTACCGTACTAGGCCTGACGACATTTCTGGTAAAGCCGGAGGAAAACAAAAGGTGAGGAAGAGGGTTGCAGAAATGGAGGGGAGGAACAAAACAAGTGACTATCGTACTAGGCCTGACAACATTTCAGATCGTGCTGGAGGGAGGGGGGACAACAGTAAGGGGATAGGGGAGCGACAGACAAGGTTTCTATCATAGTAGGTCTAGGGACAATTCTGATAGAGCAAGTGCATAGAAGAACGTAAGGGGAGGAGGGGAGGAGATGGGAAAAGGGAGAGGGGAGGGGAGAAGAGAACAGAGAATAAGTAGTCAAAAAGAGTGGAGAAGCAAGAGAGGAGAGCTAATACAATTGCAGAAGTCAGTAGTAACACATAATTTTGCAAGCCAGGATACAAGATGAAGATGGGAACAGCATGATTCAGGGCCACCATGAGTACAAGATGCAAAGGAAGTCCAGCATGAGAGTTGAGAAAGCGTGACGCACTGTGAATCAATGAAGTCCATAAAAGTAAAATCCAGCATTGGCCACAAGACGGTGATGGTGAAACCAGAATGTATCAGGACAGACTCCTGTGTGCAGGAAGAGGGGGGGTGTACAAGGGAACAACACGGGGGGACCAGACAGGATGGGGATGGCCTGTTGGGACAGAGGGTGTAAACACATGTTGGTGCATGCTTACCTGCTGTCTTAGCAGGGGGTCCCACCCTGGGTCCTCCTGGTCCGAACAGGTCCAAACAGAAATATACTTATAACTTATTCTCAGTTTAGCTTGTGAGGGACAGAGTATGTTTTCAACACAGGATAGCAAACTTTAATTTGGACATTCTGCTGACACAGAGAGTTTTATTAGCTAGTGTTGTTGATGCAGGGAACCCCATCTTAAAGATAGGGCTAGATAGGCTTTCCTCCAACTCCCCCATTTGACGGTATAAAACATGTTTTTACCAGTCAACATGCCACCTGTGTGTCTGTCGCTTACTCCTAGACCCTCAAAGTACATAAGGCCCACACCTTCCCCACACACACTTTCCAACACCATCATGTTGCCACGGGCTTCTATGCACATGAACGTGCAGCTGTGCCAGCTCTGCATTAAGTTGCACGGGCTGGAGGAGCAGCCGCAGAGTAGAGGAGGAGGAGGAAGACCGGGAGAAAGAGGAGAAGAAGCCATGCAAGATGAGCACCCTCACCCTGGGCGCTGATTCACAACCAGCTAATCACCCTGTGCCGGCTGAACAGGGAGACCATCGCTAACCTGCTCACCCTGATCCAGGGTGATATAGAGAGCAGGATCAACATCAAGACAGCTTTACCCCCACTGCTGAAGCTTGTGTCTGTCCCGCATTTCTTGGCAATAGGCACCTTCTAGCACACCGTGGGCATACTGCACGGCATCTCGCTGCCCACCACCTCCTCACAGGAGAACGCCATGCATGAAAGCATGACTCTATGTAGCAGCGCACATGCCCAATGTGATAGCTGTACTAGACTGCACCTGTGAGGCATTGTTGGACCCCCAGACATCTGCAGAGGTATACCGCAACCGGAGGAAGTACCTCTCCCTCAATGTCCAGGTCACTTGCGAACCTGGCCTTCTCATCGCACACTGCTGTGCCCACTTCCCGGTTCGACCCACTATGCTATGCTCCTGCAGAACAGCACACTGCCGGGATACATGGAGAAGCACAGACAGCAACCGACGTAGATATTGGGTGAGTACAAGTGCCATCACACAGACAATTCTCGCAGTACAATTGGCATACCATGTGAGGTGGGATTACCACAACTAAAGAATGCATGCCCTGTCAACGCCATGTACATGCAGGATCTTTTCTCGCACCCTGCACATGATGGACTACAACCCACAGGACTAGGACATGAGAAAAAACGCTGCTTTGAATAACCAATGCATATTTGGCCAAGAGGTTAGCAGCACACTCATTGGATAACAGAAACCACAATACAACATTACACATCCCTCTGCATGGAATGGCGCACTACAACAATGCCACAAAGGAATAAGGCACTGGCAGATGTAATGCCGTGTACTCACATGACCATGGCTTGCAGCCATCATGGAATAGAGGCAGACGATCTGCACAAGTACAACTAAACACCCATCAGGGCACATGCATCGGATTAATGCACAGGCCCAACACAGTACCATGACATGCTGCGCTAGACCGCGAAAGTGACGATGGCTGGCTGTGAACTTTGTGTATGATGTTCCACGACAGAGCAAATATGCAAGTACTGGCATTTGTTAGAGCGCAGAAGTCTGACAGAGAGGTGGCATATTAGTTGGCATAGAATTTTATTTATAACAGCAAATGAAAATAAAAGCTTACCTTGCACTATTTGCCATGAGGGGGTTGCTGTACCTCAACAGAAATGCTAAGGACCCAGTCAGGATGTCTGTAAAGTAGAAGGTGCACTGTCCTGTGTCTAAACCGATTTCCATACCTTACACTAACTAAAGAAAACTGTGTGCCTCATTTATCCTGAAGGAGGGCCCTCTCATTCTGGATATAGACTCCAAAGCTCAGTTCTTGTGAAAGAATATTTAGTTTCAATGTCCACTTCTGGAATGTTCAATCCAACTTCTGGATGGAACCTCTTCCTTGGTCTTTGCTTTAACTAAAAAAAAAAACACAGTTCCCCCAATCTTCTGTAGGCATCCTCTTCCTCTGTCTGTGGAACAAAAATGCATCTCTCCGGTCTCTTATCAGATCTGGTTCACTAACCTGCCAGACCTGACCGTAGAGTTTACCACATTACGTAACATACAATCACCAATGGGGTATCAAGTCTGGTTCATTATCCTGCCAGACCTGATTACAGAATGTAGAGTTCCCAAATGTTTGTTCTGTCGTTTCTTTCTCTTTGAATACTTGTATGCTTTCTCTGGGTCTCTCTGACTTTTTCTGGGCTCCAACCCACTTGTTATAGGTATCTTCACACTGATCTGGGTCTTTGACCCTTATTTACTTTACTGATGGGCCTTTCCCGTTTTCATATGGGTCAGAGACCCTGTTCTTCTTCTTTTGTGGGATCCCTGTTTAACCTATTATCCACTTGTACAGACTTGGTGTATTCTCCTGCCAGGGACTGTCCTACATTGGTTTATTCTCAAAGTGTGTACCAAATTGTATAATTTCTATGTCATCCCCTTTTGCTCTTTGGGATGTATATATCTTATTTAAAAAGTTTGTAGCAACTTGTATAATTCCTCTATTATCCCCTTATGCTCTTTGGGATGTATTTATGTGATTTACAAAGTTTGTATCAAATTGTATAATTCTCCTATTATCCCCTTTTGCTCTTCAGGATGTATTTGTTTGCCTCTCCAACTTAATAAGCTCCCTCAGTGCCCCAAGAACCCATCCAACCCTTTCCCTACCATTGAGAAGTCTTGGTGCGGTCTCCAGTACCTTCCAGAGGTGGAGCAGAGATTCTGTGTTCCTGACATGCTCAGATTTCTGTCTCTCGCGGCTCTGCAGCTCCAGACTCTCTCTCACGTCTCTAGCTGCACGTGTTCTAATTCTTGGTCTTCTTTCGCCGGCTGGGCTTCTCTTCTCTCTGCCACTGGTCAGATCCGTCTTGCTTGGACCTGTAGGAAAGCCATGTCTCTCTGCGTCCCAGCTTCCAGCCTGCGGGTCCCCTGACATGGAACCAACATCAGGGTCCTTGCTCCTCATGGGCTGGTTCATCACTCCATTCGGTGATTCTTCCCTTACCATGATTCAGACTGCTTCTTGAAAGCTATACCGTGTGTCGGCTTTTGCCTCCTTGTTCCATCTTCTTCGTCTCAATAGTATTTTGTATTAAGCCTAGGTAAGTTGCACTCTTCCTCGTCCCTCTTTGGCCAATGACACCCTCTACTATACTTTAACACATAGAGGTATGTGAGACCAGAGGGTACTGGGTGGGGTATAAGAAAAGTGGGGGCACCAATGGAGTGGTGAATGCCGGTTTCTCCCAGGGCCATCAACACTGGTCCCAAGAATGGATTCCCTGACCATGAGCTCCTCCCGCTGAGTACTACATCCAGGGGCACTATCGGGTAGTGGCCCCATCTCCCTGGCCACATGGAAGCAGTGACAGTACCCTGGGACTCAGCACACAAGATAAATCATGCTGTGTGAGAATATTTGTGAAAATCATGCACATACTGTCTGTCAACATGCAGTTTGGCGAATCTGTACAAACGTTTGCAAAAAGATTATAGACCGAACGTTGAATGTTTGTCCAAAGTTTGAACGGATTGTGTATAGTTGGGCCACGTTATATTACTATTTGTTATGCCTACATTTTTACATGTTTCAAAAAATAAAACAGAATGGATTTGCAGCAAACTTGTGTGAGGAGCATTGGGAAGGACCCGAAACCATGGTTTCTCAAACGTGTCAGTGTTTTATTTTTTTTTAAAGTGTCATAATGTAGGTATAACAAATTGTGATATACCAATCTGGCCAGTGGCCGTGGGCAGCAGGGACCAGCAATGGGGTAAAAGTGGATATGGCCTCCAGGGACTGGCTATGTGGTAACGTTTTTCGAAATCGGGATAGGCTGGAATGGGAAAGAAAATTCTGCACTGTGTAATACTGGAGTAATGCGAAAACAAAAAGTGCTCAAAAGATAGCTGGAGGTGGAAAAAGGTTCAATTGCATCAGGTTAGTGGTGGTGAGGTGGGAAGATGATACCATGTGAAACTGGAGCGTTTTGTTGTGCAGGGGAGCCAGTTACAGTTCTTTCGTTTATCGGATTATCGGAGGAATACCAGTGGAATCTCGTGAGATTCATGCAGCAATAATGCAAGACACGCTCGGAAAAGGAAATGGGTCACATGAAGCAAAGTGAAAGGGGGTAATGGGAGATGGCTAGGGAAGGAAAAAACAGCTGAGGGGAATGGGGGAATCATGGAAAGAGGAGGGGGGCACTTGGTGAGTGCATGTGCGAACTAGGAAGAGTTTTTGATTTCCTAGCATCATCAGGGGAATACCGGTGGAATACTGCCGGCATTTTTAGTTTGTTGCCGCTGTATGTGTAGTTCATTGCCATTATGGGAGGAATATCGGGGGAATACGGTGGGAATCGGTAGAAAGTGGGAAAAAAAGAAATGTTACACCTACAGTGATAACATCTACAAGTCAGGGGGTAATGGGTTTATGTGCCACTGACAATGGCCAAATGACATAGTTAGTGGGCTCCAAAGACACTTATCGGTGCAACATGTACAGTGGCCACAGCTGTGCCATTGGCCATTACCGAAGGCCACGGCTAGTGGGCCCCAAAGAAACCTATTCATGCAACAGGTACAGTGGGCACGATTGAAGGCCAATGCTAGTGGGCCCCAAAGAAACCTAGTAGTGCAACATATACAGTAAACATGGCTGAAAGCAATGGCTAGTGGGCCCCTAAGAAATTTAATGGTGCAACATATACAGTAACCATGGCTGAGAGCCATGGCTAGTGGGCCCCAAAGAAACATAATGGTGCAACATATACAGTAACCATGGCTGAAAGCCATGGCTAATGGGCCCCAAAGAAACCTAATGGTGCAACATATGCAGTAACCATGGCTGAAAGCCATGGCTAATGGACCCCAAAGAAACCTAATGGTGAAACATATACAGTAACCATGGCTGAAAGCCATGGCTAGTGGGCCCCAAAGAAACCTATTGGTGCAACATGTACAGTGGCCATGGCTGAAGGCCATGGCTAGTGGACCCCAATTACACCTATTAGTGTAACATGTACAGTGGACATGGCCAAAGGCCTTGGCCACTGGCCTTGGCCTAAGACCATGCCCCAAAAAAACCTATTGGTGCAAAATGTACAGTGGCCACGGCTGAAGGCCATGGCGAGTGGATCCAAAGAAACCTATTGATTCAACATGTACAGTGGCCGCGGCTGAAGGCCATGGCTAGTGGGCCCCAAAGAAACCTATTGGTTCAACATGTACAGTGGCCGCGGCTGAAGGCCATGGCTAGTGGGTCCAAAGAAACCTATTGGTGCAACATGTACAGTGGCCATGGCTGAAGGAAATGGCTAGTGGGCCCCAAAGAAACCTATTGGTGCAACGTGTACAGTGGCCATGGCTGAAGGCCATGGCTAGTGGGTCCAAAGAAACCTATTGGTGCAGCATGTACTGTGGCCGCGGCTGAAGGCCATGGCTAGTGGATCCAAAGAAACCTATTGGTGCAACATGTACAGTGGCCGCGGCTGAAGGCCATGACTAGTGGGTCCAAAGAAACCTATTGGTGCAACATGTACAGTGGCCGCGGCTGAAGGCCATGGCTAGTGGATCCAAAGAAACCTATTGGTGCAACATGTACAGTGGCCGCGGCTGAAGGCCATGGCTAGTGGGTCCAAAGAAATCTATTGGTGCAACATGTACAGTGGCCATGGCTGAAGAAAATGGCTAGTGGGCCCCAAAGAAACCTATTGGTGCAACATGAACAGTGGCCATGGCTGAAGGCCATGGCTAGTGGACCCCAATTACACCTATTAGTGTAACATGTATAGTGGACATGGCCAAAGGCCTTGGCCACTGACCTTGGCCTAAGACCACGCCCCAAAGAAACCTATTGGTGCAACATGTACTGTGGCCATGGCTGAAGGCCATGGCTAGAGGGCCCGAAACATATACATATTGTAGCACATAGCTTTATTGTCTCCATCCTGAATGGAAGCCTACCAGCATGTGGAAATGGGAATCTAAGAAAAAATAATCACCTCTGAAAGGAAAAGCAGTGAAAGGAAATGAACATCAGGATCACCTGTGTGCAGGCATTGTTTCACACACTGTGCAGTTTCCTAATCATCCACCATTTCCATCTCTTACGGGACAACAGCCTCTCCCAATTATCCACTCTCTGTTGTGTTTGCCGGCATCTAACTTTAATTGCACTTTTAAGTGCTTAAAACAAAATGAAACAAACAAAGACAAGCCAGACCAGTGCCCTTTTGAGCTCAGCATGTCTCTGAGCTCGGGAAAAAGTGTATCCCCGGGGGTTCAGTATTGTACGGCTACATGGGCTTTTGTTTTTCTGGGATCATGGGACTGAGCAGACAATTTCTGCTAGGCTCCGCACACATGGATAACTGGCTCATTACCTGGACTGATTGAAAGAGTGTTTAACTCTGTGTTTGAGGAGGGGGGGAAGAAGTGATGCCAATTCCAGTCCCTTTCTAAGCTTTAAAGACAATCAACTATATCTTTCCCCGATGATCAGAGTGGCCACACATTCGCATTTAGTCCGTATTGACCGTATTTTAAGACCTGTGGTTGGTTTACAGACAATAAGTCCGAATTGGCGAAAGCGCTTTTTAAATATCAATGAAATACAAACACAAAGACTTTCATCAGGACCAAACAGATTGTACACTTCCTCACATGGTGAAGTGGAATGTTATGATGTTCATAGGTTCTGGAACATTGGGGCTGGGAGTTCAGTGCCAGTTGGGAGGTGGGGGGAGGGGGTGGGTTGGAGAGATTGACCTGCGCCACTCTGAATGCTTAAATAAAGTGGCTCACCTCCCAACAGGTTTCGGTCTATCTTTTTATGGAAGTGTCCTGACATTCATGGGGACTCATACTCCTTTTCAGGAACTGTGATCACCCTGTTCTTCGGGAATGGCTGGTGGGCCTTTCATGAATGTATAGGCATTGAGCTATACCATAAGTACGCTACAGTTTTACAGGGATCCGATAGTCCGATATTCTCCAAGACAGAGCAGGGGTAGTAAGAAACACTTCAAGTAACTTCTGCAGCATTCCCTCTTGTGGAGTTTTAGGTACATTCCCATGAACCTCTGCTTGCTCAAGAATAGTTGAAGCACACTTGCTTGGCTCAGTGCATAGTAGTTTGCATAACATTAAAGACGAGCCATGTTTGTATCTGCTGCCTCAATACATGGAACTTCCTTTCACCTGCCTCAGCCCTCCATGAACTTGTCTCGTGCTACGCAGGAGCCGTATGCACTACCAGTAAACTTTGTTACCATGTAAGGTATTGTTGCTCTAGATCCGAACCCTGTGCCCAGCCAGTAATACAGCTCCATTGCACAGAGCACTCCTGACCCCCGCACACGTCTCAGATGGACAACTAGATGCGTTCTGGATGACTAGTTTACCATAATGGAAAGATAACCACCAAAGACTTACCCCAGTGGCTGTCATGTCACGAGTGCAAATGAGCAGCGCTCCCACATCAATGTGTTGGACGGCCCATGTTTGGGCCATGCCTGAGGGAAGTGATGTTGGGGATAGGGAGGTGGGCGGTGAGGGGGGGTTGTTCCGTTAATATGTTGAATAAAGAGGTTGCATAGAAATACGCTCCGTGTCCGTCTCATTTATGTCTCACCAGAGGTGAGACAGAGTATTTAGCAGGACGCCAGGAGGCCCCTGTGTGCCTGGAACTCGACACTGGCGACGAGGAGGCCAACAAACACACGCTGTGAAGGACAGTCATGCCGGAGTGTGGCACAGCTAGTGGAGGATGCCATCGGGCGTTGGCAATGTGCATCGGCACTCCTCCCCTCATTAGGGATCGCCCCTCCCCCCAAGCCACGGAGAAGCAGCAGCCTCTAATGCACGGAGGAGGAAGGGAAGTCCCCTCCCTCCTCATCCCTTATCACTGGCCCCACAAGGCCGGTGGCCACGCCACCTAGCATGCACACACTGCGGGGAATGTCACAGAAGCGCCCCCAGCAGCTGCTGAAGGCCCCAAATGGACATGAACAGTGGCTGCATACTCAGCTTTAGGACGGCGGTCGACACGGGACTGATACACATCTTATACCAGCTAATGGCCCACAAGTACTTCGCCATTCCGGAAGACGTAGAGGCAGCATTCCCGAGCTTGTTCAAAGCCCTGGGAAAACTGAAACACCGGAAGATACAATTGCACATCAACTCAGAGATTCAACCAGTGGCTCAGCACTACCGGTGCATACCTTTCAATATACAGCGCGAAGTAGAGGAGGAGATAGACAAACTCCTGCAACAGCAGGTGATCGAGCCAGCCACTGGCCCCACCCCGTGCATGTCACTCATAATCCCGGTGCCCAAGAAGTCTCTGGACGGGTCCATAAGACTATGTGTAGATATGAGGAGGGCCAATGAAGCGATCGAGTGACAATGGCACCAAGTGCCGAGGATCACCAACATGATACACTTACTGCATGGAGCTAAGGTATTTTCCAAATTGGACCTCACAAAAGGGTATCACCAAATCGAGATCGCACCCAAATCTCGATACATCACCACATTCGTGACACACCTGGAGCTGTTTCAATACAAACGACTCAGCTTCGGATCTCGTCGGCCACCCGAGATATTTCATGAGGTGATTCATAAGGTCATACGACACGTACGCAGCTGCCGCAACTACTTGGACGACGTCCTCATGTTTGGCAAGTCCAAAGAACACGATGTGGCCCTACATAGGGTGTGCTTCGCACTTGAAGCAGCAGGCCTAACCGTCAACAAATCCAAATGCGAGTTTGGCAAAGGCTTGCTTCAATTCTTCAAGTACATCTTTAAAGAAAGAGGAATCCTGACAAGGTAGCAGTACTTAACATGGCACAACCTCCCCAAAACACGTCCGAACTGCGTTCCTTCCTGGGTCTTCCAAGCTATTGTTCCACATATCTCAAGGACCATGCCACAGTGAGCAACCCTCTTCGGCTACTCACCCGTAAACACCAGCCATTTGAATGGTCAAGAGACTGCCAGAGTGCATTTGAAACGATTTGCAACAACATTGCCAGAGCCGAGGACATGGCATACTTTGACACAGAGATGAAGACCGAGGTAATAGTGGATGCCAGTCCCGTGGGGTTTGGAGCAATCCTGACACATAGAGACCCCGCCAATCCCTCCAATGTATTTATAGTAGCCTATGCCAGCAGGAGCCACACAGCCACAGAACAGGTGTACTCTCAGGCTGAGAAAGAGAGTCTGGCAGTTGTGTGGGCCTTCCACCTATTCTTATATGGGAAGGCATTCACAGTCATAACAGAGCATCAGGCTCTCTTAACGGTATATGGGCACCCAAATGCAAGAATGCCCCCCCAGGATAGCCAGATGGGGCCTGTGCCTGCAGGACTACAAGTTCGACATCAAACATCGCCCCGGGAAGGAGGAAAACCCAGCGGACGATCTATTCTGCCACACAACAGGCCCGGCCTACGGGGGGGCCATTCATCGCAGATGCGTACATTAACTACGTTGTACACCATCTACAGTGGACTGGGCCGACCTGGCAGCCATGTCTGAGCAAGACAAGGCCCTCTGCATCATGACTCACTGCATCAAGTAAGTCGGAAAGGATCTCCCATCTAAAACATCAAGCCAAAAATGAGTCAGTAAGGGACGACATCCGATGTTTAGACCTGGTAAAGGATGAGCTGTCCATTGTGAATGACCACATCATTCTAAAAGGCTGCAAAGTGATCATTCCAGGGTCAATACGAGAGAAGGTAGTCAGGCTGGCACACGAAGGTCACTGGAGGGTGATGTTAACGAAGCATCTCCTTCGACAAAAGGTGTGGTTCTCCAAACTGGATGCCATGGTGGAGGAAATCGTAGGTGGAAGCCCAACATGCGCGCAGGTGGCTCTGCTGCCACACCCCAACTGACTACAAATATCTACACCCCTAAAATGTCTGGGAAGAACTAGCGGTGGACTTCTTTGGTCCTCTTTGGAATGGCACATATGTTCTTGTGCTGATAGATGAACACTCCAATTTTCCGAACGCTCACCTGGCGAGAGCACGTCTGCCACGTACGTGATCCCGGTGCTGGACCGCATGCTGTCGACTTACGGGCTCCCAAAAGTTATAAAGACAGACAACAGCCCACCATTTACTAGCCAGAACTTTCAGAATTTCACAAGGTACATGAGGTTCCAGCACAGGAAGAAAACCGTGCGCTGGCCTCAAGCGAACAGCATAGTCAAGAGGACACCGCAGATAGCCACCATCCTAACAAACCCTTTGAGCAAGCACTTAATCAGCTGCTGCAGGAATACTGACACACCCCACACAGTACCACAGAGCTTTGTCCCTCGGACCTGGTGGTTCGCAGACACGTCAAGAAAAGGTTACCAGAAGGACCCGCGCAGCCCTTGCCAGCACCGCTCGAACACGATTAAGATTAGGAAGAGAAGAGCAAGATGAAGGACTGAGCTGACACAAGACGGCGAACCAAGTAATGCACCATTGAACCCTGAGATCAAATTATGGTACGCCAACCAAAGGGTCGAAAGGAAGACTCCACATTTGCACAGGACCACTTGATAGTAACCAACAAGAAGGCCACTATGATCACTGCCAGTGGGGACAGACAGCCGTCATTTCAAGAAGGTCGTGGGTTCCTCTACACTTGGGTGAGAGCAGACCAACGACAGTCGAGACGAGAGACATTCAGATGAGTCCTACCTCGGAGACGGGGAACAATCTGAAGAGGAGGTCAGTGGTGCGAGAGAACTCTCACCCCCGCCAGTGGCTCGCCACCCCACGAGGCCTCAGAGATGTTGCATGAAGGCCCAGGGACTGATTGAGGAAATGGGCTGACAAACTGTGAGTGATCTGTCATCTTAAAAAGGGGGAGATGTCATGTCTCAAGTGCAACTGACCAGTCCTCCCACATCGTTACGTGAGACGGGCCGGCCCGTGTTTGGGTCAAACCTGAGGGAAGTGACGTTGGGGTTAGGGAGGCAGGCGGTGAGGGGGGCAGTTCCGTTAATACGTTGAATTAATACGTTGAATTAAGAGTTTGCATAGAAATATGCTCAGTGTCCGTCTTGTTTATGTCTCACCAGAGGTGAGACTGAGTATTCAGCAGGACGCCGGGAGGCCCCCGCGCACCCTGAACTCGACACCGGCTTACATTATTGACTGCTAAAAATATTACTACTGCACCTTTAACCGATATTATGTACCAATACAACATTTCAATATTATTTTATAAGTTCTCTTGTTTGGACATTTTGCTATTCAACTGGATTGCAATTGTGTCCTAAACTTAGCTTCCCAAAGTATCCTTGGTGGAGTTTAGCTTTGGGGTAGCAACTTACCTGTGCTACCAGACGTGAGCCACTTAAAAAGGGCTTTTAGACTGTTGGGTTCTGCAATGCACTAGTAAGCGGGTGCTATGGGGGTTCGGCTGAAGCACCCTAATCCTCCAGACACACTCCCAGTTCATTCTCGATGTGGGTATTTCATGTAATGCTGTAAAGTTCAAGTATTATAAATGTACTGTTTTCTTCTTAAATGGGTAAATAGCGCTGTTGACCATTGTGACTTTTCAAAGCTTTGAAATGCAGATTTCCATTGTACGTGCATTAACCCACTCTGCTGTCTTGCCAGATGCCAAATGCAGGCTGCTAGAAGGCAGGACTGATGGGCACTGCCACCGTTTTCATCTAGAGCACCAAGAGACACACAGATGGCCACAGTGCAGGGTATAATAACCTTTAACATCACATAACATACTGAGAAACCGCAAAGCCCCACTCCTGCCAGCTGAACATTTGCAGACGCTTGATTTGCACATGCCCAGTGGGAGACACAGTGGGGGAAGAGTTCGAGTCGGCCGTGTTGGCGGATATAGGGAAATTGATAGATTAATCGGGCCGCTGACGCTGAGCCTCACCGGCCTTCAATATTCTATGGATTTCTCTGAGGAAGGAAAACAGGGAACATCAACAAAGTGAAGAAAACGTCTGAAGCTGCTTATTACAATTAGTCCTGCTCCAACTAGTATTGAATCACGTACATTTCAGGTGAATGTCTCATATCCCTCCCTATCGTGAGATGAGGTTTAGATTCTATTAAAGACACACAGGTGAGTATTATGCATTATATTACTTTAATTCGATGCAGCAGCAAAAAGCGCCCTTGAGAATGAGAAACTGTTCATTATTATAAACGCGAGGTCGCACTGTGGCATAAAGTGGGCCTAGACATCAATGAAAAAGTCACCCGCAATCACAAATTTCAACTCATTACTTTTCAAAACAGACCATTTAAGTCCTACCCAAAGGGGAGTTTTGGGGCAAATGTTTTGCAAATAGAGCATTTGAAAGCATATTTGCTTAGAAACATTGGTTAAAACTTGTGTAGTAAGTAGCTCATGAAACGGACACACTCTGGGAAAAGAAACGCCCCCCTCTGGTCCAAAAAATAGCCCACACTATAAATGTGGTGTGGCAATTCGGCATTGCGCTACTGACGTATATGGCATTCCGAGCCTGTATGAAAGAGATGGTTTCACTGCCTTAACCTCTTCTGTAGCTGCACAAAAAATATCTCTCAGACACAATAAGGGCCATACAATGAAGGCAACCCATTCTGCCAATAAATGAAGCGATAACAGCTAAATCGTTTTAATCATAGAAACGTCAAGCAACCACCAGACAGGTGTAACGAAATAAAGCAAGGGTGGGTGGGAGGGATAATACTCACCTCCTCTCATTATAATACAGGAGATTAGACATTCCATAAAGACCTGAGCCTTCCTATTATGCAAGTTCAAAGACCTAGGAACGCATTATGTAATATGTTCTCAGTGCCTTTCTGATCAAAATAAGTCTCTCAAGTTGCACTCTCCAGACCAATCATCGACTTTCAGTTTGTCTCCAAGACTTCTTCATGAGAAAACATTTAGAAGAATTGGGCCACTGTAGCAAAGTGAACGAACCCCAAATATATGCACTCAGTCCCTGCTTCTTCTATCGCTTGGTGTGCCCAAGGTTTGAAAGTACTGGAGGAGACTGGAGAATAAAGATTGCCAACGCTGACAGCTCAGGAAGTCTTCATTCTATTAAAGACAAGGAGGTGAGCATTATGCTTCTCTTTCTTTAATACTGCCACAACAGCTTTTCAACTTATACTTTTAAACATCTACATTTGTGTTTTTTTTTCTGACACAAAATAAAAAATAGCCAATCCGAAGTTTAAAAGTTTCAAACCAGAGTCTTACATCTCGAAAAAGCTCTCAAACTCCAACTCCCATGCACCTCCAGGAGTGCAGTAGTCCTGACCCTATCCCATGCTCCAATGCGGTGATACGTCATCCTATAAGAACTCTACTGTCCCAGGTCCTTTCCTCTTTCTTTCTTGCCTTGGATATCCTCTGAAACGAATCCAACTCTTTATGAACTGTCAACAAGCAACTTCCAACGTTTCACCGAAACAGTGTTCTTGGAACCAAACAGCCCTGCTTCTCAGACCACATAGAGTACTTCGCCGGTACAGTGATTGAGATCATACTGCTTTCTGATCATTTCCTAGAAAAAACAAACATATTCTTTTTAAGGGCGGGTGATGAGACAAAGTTGTACATTTGATATCAACATCATAACATCAACTTTCGAGTCTTTCCGGGTGGGATATAATGCTCGCCTCCTTGTCTTAGAATGGAGACTTCCTGAGCTGTCGGTGATGGCAATCTTTATTCTATGACAGGACAGGAGGCTCGCATTATGCTTCTTCCAAGCTAGCCACCACCCTATTTGCCAAATCTGACACTGGCTTGAAATAAAAAGTCTTAAAGGTAGACTCAGAGGACCAGTCGGCCGCTTTCATTATATCTTGGAGTGGCACTTCCGCTGCAAATGCTCTAGATGCCATTGCCCCTCTAGCTGAATGCGCCCTAAACTGTGACAAGTCCATGCCTGCCCATTGCATTATTTCACGCACCCATCTCGCAATTGTCGCTGTTGCTACTGCATGAAAAGGTTTTCTACGTGCTATTAACAGCTGTGTTACGCCTCGTGGTCTCAGCATTACTGTGGCTGTTTCATAATCTTTAACACATTGAGCTACACACAGTTTTTTATTTTCTGTAAAATAGGGGTATGAAATCACTTAAGTGTCTCTTTTTGTTCTTTTAGCTATGGAAAATGCTACTCCCTCTGGATAGAATATTTTCCTGTTTATCTCTAGCGCTTTCACATCGGAAACTCTTCGGCATGCTGTGAGACACAACAACATTGCCAGCTTGCCAGAGAGTTGCGATCGAGATAAATCTTCATTGTCTGGCCATGCTAGAAACAGCTGTAAAACTTCCCTGACATCCCATAATGTCGTAAACTTAGGTTCGGGGGGCTTTCTTAATTTCATTCCTCTCAAAAGACGCAAAACTGATGGATGTTCTCCTATGGCTTTACCATCTACCATGTCATGACCTGCAGAGATCGCGGACCGCAGTACACCTATCGTCCTGAAGGCACTACCTTCTTGGAACTTTATTGCTAAGTAGTTCAATAATTGAACTACAGGGGCATAAACGGGATCCAAACCATGTTCTGTATACCAGCGAGCCCAACTCTTCCATGCCGTGTTATAGCTTCTGACGGTGGAAGGCGCCCATGAATCTCTGATGCAGTCTGCAGCGAGTCGCGAAATGCCTGGCAATTCCCACTTTCTCCTGAAACCTTGCAAGCTATCAATCGCAGGGTGCCTGTCGATACTAGGGGATGAATTCTCCCGATTGGGTCTAGTAGAAGGTCCGGCTGTTGTGGAACTATCCTCGGAAAATCCGTAGAAAGTTCCATCGCTACTGGAAACCAAGGCTGCAATCTCCAGAGGGGGAGGACTATTGATAAGTCTGCTCGCTCCCTGTGCACTTTCGCTAGTGCTCTCGAGATCATGAGAAACGGAGGGAAGGCATAATTCAGTGTTCCGTTCCAAGGTTGGAGGAAGGCGTCTGTGCCTGCTGCCCCCGGGTCTAATCTCCAACTGAAATAAGTCTGCGTGTTCAGTCTAGACGCAAATAGATCTATATGAACGGGACCCCAGAGGTTCTGTAATCTGTTGAACATGCTCGGGTGTAGTTTCCAATCGCTTGAATGTACAAGATATCGTGAATTCCAGTCCGCTCTCTCGTTGAGCGTCCCTGGCAGATACTCTGCTGTGACTGCTACTTGATTCTGAAGGCAGTAGTGCCAAAAGTCATTCGCTAGTTCTGCTAGCATCCTCGATCTCGTTCCTCCCAGCTTGTTGATATAACACACTGCTGAAATGTTGTCCATTTTGAGCAG